>NW_012267324.1:692199-693844 GCF_000151885.1 Dipodomys ordii
CCAGCCCCGCCCACAGCACCTGCGTCACCGGGCACGGCTAGCTGCGGCCCCGCCCACACCACGCCCGTCCCACTTGACTCCGCCTACCGGAGGCCTGTCCCTTAGGGCACCCCGCCCGCGGGAAGCCCCGCCCACCCAGCGCCCCGCCCACCACACAGCCCCTGGCTCACCTCATTCCCGCGTCTGTGGCCCCGCCCACTATGCGCCCTCCGAAGCCCGTCCCTTGGGGCACCCCGCCCGCGGGAAGCCCCCCAGCGCGCGGCCCCTTTGGCCTCGCCCTCCCGGTCCCGGGCTCCTGGCAGCCTGGGCTGCCAGCTAGAGGGTGAAGGTCAAGTCTCTGTTTCCTGTCCTTGGGGTTCCAGCGCCTTCCACCTTTCCTTCTCCTCCCCTTCCTGGCGCGGGGCCGCACTGTCACCCCGAGCCGGGCTGGCTCCCCTGGCGTGGCTTCCTGCGTGCGTGTGCACGGGGTTGCAGGCGTGCGCTGCCGCGCCCGGCCTCTCCGACCCGGCCGTGCGCCAGCTTCCCCGGGTCTCTGTCCACGCAGTGCCCAACCCGAACGCCAGTCACTTCCTGGCCACGTCCCCAGCCCGAATTCACCTCCTCCTGGAAGCCCCCCGGCTGGCTGCGGCCGGAGCTGCCCCCACGGCGGTTTCGGGCTCTTCTCAGAGTGAGGGCAGAGGCTCCATCCAGCACCCTGCTGCCCGCTGGGCCTCCCGCCTCCCTTGCTGTGTCCCCGCAGGGTCTCCCTGCCCTCCCGGGGGGTGAGGAAGGTCGGGACCCACAGAAGTTGTCCCAGGAACTGGCTGCGTCCCTCGCTAGGTTTGTATCTGAGGCCCAGCAGGGGAGGGTGGGGTGGGGTCGGGGGGGCATGCCAGAGGCCAGGGACCACTGCGTCCGGCTGAGACCCAGGCGGGCGCCCCGGAAGCGCCGTGGGCAGGTGGGCGGAGGACAGGAAGGGACTGGCAGAGCTGGAAGCCTCCCCACCCCGACCCCAGGTCCCGGGGCCTCCGGCAGCAGCTGCAGTCCCTCCGGGAGCGCCTGGAGCAGATGGCCCGCAGGGGCCGAGCCAGCCGCGCTCAGAGCGCCGAGCTGCACCGGGACCTGTGCCGAGCTCACAGGTAAGGCCCGGAGGCCCTCAGCTCTCCCGGGCTCCAGGGCCGGGAGCAGGAGCCCCCTGCCTGGGAGGCGCGGATGGAGAGGATGGTGGTCATCCTGACCAGCAAATAGCACCAGTCTGGTAGTGCATGCCTGTAACTCCAGCTGGGATGGGGCAGCAGCCAGTCAGAGGCCAGCCTCTGGGGGAACAAACAGAAAACTTCTAGAAAAATAAAAGCAAGCAAAAAATAAGGGAGGGGTGCTAGGGCATGAGTCAAGTAGAGTAACAGCGGCCCGGCACGCGATCGCCCGGCCCACCCCCCCCCCAAAAGGCACAAGCCCCGGGACCACTCAGCCGCGATGGGAAGGGGGGTCTGGGGCCCCTGCTCTGGGGGCGGAGTCTAGCTCGGCCACTCCCCCCACAGCGCCCTGGTCCTGGCCTTCCGCGGGGCCCACCGGAAGCAGGAAGAGCAACGCCGGAAGCTGGAGCAGCAGCTGGCCCGGCTGGAGGCCCGGCAGGCCGGAGAGCTGGCCCGGCTGGAGGCCGCGG
>NW_012267324.1:697226-698201 GCF_000151885.1 Dipodomys ordii
CCTGGGCCTGGGGGGAGGGGGCAGGGACCCCCCCCCGCCTGGGCCTGGGGGGAGGGGGCAGGGACGCCCCATCTGGGGCTCCTGGGAAGTCAGGGAGGCTGAAGTAACCAGGTCAGGGCTGGGGAGACCTGGGGGGTGCCACGGGCCCTGCCCAGAGAGGCTGCTCACAGACAGGGTACCCCAGAACCACAGGAGAGGCCGGGCCCTGGTGCTGGATCCCTGGGTGGGGGTGGGGGATGGCTCTGGGACTTGGGGTTTGTCCTTTCTTCCTCCCTGTTTCTTGTCTTTGCCGTCCCGGGTCCTGGGGCTCGAACTGCTGTGTCTCCCGCGGTTTTGCTTTTCCACGCAAGGCTGGAGCTCTCCCGGGTGGAGCGGCCCCTTCAGTGCTGGTTCAGAGCTGCGTCTCAGGGACCTTCAAGCCAGGATCCTCAGGCCTCACTCAGGAGGCCGGGCACTCTGGGGGGTGAGGGCCCCCAGTCTCAGCTGATGAGTGAAACAGGCCCAGCCGGCCTGAGAAGTTCGGGCTGGAGGTGATCAGCCCGCGATCTGCACAGGCCACACCCAGCCGCACCCTCCCCACAGCAGCCGACCCAGAGCCCAGCATCCAGAAGGTTCTGGGCCCCGGCACTCTGCACCCAGCCCCAGAGGGCTCCCCGCCCCCTTGAGCCCCGGCTTTACCGGGGAGCTTCTCCGAGGGCGGCTTGGCTCTGAAGACAGGGAAACTGAGGCAGGCACCTTGGGGGAGCCGAGGAGCTGACTTTGTTTCCCCGGAGCCCAGCGGGAGCTCGGCCGAGCCCCTCGGGGTCAGCGGACCCCCGGGGTCACCTCCCCTGGGCCGGCAGGTTCCCAGGCCCCGGGCCGTTCCCACGGGCGGCCCGCGGCAGATGGGCCCCGGCCCCTTTGTCCCGGGTCTGCGGCGGCCCCAAGGTCAAATGTCACCGCGGGGCTGCGGGCAGGGGTCAGGGGGGCGGGGCG
>NW_012267324.1:700852-703420 GCF_000151885.1 Dipodomys ordii
CCCGAGGCCGCCTGGCGCCGTGGAGGCCAGGGCTCCGGGCAGCGCCGTGGGCGGCCAGCCCCAGGGGCGCCCAGCGGAGCTGACACACGCCCCCATTCCAGAGCTGGGGAAGTTGAGGCAGAGGCTGGGGGTGCGCCCCCCAGGACAGAGGACCCGGACGGCGGGGGGCTGTCCCGGCCGGTTCCACGCCGCCGCCCAGGCCCTCCCCTCGCTGCTCCGGGCTTTGTTCCTGGACTTGGGGCCCCATCCTGGCCGGAACCCCAGCCCCGTCCCCGGACTCCCGGCGCATGTTGGGGTCCCCAGGCCCTGTGCGTCCTGTGGAAAGTGTGGGGGGGCACTCCAGCCTCCGGGCACCCTGCGCCGCAGTGGCAGGATGCGCACACACGGGCCGGGGGCATCGGAACACAGGGTCAGGTCTTCAGCCTGGGGCTGGCCGCGGAGGAGGCCAGGTGCCCCCCCATTTCCTCATTCCTCCCTTGCTTCTTGGCACCCCTGCCGGGACCCCTAGACAAGTGGTACTCCCCACCCTCTGCTGGAAATGCCTTTCCCCTCCCCCAACTCCTGTTCATCCTGCAAAACCCAGTTCCACTGTGTGCTCACAAACTTTGTCCCATGGACTCATGCATCCCGCGGGGCCCACTCCCGTCGTCGTCCTCTGCACACCTGTCCCAGCCAAGGAGCTTGGGGGCAGAGGGGGGGGGCATGGGCTCAGCCCTGGCCTCTGCCCCCCCCCCAGGTCCAGCCAGGGAGTGGAGGGGGAGGAGTGGGGGGGGAGCCAGGGTTCACAAAGCCCGGGTCTCTGTCCCTATCCAGGTCCAACCGGGACTGCCAGATCGACCAGCACCACCGGAACCAGTGCCAGTACTGCCGCCTTAAGAAGTGCTTCCGGGTGGGCATGCGGAAGGAGGGTGAGTGGGGCGGGGCCGGCGCCACCGACCTCGCTACCCTGCCCGCCGATCTGGCCCTGGGCAGCAGGGATCTGTTAGGTTCTGTGGGGGCCTCCTGGCTTGTGCCCAGGCCCCCCGGCTCACCGGCCCCCAGCCCCACACCGTGGTGCCTCCTTCCCGGCAGCCATGTGTTTTCTTACCTCTCGTGCTCGCTCTCCACCCTTCACCCCTGCTTTCCGTGTTTGCCCAGGGCAGGAACTCAGGCAGATTAAGGCAAAAGGTGGCCGGTGCTTTCTCCTGACTGAGGGCTGCCGGAGGTCCAGCCTCCGGCCCTGCCCAGGGGGCTGAGGGGACCCCGCATGTTCGGGGCCTGGGCTAGGATCCTGCCATCACGCCCTGACCTCCTGCAGAGCCCAGAGCTATCACAGGCCTTTGGAGGCATGGGGCGGGTCCACCCTGTGGACGAGCCCCAGGCCTGTGCTGAGGTGTCCTGGGCCAGTCCGGCC
Organism: Dipodomys ordii; assembly: GCF_000151885.1. Taxonomy (NCBI): domain Eukaryota; kingdom Metazoa; phylum Chordata; class Mammalia; order Rodentia; family Heteromyidae; genus Dipodomys; species Dipodomys ordii. The sequence continues at coordinate 702,246 of NW_012267324.1, forward strand.
TGTCTTCCCAGTGTCCAACCCGAGACTCTTCTGCTTTAAAGATGGCTTCTTCTCAAGAAGCTGCGAAAGGCTCCTCTTAAACAGCCAGGCAGGGTGGTACGTGCCTGTAATCCTAGGGTTGGAGGCTGAGGTAGGAGGACCACAGATTCAAGGCCGTACACTACCAGCAAGCCTGTCTCAGACGAGGCCCCACTCATGACATCTCTGCATCCCTTTACACTTGAGGGCAACTGTCTGTCCTGGCTCCCCGGCCCCCCTTGGGTTGAAGGCCCCGGCAGACCTCACATCAGGGCCTAGGCTCCAGACTCGGAGTCCCAACTCAGGGCCTTTATTTAATTTTTTGGTCTGTCTTGGGGCTTGAACTCTGGGCCTGGGCGCTGTCCCTCAGCTCAAGGCGAGCGCTCTACCGCTTAAGCCACAGCACCACTTCCGGTTTTCTGGTGGCTTATTGGTAATAAGAGTCTCGTGGACTTTCCTTCCCCAGGCTGGCTTTGAATGGCGATCCTCAGATCACAGCCTCCTGAGTAGCTAGGATGACAGGCGTGAGCCACTGGCATCCGGCTGCTTCTCCCCTTTATTTGCACCACACCCCTGGCCCCATCATTTACTCCGGGCAGGGCAGTGCAGGCCCCCTGGGCCGGGTGCTCTTGTCCTTGCTTTGTCTGTGTCCTGGCCCTGGGCCTGGCCCTTGAACTCGGGGCCTGGGCGCACACTGCCCCTTACCTTTTTCCACTCAGAGCTGGCTCTCTACTACTTGAGCTGCAGCTTCACTTTGGGCTTTTTGGTGGTTTGAGTTGGCGATGGGACTTTGCTGCCTGGGCTGATGAGGCACCTCTTTAACCCTTGTGTAGAATACAGATAGGGAGGGAGGGAGGGAGCTTCTAACAAGCAGACTCCATCCTCCGCTGCTTAAACACCTCCTCCAACTCCTTACTCCTCCAGTTTCAGCTGCTTTTTTTTTTTTTACTGGTGGGGAGACTGAGGCACAGAGCTCATGAGCAGGGCTGTGCACCGGTGGGAGAGCCAGGGAAGGGCTTTGAGCTCCCCGGGTTGGTCTGAATGAGGAGAGATGGGAATGAGGAGGGAGCAGTGAGCGCAAAGGCCCTGGGGTGGGGCGGAACCGCGGGGCCCTGAGCTGGGCCTGGGGGGGGGGAATTAACTGGGCCCCGGCGGGG
>NW_012267324.1:704102-705793 GCF_000151885.1 Dipodomys ordii
GCGCCCATGGCCGCCGAGCGCGCCGTGGCCTTCATGGACCAGGTGCGCGCCTTCCAGGAGCAGGTGGACAAGCTGGGCCGCCTGCAGGTGGACTCGGCCGAGTACGGCTGCCTCAAGGCCATCGCGCTCTTCACGCCCGGTGAGCGGGGCGCGGGAGGGGAGGGGGGAGGGAGCCCCGGCCCGCCCCCGGCGCCCCGCCCCCCGGACGAGGCCTCCCCGTCCTTTCCGGGGATTCCCTCGACCCGCGCCCGTCCCTCCGGTGCTCAGCCCCTCCCGAGCCGCACGGCCCCGCCCCTTCCCCGGCTCACGCATCCCCACGTGTGCCGGCCCCGCCCCCAGCCGCAGCCCCGCCCCCGTGTGTCAACGCCCCGCCCCCTGACCGCAGCCCCGCCCCCGCAGACGCCTGCGGCCTGTCGGACCCCGCGCACGTGGAGAGCCTGCAGGAGAAGGCGCAGGTGGCGCTGACCGAGTACGTGCGCGCCCAGTACCCGTCCCAGCCGCAGCGCTTCGGGCGGCTGCTGCTGCGCCTGCCGGCCCTGCGCGCCGTGCCCGCCGCGCTCATCTCGCAGCTCTTCTTCATGCGCCTGGTGGGCAAGACGCCCATCGAGACGCTCATCCGGGACATGCTGCTGTCGGGCAGCACCTTCAGCTGGCCCTACGGCGCGGGCTCGGCGCAGTGACGCGCCGCCCGGACTCGTTTTCTAAGGACTGTGAAGTGTTTGTCTTTTCTGTTTTCTAAATGATCTCCAAACCAAAAAGCCGGGCGTGGCCCCGGCGCCCGGACCCGGGACCCCGGGGCGGATCAAGCCAATAATAAAGCGTTTCCTACCCGCGCCGCCCGCTCGCCGGCCTCCTTGGCGCCGGGCCGCGTCGCGTCGCCCGCGGGACCGCTCCTCAGAACCGGGGGTTTCCCGTTCAGCGCGGGCACGGAGCCGTCGGGAGCCCGGCCCCGTTACTCCATGGAGGTACCGGGGTTTGAACTCCGGGCCTCGAACTTGCCAGGCAAGGACTCGACCCCGAGCTTTGGGATGGGCTGTGCGTCCCGGCGGCCCCGGCGCCCCTCCGGGCTCCTGGCGGTCACCGAGGTCGGTCTCGGGGACGTTCCTGCCCGGCTGGCTTTGAGCCGCGACCCTCAGATCTCAGCCTCCTGCGCAGCCCCGGGCCTGTCGCCCTCAGCCCCCCCCAGGTCTGGGTCACCAGCGTGCGCCCCGCCCCCACGACCCCGGGCCTGGGCCGGGGTCGCCGCCCCGTCCGACCTGGGAAAGAACTGCGCGCAGCGGGAGGCGAGCCCGGGGCTCCATGTTTATTCCCTCCGGGTGATTGAACCGGAGTCCGCGGGGTGGACGGAGGCCCGGGGTCGGGGTCGGGGCGCGGGCGACCCCAGGCCGCCGGCGGTCAGAAGTACACGGAGGCCTCGCTGCCCTCCTGGTCGTCGAATTTCTGGATCTGGGCCTTGAGGTGCCTCAGTTTCCCCTTCAGGTAGCGACAGCGAGCCTGCTTATCCAGGAAGCCAGGGTCCTGCGGGGCGAGACCGGGAGGTGCTGGCAGCGGCGCCCCCGACGCGCCGGGGCCCAGCCACGACGGCGGCCGGACTCACCGTCCGCTTCTTCTCGAACTCTCTCCAGACTCGGGCCGCCACCTGGGCCTCCTCCTGCAAGAGGGGCGGAGTGGCAGCGAGGGGCGAGGCGGGG
>NW_012267324.1:706003-706311 GCF_000151885.1 Dipodomys ordii
GGGGGCGTGGTGGGCGCGAGCTCCGCCCCCTCCTTACACGGAGGCGCTGTCCCGCCCCTCCCCGTAACCCGGAAGAGCGCCAAGCGAGCTATGACGTCATCGCGCAACTCGGGGCGGGGCCGAACCCCGACCTTCCCCGCCCCCCCCCCTGGCAAGCTGTCAGAGCTGCCGCCTCCCCGACGCGAGGGGCCCGGGTCAGGCCCGGAGGGGCGCCCTGCCGGGCCTCCGGAGGACCGCGTCCCCGCCCGGCGCCACCTGTCCCAGCGTCCGGCGGTCCCAGCCCGGGTCGGCTGCGGGAAGGTGGCCTG
>NW_012267324.1:710547-712332 GCF_000151885.1 Dipodomys ordii
CCGCCCCCCCAGCCCCTCCCGGCCCCGGAGGCGGAGACGGCGGGCAGGCCGCGGCGGCGGCGGCGTTTATTTGAGCTTGGGCACGATGCGGATGAAGAGGATCATGCTGATGAAGATGAAGCAGACGACGATGAGCATGGCCCACAGCAGCCAGTTCACCGACTTCTGCGCGTGCTGCTCCAGCCGCTCCGACTCCGTCTTCAGCTTCTCCAGGTTCTGATCGGCCATCTTCAGTGAGTGCGACAGGGTCTGCGGGGGGTCAGCGTGGGGTCAGGGGGCGGGGCCGCCCCTCCCTGCCGCCCTGGGCTCGGCCTGTGACCCCTGACCCTGGCTGAGGCTGTGCCCGCGGCGGGGAGGGGAGCTTCTGCCAAACTCGTATTCATCCAGCGACGTCCCGCTCCGGCCGCCCCAGGTGAGCGCACGGTGCCCGCACCTGGTTGTCCTTCTTGATGACGCTCTGCGCGGCCAGCGTGTTGGTCTTGAGGCTCCGGGCCAGGCCCAGCATCTCCTCTGCCAGCTTTTCCTGGAGGTCCTGGTGTCGCTGCAGGACCAGGTCCAGTTCCGCTGCCGATTGCTTCTCATCGGCGGGCTTGGGGCGCGTCGCCCCGCTGGGGGCACAGGGGGCAGGGTGTGGACGCGAGGCGCGGGAGGGACAGGGTCGCGCGTCCGTCCAGCCACTCACGTCCCGGGAGGAACGTCTCCCTGCGGCCTCCGGCGGGCCCCCTTGCCCCTCCCGGCCTGCCCTACCCCAGGACACTCACGGTCGTTTCCTCACATCCGGCTGGGGCTCTAGAAGCGAAACACAGCGAGCAGGAAGGAAAAGGTCGGTTTGTGTTCCCAGCCCCTTGACCTCTGCCTGCGTGCTGCCTCTGATAACCCAGAATGTGGGCTCCTTGTCCTGCTTCAGAGCCCTAGCTGGAATGCCCTCCAGCGGAGCCAGCCTTCCCTGTATCCTGACTCCCCAAAGCCCCGGGCGCCTCTGTGGCTGGGGGTGCGGTGCCTTCCGTAGGTCACCGGACCTCCACCTGGGCTGTGCCGGGGGAGCCGGGGACGGAGGCAGCGGGGTGGGGGTCACTCACCTCCGGCCGAGTCCTGTGGGAGGAAAGACAGGCGTGAGGTCAGCCCCTTTGTTCTGTCCCCAAGTCTCTATTTTATTTCCTGTGCGCGGCTGGGCCTCCCGAGCTAGGATCGCAGCTGCCAGCAGCGCTTCTGCTCTCCCACCTGGGCCCAGCGTTGTCACCCAGCTTCCGGCCTGGCATCGAGCCGGGTCACCCTGCAGATTCCTGTGGTGACCTGTGAGCCACACGTGCTGGGCCTCACCCACACCCAACTCCCACTCATCTACCGAAGCCCTGGCCACAGGGTCCCTCCCTGGCTTCGGGGCCTTGCTGTCCGAGGGTGACCCGGGAGCTCACCGCGCCCAGCAGCTCGCTCCGCATCTCGCTGGTGTACCGGGCGCGGGACTGCAGGTGCACGGTCTTGGTGGCGGGCACGCGCTCCCTGGCCGTGGTGGGCACGCGCCCGGGGGTCAGGAACTGGTTGGCGAGGGCCTTCTCGGAGGAGGAGGCCTGCGGGAGGCGAGGCGGGGGTCAGGGCCGGGCCGGGGAGGGCGGCGGGGCCCGGGGACCCCGGCCCCGGCTCACCAGCTTCTCGGCCTGCAGCATGCCCTTCAGGAAGTTCACCTTGCGCGAGTACTCGCCCAGCACCTCCGAGGCCGGCTTGCTGCGGGCGACAGGGCGGAGGAACCAGCTGCCCGCGGGCCCGGCGGGGGACGGGCCCGAGCCC
>NW_012267324.1:713632-714318 GCF_000151885.1 Dipodomys ordii
TGGGGCCGCACGCCGACGTGGCGACGGTGGCCGGAAGGGGCGGAGCCAGGGCGGCTGTTGGGGCCCGGGAGTCCGTCCGGCCTAGTGGCCACCCTCCGGGACGCGAGTGGTGCGCGGCCGCGCGGCGTCCCCCTCACCTTCTCCAGACGCCAATCCTCCGGGTCCCGCTTCTCCGCTGCCATTGCCTCGCAGCGACACAGCAGCCTCACGAGATTCAGCTCCAGCCGGGACGCCACCATCGCTGGATGCGGGTGCCCCGCCTCTTCCGCCGGCGCCATCTTAGGGATGGGCGGAAGTGCGTGTAATTGACCTCCTTCCGGGCGGATGTGCTCCGCCTTTTGGCCCATCTTTATTGTGGGCGGAAGTTCCGTGCTGTGTGGAGACTCGTCTCCCCGTCCATGTTTATTTCGGGCAAAATAGCTTGCTTTCTGAAAGCGTGTGAGGCCGGAGCTCTTCAGCGCGTCCCCGCGTGCGACGCCCCCCTCGCCGTTCCGCGCTCCACGCGCGCCCCCCCACGCCGGCCCAATCCCACTCCCCTTGGAGACAATAAACCTCGCGCGAGCTTTCAGAGCCCGACGCCCGCGGCCCGGCCCGCGCGCCTCTTGGCTGGATGGCGCGAACTCGGGAAGTTCGGGTCCCGGTGCGGAGACTAAACGCGTCCTCAGCGCTCGGCCGCGGCCGCCTCG
>NW_012267324.1:716193-719802 GCF_000151885.1 Dipodomys ordii
GCCGCCGAGCGCGTACATACCGGGACCCCCTCATAGGGAGACGAGAACCCCAGTTTGAAGGGCCAGGGCTGGGGGAGAGACGAGCACAGGGTGAACGGGCGCGGGGAGCCCTGCGGGGTGAGGCCCCCGCGGCCCCGAGGGGCGGAGCGCGCCGCCGTCACGCAGGGGCCGTCGGGAGGCCCCGCCTCCTCCCCACCCGTGTTTGAAGCCGGAGTGGACACCCGGGAAGGAGGACCGGAAGTTCCCGCCCCAGGGCCTAGGCCCCGCCCCCGACCGAGCCGAGGCCCCGCCCAACCGCCCGACCACGCCCTCTCCAACCAGGCGCCCTCCCTCCCTAGTCCTTGGCAGGCCACGGGAGGCCCCGCCCCTGACAGCCAAGGCGGGCCACGCCCCCACCGGCCACGCCCCCGGCCACGCCCCCCACCGAAGCTCACCGCGTTCTGCCGCAGGAGCGAGAGCCTGCGGAAGGCGATGCTCTCGGCGGCCTCCAGCTGGCTGATGTCCTCCATCTTCACCCTGTACTTCCGCATCTGCTCTTTGATCAGCATCTCCACGCACCTGCGGGACCGAGGGAGGGGCCCGGTCACCCCTGCTCTGAAGGAGGCTGCCCGGGAGGGTGGCACCCCGTGGTCGGCAGGTCGGGGCCCCCACCCCCCACATAAGTATGGGATGAAGAGGCTGAGTGCCTCACAAGCAGAGGTGCTGGTCAGGCAGCGGGACCCGGCCTGCGGTGGCCAGTCAGTACTGGGTGGACTTGGTCAGACACTCGGCCCAAACTGGCCTCTGGCATCAGTGCAGGGGGGGAAGGTGGGGGACGGACAGACTCGGGCAGGGCGCTCTCTGTGCATGTGCAGGCCAGCACCCCACACATGAATGGGGGGAATGGTGACGCAGAGCTCCGTTGCAGCTGGCTGGGCTCTGGGCATCTTTGCAAGTTTTTCTACAGCGTCGGTGTGGAGGGGTGGAGCGGGCAGGGGTCCCCGGGCCCGGCACTCACATGGTGATCTTGAGCACGTCCTTCATGCTTGTCAGTGGGTCTGAGGTGTCGGGGCAGCGCAGCAGGCAGGGCGCAAAGATGATGGCCAGGGCCCCGGGCGACATGCGGTTCACATCCTCCAGCAGGGCCACCCTGTGCGGCCACCGACAGTCAGGGGCTGCAGGGCTGGGGGGGCCACGTGGGGGTCTGGGGGCGCAGCCCTGGGGCTCCGGGGCTGGGGTGGGGGCGCCACGCGGGGGTGTGGGGGCACTTGCTTGACCAGGTGGAAGATGAGCCGCTCCAGGGCCGTGTGGTTGGCCTCGGGCAGGTGCTCCAGGACGGCGTAGATGGCGGCCAGCTGTTCCTGCTTCTCGGGTAGCTCTGGGGAGGCCAAGGCGGTCACCCTGGGCCCTGGGGCCGGTGCCCACCCCGGGCCACCCGCGGGCGCGGCTCACCCACGGCGCGCAGGAAATCGCCGTACTGCGCGAAGGTCATGAGCGGCTCTGGCAGCTCCCGCAGCCACTGCTTCAGGACGCCGGTGATGGCGTGGATGGGGAAGTCCTCCAGCTTCACCGTGGCTGGGTCTGTGGGGCCAGGCCGGGTGAGCAGGGCCCGCATCCCCCCACGCCGGGGGTGCCAGGCCGGGGCCCACCGCGCCCACCTGTCTGCAGCGCCTGCCGCAGCTCCCGCGTCCGGTTGGCCGCGCCTGACTTGCGGTAGAGGCCCTCGGTGTACAGGCCATGCATCTCTACATGTTCCAGAAGCTTCTCCAGCACCACGGGCACGGAGGCTTTGTCACTGGTCAGGCTGCCCACGCACACTCCGAAGTGGCCCGGCTCAGCGCCGGGCTCGGCCTGACATGTCAGGGTGAGGGGTGTGGGGTGAGGGGAGGGGTGAGGCCTGGGCGGGTGGCAGCCACAGGCACTCTGCCCCTCTCAGCCTCTGCTCTGGGTGCACAGCTCTGGGGTGCCTGGTGCCGGGGGCAGCCCGCAGGCCCTGGGCGGGGGCTCCTCCACAGCTGCCCAAGCCTCCAACGGCCGCCGCTCTGCTGCCCCGTGCGGAAGCTCAGCTCCTCTGTGCAGGGACGCGGCTGCTCAAGCCCGCACAGGACCCGTCCAAATGGACGCAGGACTGGGGGACAATCTTCCCCCCTCCGCCTGGGAGCACAAGGACCCCTTCCTGCCGCCCCCCCAGGCCTGCCGCCCCCCGTGCCTGCCGCCCCCCCAGGCCTGCCGCGCCCGGCGTCCGGGGACACCCACCTTCCTCCCGCTCACGTAGGAGCAGTAGCTCTGAATCTTGTGCACACACTTCTTGTGGCAGGTCATCTTGCACACTAGGAGGTCATATGGTCACCACGGGTGTGTTGGAGACCCCAGGTGTCTGAGGCTCCCTTCCCACCCCGTGGGGAGGGCTCAGGCAGCTGCTGCGCTGGACGTGGGGGGGGATGAGGAGTTGCTTTGGGGACCTCGCTGAGGGGACTTTGGGGTTCTGCTATGCCTGGGTGTCCGTGTCCCCTAGGGAGGAGGACAGGGGGTCAGGGAGTGGGAGCACTGAGGACCACGGCCCCGCGGCAGAGTCCACAGCAGGGTCCGCGTGAGAAGGGCTGTTGTGGGGGGGGGGCTGGGGGGGAGGGAGCCTGGCTGCGCTCACCGCTGCACAGCAGCGCCTTGTCCATGAGCCAGATGTAGGAGAGACACTGCTCGCACGACTGCGGGATGCTCACTTGGTAGCTGGCGAACACGTGCCCGTTGTGCTCCTGGACCTGGGGGGTGGGGGCAGCTGAGCAGGTGCCCCGCCCCCCCACCCCCTCCCAGGCGACTTTACTCCTGGGCAGTGAGACAATTCACACCCCAAACACATGTGTGTGCACACACCAGTAAGCACTAGCGCATGTGCGCACACACCCAGGAGCAGTACTCACAGCACGTTCCTGTTTCCGCTTCTTCTTCTGAGCTTTGCCCTGGTTAGGACACACAAGGTCGGCCTGGTGACCAGGGGACTCCCTAGGAACCCCAAATGTCCAGCACCCCAATACCCGCCCACCTAGAAACCCTTGAAGCAGAAAAGAAGCCGTGAGGGATTTGTGGGGGGGAGGGGCAGAGGTAGGCGTGGCCACCACAGGGAGGTGGGGCCAGGAGGGAGGGTGTGGCCAGGTATGGGCGTGGCCCAGGCGAGGTGGGCGTGGCCCAGGCGAGGTGGGCGTGGCCCAGGCGAGGTGGGCGTGGCGGGAGCGCCAGGACTCACTTTAGCAGGCTCAAAATCGTTCTTGGTGTAGCCGCGAGTGAACTCGTCCAGCAGGGACTGGAAGAGGTTGAGGACCAGGTTGGTGTCCTTCTGGCCGCGCTCGGTGGCCAGGTTGTTGACAACGATCTGGTAGTTCTCCATCAGGTCTTTGTAGCCCACGTGGATCTTCCCATTCTGCGGGGATGCAAGGCGTCAGCCCCACAGCCAGGAGGGGGCTGCAGAAGAGATGGGGGGGCCCGCCGGGAGGTCACGTACGGGGACAGAGTACATGGTCTTGATGTTGCTCCTGAATGTTTCAGTGGCTTCGATGAACAGGCTCTCGATGGGGGTCTTCTGGGAGCGCAGGTCGTTGATCTGCAGGAAGAGGAGTGAGCTCCAGGCCGCCCCCC
>NW_012267324.1:719983-744768 GCF_000151885.1 Dipodomys ordii
CCTGGGTGCACCCCCCCCGCCCCCCAGCCAGGCCAGGCCTGCCTCCACAGGCCGGCCTCCCCCCAGGTCCTGCCGCCTGCTCACCTTGTTGAGCAGGAACTCGTCCAGGAACTTGAGCTCATTGGCGTTGGTGATCTTGCGGTACACCGATTCCCGCCACTTCTCGGACACGGTGATCTTGCCGATCTTGAGGTTGCGGTTCTTCTTCCCCTTGCCCCCAGCCTCCTTGCTTTGTCTCTCGCCTGTGAGCCGGTGCTGCTGGCTGGAGGGCGCTGGGGGTTGCAGAACAGAGGGGAGGGGAGGTGGGTCCAGGGAAGGGCACTGGCCAGCTTGGGGGTGCCAGTCAGAAACAGGAAGCCAGGACCCCCAACCACAGGCCTCTGTCTGTGGCCAGAAATCCCCACCCCCAGCTCTGTGCCCAGGGCCTAGCCAACCTTCTAGATTCTTCTTCACAGTGGCTTCCAGAACGGCCGGCCCGGAGGCCACATCCTCCATCTCCTCTACATCCAGGCTGTATTTTTTGTCCTTGGTCTTATGCAGGAAGAGTCTCTTAAAGGTGGATCTAGAAGAGGAAAATTGCTTTTCTCAGGCTGTGGCCTGGGCTGGCTCTGAGCTCCTGCCTTTAAGAGATCTTGCTGCCCAGCCTCCCAAGTAGCTGGGAATACAGGCGTGTGCCACTGGGCTGTGCCCTCACTGTTACATGTTTTCCTTTAAGCCATGGGTAGCTAGCCCTGACTAGCTTCACCAGCAAGGACTCTAATTTAAAAAAAGGGGGACGCCTGGGTACAGGGGCACAGCTCAGGGGCAGAACTCTGGCCTTGCTTCCCGAGGCCCTGGGCTCCATGCCCGGCCCTGGTGAAGGGGAGATGCGGTCGCATCTCTTCCGTAAGTGGCGAAGTGGACACTGTGAGAGATCCCGTCTGCTTCTCCGCGCACCCTGGGCCCCTTACTTGGAGTCCGGCTGGGAGCCCGGGGACAGCCCGGTGTCGGGGCCTGCCGACGCGTCGCTCGACTTCTTCTTATGGATCGCAGCCTTCTTGGAGCTTGACTGGCCATCGGTTTCGGCAGAAGACTGCAAACAGCGCAGGGAGGGCTGGTGAGGACAGGGGGGCCAGGGTCGGGCCGGGGTCTACACCGCACACACTGCCCGCCAGGGTCCACGCCGCACACACTGCCCGCCCACTGCCAACTCCACTCGTGTTTTAACTGGGGGCCACCGTGTGGCTCAAACCACTCTTCACCTTTTTTTTTCCAGTCCTGGGGCTTGAACTCTGGGCATGGGAGCTGTCCCTGAGCTTCTTTGTGCTCAAGGCTAGTACTCTACCACTTGAGCCACAGCGCCACTTCTGGCTTTTTTGAGTAGTCTACTGGAGGTTAGTCTCACAGACCTTCCTGCCTGGGCTGGCTTTGAACTGCGATCCTGAAATCTCAGCCTCCTGAATGGTTAGGATGGCCGGAGCAGGCCACCAGCGCCAGCCACTGATCTTTCTAACCTGGCCTCGAGTGCTGACTGCAGGTCTGAGCCTCAGGCTGGCCCGCCTCCCCCCAGGGCTCTGGCGGCGCTGGCATTACCTGTGTCTTGGCAGGAGACAGCCGGGAGACGTTGTTACTGGACGAGGAGCTGTGCCTCTCCCTGCAGGGCCGCAGAAACACACGTCAGCCCAGCCTGTGCGGGGCCTGGCGGTGCAGGGGGAGGGCGGGGGGTTTCTGGCCCGTGGGTAGAGGTCGGGTGCTGGGGGGCTCCCTGGAGTGCGCAGGAGGCCGGGGACGCTGGGTACCGCTCCCACCACCACCACCAGCTGCTGCAGCCTCCACCCACGCCCCACAGCCACACCCCAAGCCCGCATTCCTCCCCGTGTCTGCTCGCTGTCCATCCCCGTGTACCCCCGTACCCCAAGTCCCATTCCCTCTACCCCCCAGCACCTCCACTGCTCCTTGTTCTATCCATCCCCGCACTGCACCCACAAACCACCCACCCGTCACCCCCACCATCCACCCCTACCCATCACCCACCCACCCTCCCCCCCACCATCCACCCCTACCCATCACCCACCCCCCATCCCCCCCACCATCCACCCCTACCCATCACCCACCCCCCATCCCCCCCACCATCCACCCCTACCCATCACCCCCTCCATCCCCCCCACCATCCACCCCTACCTATCACCCACCCACCATCCCCCTCATCCCCCATCCCCCCCATCTCCCATCCCACCCACCCATCTTCTACCAGTGGGTGACTATTGTGCACCCCACTTGTTGATGGAACCTGAGGCCTAGGGGTGCTCATGGAGGGGGGCCTGAGCCCCGGGGGAGCGTGGGCTCACTCTGTGGGTGTGACGGCTTCGGGGGGCCGGGCCAGGTTGCTGAGGTTGGGACACTGGCTCAGCCCGGCACTGGGCCCGCCGGCGCCCAGCTTCTTGCCCCGCCACAGCTCCACGGCGGTGGCCAGGCACTCGGCGGCGGGGGGCTGGTACCGCTGGATGTGAGCAGGGCCGCTGGGGCTGCCGCCCCCCCTTTCCTGGTCTTTCGGGGCTTCGCAAGGGCTGCTGGGCGCCAGCGCCAGGCTGGTGGGCGCCAGGGCCAGGCTGGTGGGCCTCCGTGGGGTGCTGGGGCTCGGGCTCGGGCTCCCGGCAGGGGGCGCCCCCAAGTCTCCCGAGGCCGCGGTGTCCGGCTCGACCTGCGGCTTCTCCATGGGCCGCTTCCTCTCGGTGCTGTCCACGGTCTCTGCCGCCACGTCCGAGGGGGTGTCCTCCGTGACCCCCATTCTGTCCTCTGCGAGGCTCTCTCCCGGCTCCGGGACAGCCCTTCCGGAAGGTTCTCGGAGGGTGCTGTCCTCCTTACACAGCTGGCTGTGCTTGTTCTGCAGCGCCACGTGCTCCAGCCCGCGCTGCCGGCGGGACTCCCGCTTCTCCCGGCTGCTCGGGGCTTTGTCATGGCTTTCGGCCGCCACGCTTCCCTGGGACGCGGATTCCTTCTCAGGGGGTGGGGGTTCGGCTGGGGCCTCCACTGCCAGCGGCTCCGAGTCCTGCCGGGCAGCAGGGCCAGGCTGGTCCTGGGCGGCGCCTTCCATGGCGGCTTCCCGCGCTTGCTCCTCCGCCTTCTTCTTCTCCAAGATCATCTGGTTAAAGCTGGTGCAAGAACAAAGGATCAAAGGCTGCGATCCACCACCCCAGAACCAAGCGAGGTCCAGCACCGCACCCCCAACCAGCATCTCCACGTGACGTCTTGGAGAGATGCTTCTGGAGGCCCAGTACAGCCTGACACGTCTGTAATTCTGGCTACTTGGGAGGCGGCGGCAGGACGGAGCTCCAGGCCCGCCAGGGCTGCAGTATGAGACCGGGGGTCGACAGGACAGTGGGGTGCCGTGGTTCCGGGTGTGTCGGGGGGGGGGGGCTCACCTGCGGCGCTGCAGGTGGCCGCGGCACAGGCTCTGCAGGCGGATGACGCGCTGGCGGTGCAGGCGGAAGGCCCGGCGCTGGAGGAAGCCCCGCCAGGCGGCCTGCAGCACCACGGCGGCCCGTGCCTGCGCCCGCGCCCTGCGGGCCTGGCGTGCACGCCACAGCGCCTGCAGCAGCCGGGCCGCGCGCCGGGCACGCAGGAAGCGACGCCGCTCCAGGGCGGCACGGAACCAGCTCTGCAGCAGCAGGATCTTGCGCAGGACCTCGCGGTGCAGCGTCTCCTGCAGTGCCTGCCGCTCCGTCTCCTTCAGGAAGACCTGCGGGCACGCAGGACCCGGCTCAGCGCCCTGGCTGCAGCCTGGGCAGGACACTTCCAATCCCACCAGGGGACCCAGCTCCCCCAGGCCTGGGCCCCTCCTGGCAGGTTCAGCCTGTCCCCCCACCCCCGCCCCCGACCTCTGTACCGCTCCTGGCGCCCAGGGTCGGGCGGCCGGGTTGCAGACTGTGTGGGATTTTTGCGGGCACAGTAATGCTCCACCGCCATGGCCTTCCTCCCCACAGGCGTATTTAGCTCAGCCTGTGCCCTTGGCCAGTGGGCTGGGGCAGGGGGCTGCTGTGGCTGCGTGGTGCACTCGCTCGCAGTGGAGGGGTGCGTGTCCAGCATGGGCAGGGCCCTGCTTGCATCCCCTACTGCAACAAACAACGCCGACAAGACCTCGAGACGCCCGAAGGAGACGGCTTGGGAGACCCGCCACGGGCACCGCACGGTGGCCGCGTGGGCCGTCTCGTGAGGGCGGGGTGGGGGTGTGCACGGCAGCGTGAGGTGGTGGGGCCGGTACCAAGCAGGGCTCTGCGAAAAGTCATCGCATCTCTGGGACTGGTGTGCTTCCCCTGGGACCCACCAGCCCGCGCGAGAGCGGGTGGTGATGGGAGTCTGGCGCCAGCACGTCTGTCTCTGGCTCCGGTCTCGCCATGTGACCTTTGCTGCATGTACCCCAACGCCGCGTGCTGTGAAGGAAGCACGGGGAGGGCGCGGCGGGCTGACCTTGGTCCTCCCGATCTGGTAGTTCCTCTTGTCCACCTGCATCCTCTCCAGCAGGACCGCGATGGCCTCTCTGCAGGGCTGGGCGTCCTTGGGCAGCAGAACCTGGAACTGCTCTGTGAAGTCCTGGGGTGCGGGCAGGGTGGGGACAGGGCCGGGGCTGAGCTTCCGGCCAGCGAGGGGACTGGGCGGCGAGAGCCCCGCCCCCAGCCCCGTGGGTGCAGCGGGCAGGGGCGCAGGGTGGCTCCGCGGGTCCTGGGCGCGGTGCGGCGCGGCTACCTGGAAGGTGTACTTGGCGCTGTAGCCGGAGCGGCGGATGCGCACCGTCTCCAGCATGCCGGTGTAGCGCAGCTGCTGCAGCACCAGCTCCTCGTCGAAACACAGCTCTTTCTAGAATGGCATGCGGGGGGTCAGGGGGGGAAACCGAGGCAGCCATGCCCCGGACGCCCAGGCCCAGGCCCTGGGGGGACAGGGCTGGACCGCAGCAGCCTCTTCTCTCTGCGCCTGTGGTTTTGAGCCAGGCTTGCTCTGTAACCCAGGCTGGCTTTGGTCACCATGCTCCAGCTTGGATTACAGGCGGGCCCCACACGCCCCTTCCTCTGAAGCCTGCTGGCCCTGACAGGTCTTTCCTGACAGACCTGACCTCAGGCCTGTGCTCAGCTCCTACCAGTGAGGCACGAGGCAGGGGGGATGCTGGGACCGGCAGCCTGGGCACCCCCAGTCCCCGCCTGCATTTTCCCTGCACCGGCTGTTCCTGGGGCATGTGAAAGGCAGCCCCCCCCCCCCCGTGCAGCATGGATGCGTTACTGGACACCCTCCTCCTACCCCACCCCACAGCCCAAGGATCCAGGGCTATCTTGGGGATGCGGGTGCCCTCTGCCCCTGACACCTGCCAGCCACGCACCTTCTCGGCGTTGGAGCGGATGCAGCGGATGAAGAAGGGCTCGGCCTGGCCCAGGGCCTCCAGGAGCTTGTTCAGGGATGTCTGCAGGGGGGAGGGAGGGCACGGCACGGGTGAGCTGGGCCGCGCTGGGGCACCGCACTGGACAGGGCAGCCGCTGGTGTCCCCGGGCTGGCGAGCACCCATTCCAGAGCCACCTGTGCCCTGGCCCTGGTGGCAGCAGGCAGGGCGGGGCCAGGTGAGTCCTGGGGACTGGCGTGGGGGTGCCTGGGGGGGCAGCTTCTGTCTGTCCTGCAGGGGGACGGAACCAGGACCCTGCTCCTGGGCCACGACCCGGGCCACCATCTGCGGCTTTTCAGGATTTCTAAAGGGACGGACTCGGCGCTGGGCTCTGGGTTCGATCCCTCCCACCAGAAGAAAAGGGAATGATGTCACCACCAAAGAGCCGAGGATGAGGAGTAGAGAGGAATGGAAACATTCACTAGGGGATGCCTTGAAAACAATGTCTCCGAGCTTCCTGGCAGTCAGGGAGACAAGGGCCACATGACATAGGAACAGGGTTGGGTGGCTCTGGACCAGGGCATGGCTGGCACTGGTGGTGGAGCAGGTCTGTGTGCGTGTGCACGTGTGTGGGGGGGGGATGGTGGAGCAGGTCTGTGTGTGCGTGTGCACATGTGTGTGTGTGGGGGATGGTGGAGCAGGTCTGTGTGTGTGTGCACGTGTGTGTGTGGGGGGGTGGTGGAGCAGGTGTGTGTGCGTGTGCACATGTGTGTGTGGGGGGGATGGTGGAGCAGGTCTGTGTGCGTGTGCACATGTGTGTGTGTGTGGGGGATGGAGCAGGTCTGTGTGCGTGCACATGTGTGTGTGTGGGGGATGGAGCAGGTGTGTGTGTGCGTGTGCACATGTGTGTGTGGGGGGATAGTGGAGCAGGTCTGTGTGCGTGTGCACGTGTGTGGGGGGGGGATGGTGGAGCAGGTCTGTGTGTGCGTGTGCACATGTGTGTGTGTGGGGGATGGTGGAGCAGGTCTGTGTGTGTGTGCACGTGTGTGTGGGAGGATGGTGGAGCAGGTATGTGTGTGGGGGGGATGGTGGAGCAGGTCTGTGTACGTGTGCACATGTGTGTGTGTGGGGGGGATGGTGGAGCAGGTCTGTGTGTGTGCACATGTGTGTGTGGGGATGGTGGAGCAGGTGTGTGTGTGCGTGCACATGTGTGGGGGGATGGTGGAGCAGGTGTGTGTGCGTGTGCACGTGTGTGTGGGGGGATGGAGCAGGTGTGTGTTGCACATGTGTGTGGGGGGATGGTGGAGCAGGTGTGTGTGTGCGTGTGCACATGTGTGTGTGGGGATGGTGGAGCAGGTGTGTGTGCGTGTGCACATGTGTGTGTGGGGATGGTGGAGCAGGTGTGTGTGTGCGTGTGCACATGTGTGTGTGGGGATGGTGGAGCAGGTGTGTGTGCATGTGCACGTGTGTGTGTGGGGATGGAGCAGGTGTGTGTGTGTGCACACGTGTGTTTGGGGGATGGTGGAGGTGTGTGTGTGCGTGTGCACATGTGTGGGGGGATGGTGGAGCAGGTGTGTGTGTGCGTGTGCACGTGTGTGTGGGGGATGGTGGAGCAGGTGTGTGCGTGTGCACGTGTGTGTGGGGGATGGTGGAGCAGGTGTGTGTGTGCGTGTGCACATGTGTGTGGGGGTGGGGTGGAGCAGGTGTGTGTGCGTGTGCACATGTGTGTGTGGGGGAATGGTGGAGCAGGTGTGTGTGTGTGCACATGTGTATGTGTGTGGGGGGGTGGTGGTGGTGGTGGTGGAGAGGCTCGCGGGCACCCTCACCTGGAACTGAGCGCTGATGCTGGGTGGCTTCTTCTTCTTGTGCAGGTGCAGCAGGGACTTGGTGGTGCGGTCATGCAGTGTCATGCTAATGATGAGCTTCAGGGACTTGGAGTCCAGAAGGTTCTAGGACAGAGACACAGGGTCTGGCCTGCCCTCCGCCAGGCACGGCCAGGGAAAGGGGCGGGGCCTGGCATGTGCTGGGGGGGCACGTGCTGCCCACCGGGCACCTCAGCTCCGCTCTGGGACGGCTGTGGGGGCCACCGCTGCCGGCCTCCCTCTGGGAGCCCCCACGGAACTTCCCCTCTCTGGCCCCAGCCTCCGCAGTGCTGGGAGTGTGGCAGGTGCCACAGCGGGCGGCTCCACACCGTGCGCCGGTGTGCACAGCAAGCCGGGTCCCACCTCTGCACACAATACGCATGTGCACGTGCGCACCCCAAGTCTGACAGCCTGCTGGTTCTAGGAATTTTGTGGTAGGGGACGATGAAAAGAATTTTTTTTGGTTGGTTCTGGGTCTTGGACTCTGGGCCTGGTGCTGTCCCTCGGCTCTTCAGCAGAAGGCGAGCCTCAGATCTCAGCCTCCTGAGCGGCTCAGATGCAGGCGCGAGCTGCCGGCGCCCTGTGAATTTTGTAATTTTCTCTTCCCTGGCTCTCTGTTCTTAGGGGCCGTGGTCTTGAACTCCGGGCTTTGCACTTCCCAGGCAGGTGCTCCACTGCTGAGCCATGCCTCTAGTCCCAGGCCTTTTTTGGGAAAACTTGAGTCTCCCCAAGTAGCTTGGGTGAGTGGAGCTGGCTGTGGGGGCGGCCTCCGCCCCCAGGCGGGAGCAGCTCACCTGGCTGCGGCTCCCAGACACTGCACAGCCCCACCCACGGTGCAGGCGTGTCGGGCAGGGGACCAGGGTTGGACGCCCACCGCAGCAGCACACACGTGGCTCTGGCACCGTGGGTTTGCTGTCGCGGGAGCCTCTCTCTGCAGATCCTCCAAATGAGAAAGTGCCCCCAGGATGGGCTTGCCCGGGCCGGGCCTACAGCGGGGGACAAGCCCCTGTCCACGGCCCGTGGGTGGAGACACCCCCAGCCTGTGACGGTGTGTATGTACACATGCACGCATGTGTGTATAGGTGTGTGTGCAGGTATGCACGTGTATGAACGTGGGTGCACTGCTGCCCAGCCACGGAAGAGGGCGCTGTGTGCGGAAGGCCTGAAGGGAGCTGCTGTGGCCGAGGGCCCCGCCCCGCCCCGCCCCCAGGTCTCGCCGGCTTTACCTTGGGAATGATCTGCTTTTGTTTGGTACCTTTACTCTTCCTGTCAAAACAGTAAAAACGGGATTGTGAACAACAGGGGCCAGGCGGGTGGGGTGGGGTTAGTCCAGCAAGCCACCCTGGCGGGTTAGATCACGACGGACAGACACACAGACAGACAGAGACAGAGAGAGGGAGGGGAGAGAGAGAGAGAGGACAGAACAGTGAACCAGCGACCCAGGGCAGCCGGGTGCCCAGCACTGCCTCTCCAAGGCCCTGCTCTGCCCCTTGTGCTCTGTGGCGGCGGGGAGGGACAGCTGGGGGGGACCCCTTGGGGGCTACACCTGTGTGGACAGGAGAGGGGAGTGAGTCTGGGGCTGGGGCGGGAACCGTGCTTAGCAACCTGCAGCGTGGACTGTGCTACAGCCACAGCCGCTCCTGCCTGTAGTCCCAGCAACCGGCCAAGCAGAGATGGGGAGGAGGATGGTTGCAGCCAGCCTGGGCAGAAGCTGCCAAGACCCCGTCCTCAGCAGCCAGCCAGGTGTGACGGGCTCGCTTGTCATCCTAGCTACCCGAGAGGGTGAAGGTCGGAGGACCGGGTTCTGAGGCTGGCCTGGGCAAAACCGCCAGACCCTCTTCAAAAAAGAACGGGGGGCTTGGCCAGGTGGCAGAGGCTTCCCACAGCAAACCCACGCCCGGACTCCAGCTCCAGCACCACAAACAAAGAATCAGAAAGAGAACAAGGCAGGGCAAGTGTCTGCCGGGCCAGTGGTTAAGTTCTAGAAAGAACCTGTGTCTGTGCTGGGCCATACTGTTAGCACTGGGTCTGCTTAGGGACTCGGCCCTGGGTTTGAACCAGATTCCCAGGCGAGAGGAAAAAGAAAGTGGGATCTTTAGTCCAAGGGAGCTGGTACAGCTCTGGAGCTCTTACTGAACTTATAGTTTTTTTGTCAGTCGTGGGGCTTGAACTCAGGGCCTGGGCGCCGTCCCTCAGCTCTTCAGCTCAAGGCGAGTGCTCTACCACTTGAGCCACTTCCGTTTTTTTGGGTGGTTCATTGGAGCTAAGTCTCAAGACCTTTGCTGCCCAGGCTGGCTTTGAAGCGCGATCCTCAGATCTGTCATGAGTAGCTGGGATGACAGGCGTGAGCCACCAGGGCCTGGCTGGCATGGACTTCTGAGACAGGGTGTCACTATGTGGCCCAGACGGGCCCGGAACTCACAGTCCTCCTGCATTAGCCCCAGTGCTGGGATTACAGGTATGGACCGCCACACCTGGCTACTTGTAGTGCACTGCATGCCTAGGAAAAGGCCAGGGCCAGCCTGCAGCCGCCGAGGCCGAACAGCTGCGGGTGTGACGGGAGGGCGGGGCCCACGGCGGCCAGGGCTAGCAGTACATCCAGTGACGTCAAAACCCAACCACATGACTGGAGGGCTGGGATGGGAGGGTTTGGAAAATGAAGGAGAACGGGGCGGGGTGGCCAGAATCGAGGGCACCACACAGAACTCGACGTACACCTCAAACCTCTTTGGATCCTTACTTCACTACAGAGAAAGAAATGGATGTTAAAACCGCCTCCATGGGCTGGGAAGGTGGCTCAGCGGTAGAGCGCTCACCTCGCATGCCTGGGGCCCTGGGTTCCATTCCTCAGCACCACAGACACAGTAAAAGCCAGAAGTGGCGCTGTGGCTCAAGTGGTAGAGCGCTAGCCTTGGGCTGAAGAGCTGAGGGACAGCGCCCAGGCCCAGAGTTCAAACCCCAGGACTGGCAAAAACAAAAACAAACAAAAAACCCTCAACCCCCCCACAAACTGCTTCTTTGCTGAGCATGGTAGCATCCACCTGCAGTCCTAGAACTTGAGAGGCTGAGGCAGGAAAACGGCTTGTGAGCATCCTGGGCTAGGTGGCAAGACCCCAGCTTTGGATAAGAGGAAAAGGAAGACAAAGCAAAAAAAAGAAAAAAGTCCCCTGTGGCTGCAGGCGCTGGTCAGCCGCCAGGGCCGCTGTGCTCAGCCGCCAAGCAGTGGCCTGGCCGGCCATGCTCAACCCAAGCAAGAGCCCTGGCCACGTGCTGGCAGCCCAGATGGCCCCTGGCGGGGTAGGACATGGGGTCCCCCGGCCTGAAGGCCAGCACCCCACTTTGCAATGGGACCTAGAGTCTCGAGTCCTCTACTGGACACCAGGGGGGCTTTGCTGGGCAAGCTGGACTGGGTGCAGGGGCCACCCCCATGTCCCCAGCTGTACTGGGCAAGGGGGGCTGGCGGCAGGAATGCGGCTCCAGCGCCAAGGCGGGGGGCAGGGCTCGGGATGGAGGGCTGGCGGGAGTGAAGCGCGGGGGGCGGGGCGGGGCGCGGGGGGGCCGGGACTCACAGGATGAAGCCGTGGGGCGGCCTGTGCAGCCGGCTGAGGGACCGGAGGAGTCGCCGGGGGTCCCCACCCTGCCAGGGCAGTCCTTTGAGACTCTGGATGATTTGGTTATACAAATCGCTGAGGGCGGGAAGGGGTCGGGGGTCAGAGAGCAGGTGGGGAGTCGCAGCCCGCCACCGGAGCACCCCGCATCCCGAGCCGCAGGCGGCCCCCGCTGCCGCCCTGCCCCGTCCCGGAGGGCAGGGGCACGGAAGAGGCCCCACGGTGCGGGGTTGGTGGACCGCAGCCGTGAGCTGAGGGGGTGGGGGATCACTTTGCTCAGGCGGGGTCCGGCCAGGCCCCGCGCAGGGCTGGGAAGAAGGTGCAGGGCAGGCTGCGGGAGTGTGCCCCGCCTGCTGGCCGTCCCCCCCCCACCCCGCAGACAGAGGCCGCCGTGCTGAGGTGAACTTCCAGAGATTTTGGGGGACCAGGGTCTTGTGCTTGCCAGGCAGGTGCCCAACGCTCAACGCTACACATCTCAGCCCCGGTTTCTTTTTGGGTCGTGGGGCTTGAACTCGGCCTGGGCGCTGTCCCTCGGCTCTTTAGCTCAAGGCAATTGCTCTACCCCACAGCGCCATTTCCGGTTTTCTGGTGGCTTATTGGAGATCAGAGTCTCACGGCCAGGCTGGCTTTGAACCCTGATCCTCACCTCTCAGCCTCCTGAGTAGCTGGGATGACAGGCGGGAGCCACTGCTCTCTGGGCTAGAACTGAAATCTTTCTGGGGCCTGGTGTTTGCTAGGCAAGCACTGTACCATGGAGCCACGCCCTTCCCACCAGGCCACGCCCCTGGCCGCCAAGCCACGTCCCAGCCTCCTTAGTGGTCAGTCACGCTTAATCTCTGGGCTGCTGGCCTGGGCGGGGAGGGGGGTGCGCATCAGTGGCCCCTCGTCTGTGTTCCAGACACCACGCGAGTGCCCGGACGCACAGCGGCACTTACCTGCGCCCCGTCGCCCTCCAGGGAGGCACAGTCACCACCGTCACGTCTGGGCCTTGTCAGAGCGCTCAGGGCGCCTGCAGGCACCCCCCCCCCCCCGGCTGATCGGCGTCTGAGCACTGGACGCTGCCCTCAACTCTGCCCTGCATGGCCGGGCTCTGTGAGCTGTGCCTCCCTGGTCTCAGGCGGAAAGAGCCCTGTCTTCTACTTACTTCTTGCTTTCACAGAAAGCAATGATGTCCTCAAAAGTGCTCCTATCGAACTCCTCAGAGCGGTCAAATGAGAAATCTAGCATAGAACAGCTGCAAGGGAGAAGGCCAATGAAGCTCAGCTCCCGGGTCCCGGGACGGCGCCGCGGGCCGGGCGGGAGGCCTGCCACGCATGCGCGCACAGGCCATGGCTCAGCCAAACAGGAGGAAAAAATGGAAAACTCCAAAGCGCAGAAGCCCATCCTCCACGGATGGGCCGGGAAGGCGGCTCCGTGGCAGAGCGCTCGCTAGCGTGCACGAAGCCCTGGCTTCCTCAGCACCACACACAGACAAAGCCAGAAGTGGCGCTGTGGCTCGCCTTGAGCAAAAGCAGCTCAGGGACAGCGCCCAGAACCACAGTTCAAGTCCCAGGACTGGCAGAAGAAAAAAAAACAAACAGCGGCACATGGAGGAATGTGTTCTTTTATCTTTTGTGAGTAAAAAAGGTCAACTAGGATTGTTTTCTCTTTTTGGAGACCAGATCTGTCTGTGTGCCCTGGCTGCCCTAGACCGGGTGAGGTTCCCCCCCAGCCTCCGGAATGCTGGGGTGCTGGTGCCAGCGCACAGGCCAGGACACCCCTTCCTAAAAGCAGATGCTGCACTGTGCCTCATACGGTCACTTACCCAGCGGCCAGCCCTAACTCCGCTGCATGCTTTCAAGACTCCCTGAAGAAGCCGCGCCAATGGCTCCCGCCTGTCATCCTAGCTACTCAGGAGGCTGACATGTGAGGATTGGGATTCAAAGCCAGCCTGGGCAGGAACATCCATGAGACTCTGATCTCCAATAAACCACCAGAAAATCAGAAGTGGCTCTGTGGCTCAAGTGGTAGAGCGCTAGCCTTGAGCTGAAGAGCTGAGGGACAGCGCCTGGGCCCAGAGTTCAGGCCCCACGCCCACCACCACCACCAACAAAAAGACTCCCTGAAGTTTTGTGACAAAGAGGCTGAAAATGAACTGCTTTTCACTTTCAAAGGGAAAGTCTGGGGAGTTCCTGCTTTGGGAATTTGTGAACCTTGAAGGGAAAAAAAAAGTCCAGGATGGGCAGCCCCGAGCCCGTACGCACAGCCTGCCTGCCTGCTCCACCCACCCAAGCCCTGACGCCAGGCTTTGCGCATGCTCAGCAAGTGCTCAGCTGCCCGGGCCGGGGAGAGGGGCCCTCCCACGAGCTCCGGCTTGAGCTGCCCCGCTTTCCCCGCTTTCCCCGCAGCAGGGGCCTACCAGGCCTGCAGCAGCCTTCTGCTCCTTCTGGTGCAAAGGCTGCTGGGTGGCCGTGGCATGGACACAAGGCGCCTCAGGAAGCTTCCATTGAGGCTACTTTCTCTAACGGCTGTGGAGTGGACCAATCAAGGCCTTGCTCACCGGTACAGCTTCTCCGACGGGGTGCCGGCTGCTCTGGGCTGCTCTCCGGGGCCCTGGGGACCAGGGTTACTCGCGTCTGCTGGGGACAGAGGGACGCTGCTGTGAGGGCCTCCCACAGCCCCGAGGCCCCGCGCAAGCCAGCCAAGTGCTCGCGCCACCTCGAACTCATGATCTTCCTCCGCCACCTCCCAAGTACACAGCATCAGCGCTGTGTCTCACACCGATGCCTGCCATCAGTTTTTGTTTGTTTAGGTTGGTGTTAAGGCTTGAACACGGGCCTGGCGCTGTCCCCGAGCTCTTTTGCACAAAGCTAGAGTCCCACCACTTTGATCCACAGCTCTGCTTCTGGCTTTCTGGTGGTTCATGGAGATTAAGAGTCTCACCAGGACTTTTCTGCCCTGGCTGGCTTCAAACCATGATCCTCCGACCTCAGCCTCCTGCGCAGCTAAGATTGCAGCTCTGAGCCGCTGGCCTGGCTGCTTGCCACCATATTTTTTTCGTCTCTTTGCAGTACTGGGATTTGGACTGAGAGCCTCACGCTTCCTACACAGACACTCTACCACTTAACCCAAACCCCTTGTCTTTCCTTTCCTCATTTTGCTTCATTTTTCAGAGCGCCTGTGTTTGTCCCTGGCACCAGCTTTGGATCACAATCCTCCAGCTTGCGGCTTCTCACATACGTGGGATGACAGTATGAGTCACCACACCAAGCCGTCGGGTGGGATGGGGGTCTTACCTCAAACGGCTACCCAAGTAGCTGGGATTAGAGGTATACGCCACTGTGCTAGGCCCTCAGATCTTTGTTCTCGTGCTTCGTCCCTAAACAATGCAGCCTAACAAGAAGTGCTTTCATGGTCACTATTGGCTGCCGTGGCACGGGGGGCGGGGGGGAGTCTGTGGGAGGGGGGATTCCTCACAAAGATGACGTGTGACCAAAGGGACGAAGCACTTGCAGACTCTGCTCTCTGTGGAGGTCCTTACTGAAGACCACTGTGGCTACGTCTGAGGGAATGGAAAGTTCTGGAGCCAGCTGGCAGCAGAAGCTGGAGAATGTGTACGTGCTGGGTGCTGGGTTACCGTGGATGGGGGGCATGGTGCCGGGATGGGGCGCCCCTACCTGCTGCGCTCTCGGCCCTCTCCGCGCGCAGGCGCCCTGCCTCGCGCAGCACGGCCATGGCCCGGATGGCGGCCCGCAGCACGGCCCAGCGGAACACGGCCACGGGGTCCATGCCGATGAGCTCACGCACGTAGGAGCTGTCACTGCCCCGCAGCAGAGCCACGATGTCCGGCCTCATGTAGTCCATGTTCTTCTCCCGGAAGTCCTGGCGGGGGGGGGGGGCGCGTCACCCCAGGGGTCAAAGGGCTGGGGCGGGCAGGACAGGGCCATCCCGAGAGCTAGGGACTGGTTGTGCACCCCAAAAACCTATCCCACAGCCTGGCTTGCACGGAGACCTCAATCCAAGGACGTGGCAGCCTGGTGCGCTGTCCCTCCCCCCCCCAGGATGCGGGTGGGCGGGCCCCGCACCTTGATCTGGTACTTGACTTTGCCTGCAAAGTGCTGGATGATGAAGGCGGGCTCCAGCACTGGGGTACCCAGGAAGTACTTGTTGTCCTCGTGCTGCTGCTTGAACTTGGCCAGCAGCGTCTGGCTGGTGGCGTGGGGGAAGCTGGGGAGAGATCACAGCTTCAGGGCAGAATGGTGGCAGGTGGCAGGTGGGCATCTCTCTCTGCAGGGCAGTGGGGGGGGCAGCAAAGGCCAGCGCTCTGTGTGCGGCCAGCCGCATGCCCCGCCCACCCCCCACCTGGCTGCCTACCGCCCGGGCTTGGGGACATCTGTGAACATCTGTGCCAGCCGAGCCCTGGACACAGGCCCACTGCAGGCAGCCTCCAAAACCACCTCAGGCTGGAGAGGCTGCGGGTTTTGGGTCATCTACACCTTCACGCCAGGCTGGAGGGGGGGTCACCCCCTGTGCCCTGGATGGAGAGAGGGGGGCGAGGGCGGACCCGTGCTCCCCGTGCCTGGCTGTCTGGCAGGAGCCGCCCTTGGCCTGGCGCACTCTGCCTGGGCCCGGCCTCACCGCGCGCACGGCGGCGCCAGGTGCGGACAGATGCCCGGGGCGGGGGCTCAGCACTGCGAGAAGTGGGGGATGCAGAGCTGGGAACACGACTCAGCTGTGAAGATCTACGCCCTGGTAGCGGACCGGTGTTAGAAAGGCCAGAATGCAGGGACTAAAACCTCCAGAGAACAGAAGAAGACGCAGCCAGGCGCCAGCGGCTCCCACCTGTCATCCCAGCTACTCAGGAGGCTGAGATCTGAGGATCACGGTTCAAAACCAGACCGGGCAGGAAAGTCTGTGAGACTCTGATCTCCAATAAACCACCAGAAAACCAGTGCTCACTTTGAGCAAAAGCTCAGAGACTGCGCCTAGACCTAGAGCTAAACAGCCGAGGAACAGCGCCCAGGCCCAGTTCAAGCCCCATGACTGACAAAAAAAAAAAGAACAGAAGAGGCCAAGACTGGACCAAGACTGATCAGCCAGGCCCTGCCTCACGAGCCCTGTAAATTCCCACCTCACCCTGTCGGTCTGTCTGTCCGTCTGTCTCTGCTGTGCCAGGCAGGTTCTCAGCTGGGACTGGCGAGCGCCCATCTCGGGGCCGCCCAGCCTACCTCTGTGTATGCATTCCACCCGAGCTGGCCACAGAGTAAGCGACGCGTCCAACCCATCCTGAGTGGAGTTTGGTCTGAGGCACTGGGGTGCCTCACCTGAGACCCCACCAGCCCTGCAGCGTGTCGTGAGGTGTGACCATGTCTGCAGAGGGGACTTTCCAGGGAGCAGGGCCCTGGAACGCTCAGGTAAGCAGGCATCACAGTGGAGGCCGTACAACGTGTCTGATGTCCTTTGAGGAGGAGGAAGAGGAGGGAGGACAGGGAGACAGAGGCACGGGCAGGAAGAGGCAGCTGCAGCCCACGGAGCCCTGGAGGCTGGAAGAGCTAGGAACTGTCCTGTCCTGCAGAGAACGAGGCCGGCATGCAAAGGCCTGGAAGGTGGTGGAGCCTTTAAGAGGCGGAGCCTGAGGAGGAGTCAGGTCATGGGGGCGTGGCTTGAGGGGCATGGGGGGGCTCTGAGGCACTGTGAGGCAGGGCAGCTTTCTCTGCTGAGTGCTCCCGCCACAGTGCTCAGCCTCACCACAGGCCAAGCCCCCAGGGAGCAAGAAACTGGAGGAAAACGGAGTGAGAGCGGAGTGAGAGCCGGCTGGGGCCGCCGGCTCGGCCCTGCCCCGCCCCAGCACGAAGGCTGCGCCCCGACCTGGCTAAGAGCCAACCTGTTTGCAGCCACCTGGCTCGCCCTGGGAAAGCAATGGGGTGGGGTCCCCCATCTTAGCTGCCCTTACAGCCTTGCCGGGGCCGGGAGACGTGCGTGCGAGCGTCTGCAGCAGTGAGCTGCACTTTACACACAGGAGGCTCAGGGCTGGGGCTGAGACCATGTGAGACACCAGTGTGTGTGTGTGTGTGTGTGTGTGTGTGTGTGTGTGCGCGCACGCGCGCTCACGCACACGTTGGGCCAGGGCTCGGGTGCGACGCTGGCAGCACTCACTTGTTCTCCTCGTCCAGCAGGTGGAGGAAGCCGGTGGGCTTCCTGCCGATGAGGTGGATGCTGTGTGTGTGTGTGTGTGTGTGCAGCACTCACTTGCTCTCCTCGTCCAGCAGGTGGAGGAGGCCGGTGGGCTTCCTGCTGATGAGGTGGATGCTGTGTGTGTGTGTGTGTGTGTGTGTGTGTGTGTGTGCGCAGCACTCACTTGCTCTCCTCGTCCAGCAGGTGGAGGAGGCCGGTGGGCTTCCTGCTGATGAGGTGGATGCAGCCCACGTTGTCGGTGTAGTCGATGTTGTCCCAGGCGATGCCCTCGCTCTGGTACTCCTCCTGTGGGGGGAGGGGAGGGCGCAGCGCCCCTCAGTCGGCTGTGTGTGCGCACGTGCACTAGTCCTGTGGCACCTGTGCTGGGCTCTCCTGCTCAGGGCTAGCACGCTACCGCCCGAGCCCCTCCTCCAGTCCCGCTGGGGGATGATACGGCGTTGTAACACTTGAGGTGCTGGGGATGAGGCCCCAGGGCTCCATGCGTTGCGAGTCTAGCCCTTTAAAAGGCAGGGCCTGGAGCCTGGAGGCCTCAGGGGCTCTGACGACGCCTTGGGTCAGCAGTGGTCAGCTGCCACCCCGCGTGGGACACCAGCCTGGAGGCCTGTTCCAGCCACAAGCAGCCAACGGCCGACGCGTGTGCTACGTGAGCACGCCCACGTCAACATGTAAGCAAGACGGGCATGGCGTGGATCCAGAGCGGCCCACAGCCACCTCAGCCTGGCTGTCCATCCTGTCCCTCTCCCGCATGCTCCCTGCCCAGCAAGCCACAGCTTCCCAGAGAACAAAACCCTGCACGCACACACGCACACACGCACGCACGCACGCACGCACACACACGCACGCACGCACGCACGCACGCACACACCAGGAGCAAGCCAGAAGAACCAAGCACACCCACATCACCACTCACCCAGTCATGACACCCAGGAGGGCACACGTGGAGCAGCGATAAACACTAGGGAATACGAGTGCCCTAGAAAATCCTGTATGACGCCACTGATACGCCCTGTGACCACAGCTGGGGGAGGGGAACACACCAAGGTGCCCAGGACTCAGGTCCCAGTGGACACAGAGGGCTGAGTGCACACATAACGCCCTCCACCACGCATCTGGTGGACACGGGGGTGGGGAAGCTGTCTCATGTGCACTTTGCTCGGGATGGCCTCGAGTCACCATCCTCCTGACGTCTGCCTCCCCAGCACACAGGTACAGGCACTGGGGCAGGAAGTCTTCCCTGCATCTCACTGCAGGCCGTACTGGCGCCTTACCTGCTCCAGCTTGAAAATGTGCTGATTGAAGTAATACTGCAGCTGCTCGTTGGCATAGTTGATGCAGAACTGCTCGAAGCTGTTCCGCTCGAAATCTTCAAAGCCAAAAATGTCCAGGACCCCGATGGACAAGCACTGGGGAGGTGAGGGGCCGGCCTTCAGTGGGGCCTTCCCGGGGGGGGGGGGGCATGCAGGGACTGCTGCCACCAGCTTAGCCTTCACCTTGGAAGCAGCTCCTCTGTGTGCGTGTGTGTGCGTGCGCGTGCATGTGTCCAGAACCCAGGGCCTCACCATGCTAGACCAAGTGCTCTACCTCAGAGCCACACTCCCACAGCCACTCCTGCATAGCCACCCCTCCCACCCCTGAATTCTGCGGTCTGCTCCATCCTTCCATCCGCCTGCCCGCCCGCCCGCCCGCGTGAGAAGCCAGGGTCTCGGCAGCCCCTGGCGGCGGATGCAGACCCCCTGGCTGGCGTGGGCTCGGGCAGGCTCGCTCACCGAGACGGCCTCCTCCATGTCCTTCTTGTTGAGGAGGGCGTGGTTGATGCGCAGCACGATCCAGTCGAACAGGGCGCTGTACAGAGACTTGGCCATGGAGTCCCGGGCGGTGATGGCCTAGGAACACACAGGGGCGTGTTTCTGTGTGCGCACGGGTCCTGGGTCTTGAACTCAGGGTCTGGGCACCATGCCTGAGCTCTTTCACTCAAGGCTACAGCTCAAGCCACAGTTGCACTACCCTACCGGCTTTTTGTGGTTAACTGGAGATTCAGAGTCTCGGGGACTTTCCCCGCCTAGGCGGGCTTTGAACCGCAACCCTCAGATCTCACCTTCCACAGTAGGATTGCAGGCGTGGAAGCCGCCAGCACCTGCCTGCTGCTGCTGTTGTTTTTTTCTTCTTTTTGAGACAGAGTCTTTGCTAACTTGTGTGTGGGCTGTCCTTGAACTCAGGCTCCTGTCTCCACCTCTCGAATAACTCAGCTGGGACTACAGGCGTGTGCTTACACACTGGGCCCTACAGGCCCACCGCTGTGCAGTCACGGGCCGCTGCACTCAATGGCAGCTTGCACACACACACTGGGTCCCACGAGCTAAGAGAGCCCGAAGTTTTCCCATCTGCAGGCGCTCTGCATTTCTGTGCGTGGCTAGGATTGCGCCCGAGCCTGTGCAGGGCAGATGGTGTCTCACACTGTGTGCTGTGAGGCTGGCGCGGTGGCTCCTGGGGCCGAGGCCGGCCGCGCTGTGCTGCGTGCGTTTGGAGCTGAGGAACGCGGCTGGCCGCTTGCGGAGCCAGGCTGCACTTCTGGTGGCATGAGGACCCCCAAGATGACAGCACAGCGAGGAGACGGCACGCCCCCCCCGGCGGCCGGCACTGCGGTCTGCGCCGCTGTCCGAGCGGTGCCGCTCACAGCGGGCCGCTGCCCCGGTTCCAGCTTTTCTGGATCCCGTGGGAAGCAGCTGCCCCCTGCATCTCTCTCCTGGTGGTGCTGAGGGGACCCGGAACTGCCGGGGTGCCCACAGCACTGTGGGAACGGCCCAACAGCTGCTCCGGGGTGAGGGGCCCCATGCACCGGCGGCCGCGTGACCAGGGACTTTCCTGCTGCAAGTCAAGCTGCTCTCGAGGGGACGGGCAGAGGTGGCGGGGCTGACTGCCGGGGCCTCAGCTGGGCGCCCCCCAGAGGTCACATCCGGGCCAGCCCGCCAGAAAACATCATTGCTTTTGGTCTTTGGAACCTGAGCTCTGGCGCTGAGGTAGAAGGCAGTGTTTTATAGCTCTTACACAAATGTGTACGGTTGTGTGTCAATAAAACTTTATTAACAGGCCAGTGTCCTCTGTTAAGAACCAGGATTCTAACTGGGCGCTGGTGGCTCACGCCTGTCATCCTAGCTACTCAGGAGGCTGAGATCTGAGGAACGTCGTTCAAAGCCAGCCCAGGCAGGAAAGTCCCCATGAGACTCTTATCTCCAAAGAACCACCAGAAAACCAGAAGTGGCGCTGTGGCTCAAGTGGTAGAGCGCTCGCCTTGAGCTGAGGAGCGGAGGGACAGTGCCCAGGCCCAGAGTTCAGGCCCCACGCCCACCAACAACAAATAAGAACCAGGGTTCCCACGAGCATATCGGGACCCAGAGAGTGACGTCCCGACGCCAGCTCAGCCTGAGGACCACAGCGGCCTTCCTTCCGTAACACACGGCTGCCCCCTACCCCCGCCATGCCTGCTGGCCGCAGCCCGTAACGCTCAATCAAGATGGCACCTCGTGACCTGGGGGCGCCAGTGGGTGCTGGGGGGCTGCCGGCCCAGGATGCGGGGGATGCCCACCCGCACTGGGCTCTGCTCGTGAGTGGGGATCCCCCCCCCCCGCAGTGCCGCACTCACCTCGCTGAGGCTGTAGGGCAGGATGAGCTTGTCGTTGACTGTCACCGCTTTTCTTTTGGTCAGCACCTCCACCAGGATTTCTCGTTTCACCTGTTTCAAGGTCAAGGAGAAGGTCAAGGAGATGAAGAGCTTGCGGGAGCTCAGCCGCGGGTGGGGAAGTACCCAGGACCCCTGTCTCCCACCCCCCCGCCCCCCCCAGGCCGTGCCCAGGGCTGGCCCAGGCCCGGCTGGTCCACGCAGCTCCCGCACCAGGGCGGCCACCAGATCCCACAGCCTGGCCCTTCTGCGTGCCAGCCTCTGCCCAGACAGCAGAAGCGAGCAGCGGGGCCCCTCACCACAGTGGCGCTCCTGTACCCCTGGGAAAAAAGCTGAGCCCCTCTTGTGAGAAAACCCAGAGGAGAACAGACTTGGAGAGCGGGAGGCGGCTGGAGGTGCAGCTCCTGGGGGGCTTGCCCCTGCAGGGCTAGCTGCTCCCCAACAGGCCACCAAAAGAACCAGACGTCTGTCGCCCGGCGTCCGCTGAGGGTGTCTCCCTGCTGAGCACCGCCGAACATGGACAGAAAGTCCATGCAACTGCGCTGCCATTGTTTTTGGTCGGTCATGGGGCTTGAGCTCTGGGCCTGCACCGCCATGCCTGGCCCAGCTACGGTTTCAAAGCCGCTTTCGCTGGAAGGTCTGAGGCAGGTGGTGGCCCTGCCCGGAGGCTTCCTGAGCTGAGGGGGGCAGAGGACCCCCTCTGCGGGCAGACGCACTGAGGAGGCGGGCAGTCACTGCCCGCGTGGGCCCGGCTGCCCCGCGGCGGCTGAGGGAGAGGGGAGAGGAGAATCACCTTCAGAAGCTGGGACAGCGTGTCCAACACCTCAGGGGGCCCCACCTCCAGGCCTTCGTCTCGGCCCGTGGCTCTCTTCTTGTAGGTGACATTCCCCAGGTACAGGATGGCCGAGAGCACGGCGAAGATCCTGGAGAGACACAGAGCGTGTGGGTTCCCGGAGGACGGACTCCCGGGAAGCTGGGCCGAGCGCGGTGCACAGGAAGGCCTGACGCGGCTCGGCGTGCTGTGGACCATGTCCACGGGGAGATGGGACTCTGTAGACTTAAAAAGAAAAGCTGGGAAGGGGGCTCAGGGGTAGAGCGCTTGTCTCACATGCATGAGGCCCTGGGTTCCATTCCTCAGCACCACATACACAGAAAAAGCCAGAAATGGCGCTGTGGCTCAAGGGGTAGAGCGCTAGCCTTGAGCAAAAGCAGCTCGGGGACAGCGCCCAGGTCCCGAGTTCAAGCCCCAGGACTGGCAAACAAGCAAACCTAGTTTCTACTTTTTGAATTTTTGCAGTACTGGGGTTTGAACTCGGGGGCCTTGCCCCTGGTAGGTGGCCGTTCAGCCACTTGAGTCCCCTCCAGCCCTTTTTAAATTTTACTTTACAGATAAGGTCTTGCTTTTCTTTTTTGGCCTGGGTTGAGGGTCAGATCGTTATCTTGTGCAGCTGGGATCACAGAGGGAACCCCCATGCCCAGCTTACGGATTGAGATGAGAGTCTCAACATGTTTGCCCGGAACTAGACTTGAGTGGTGAGCCTCCCCGTCATCTCTGCTGGGATTACGGGAGTGAGTCACGGCGCAGGGCCTGTACTCTTTGCCTTGAGATAAGTGACCCAACTCACAACCCTCCCCTGTCCTGGGCTAACAGGCGTGTGCCGCCGTGCCCAGCTTCATGTTGGTTTTGGCTGGTCTGCGCATGCACTCTGTGGCGCCTGGCTGTCCTGGGAAGGCCCCTATTGGCCTTCTGGGCTGGGACGGGGCTCTGGGAGAGGGGGGTGACGTATCGGGCCAGGGCTGCCCCCTGCAGGCCGCTCGCTTACTGCTTCTTGGTGGCGGGGAGGAAGCCCACCATCTCCATGGCCTGCTTGAGTCTTTCGAAGTCATGCTTCAGGTCTTCTCCGTCCTCGATCTTCAAGTTATGCTGGAAAAAAAACCCCAAAGCATCCCGTTCAGGGCCTGGGGGGGCCAGTGAGGGCGGGGCGGGCGGGAGCTGGGGCTCGGGCTCCAGCCCAGGGCCAGGGGCCAGGTCCCGGGACACAGGCATGAATGAGCTCCTTTATGCTGCCCCCTAGGAGCCATGTTGGGCCGGCCTCCGACCTCCGGCCGACGGGAACAGAGGTGGCGTCTGTGGCGGGCGCTGGCAGCCGTGTACCTGGTTGAGGTAGAAATAATCTTCAGGCTGTTTGAGCTGAAATTCCTGGCGCTCTTCCTCGCTGACTCCCAGTAACAAATAATAGAACACGTGGTAGTTCCTGCGTCCGGGGAGGAAGAGAAGAAAATGTCGTTTGGGGAGGGAACGCAGAGCGGCTCTCCGGCCATCCCAGAGCATGCATTTGCAGAGTGCTGTCCGGGGCCCAGGACATTTGCTTCTCCCCTTTGGCCTGCACAAAGACAGAGCTGGGGCTGAGTCCCAAGACAACCCGGGAATGAACAGCCTACCTCTCATCCTTCTCCTGGGAGACCAGGCGGGACTTTTCAAGCAGGTATTTCTCCACCACAGCCCTGTCGTCAAGAGGAAAAGGGAGGGAGGAACAGTGCGTGTGAACACTGTCTGCACATTGTCTCCACACCTCCGCCCGATGGAACCCAGAGCTGCGCACAACCGGGAAGCCACAGTTCTGGAATGTTCCATGACCACATGGGTACTGTCCACCTGGCGACAGGCCTCCTGTGAGGCCTGTCCCTCGGTCAGGCCCGATCCGGTGTGGGGAACTGTCAGTCAGCATCTTTATTTCCCTACATCGGAGTGGTCGCTTAAACTAGAATTCTTCAAGAAAAGCAGACCACAGCCGGGCGTGGCCGGGGCGGCGACCTTCCATTTTTCCTTCCTCACCCTCGTTAGTTACCTGTGGGTCACCCAGGTCTGCCAGCAAAAATGGAAAATTCCAGAAATAAAGAGTCCTAAGTTGTGTACTGCACAGCGCGGGCCCGGTGATGAAGGCCTGTCCGCGTGTCCCTGCCCCCGCTGACATGGCGTGGGATCCGCCCACGCCCCCGCCGGCCCGCGGCAGGGGTGGCCTTTGTTTTTTATCAGCGCGTCTCCTAGGCGACTGCAACGCCAGCACCTGACAGTCCGCACCCACCAGTCACTCAACGCCAAGCCGCACGGGCGCTTCCTACCTAAGAGTTGCGCGCAGCAGGTGCTTGAGCGTTAAAAGCCTGGTCAGGGTCTGTAGGCTCGGCTCGGCAGTTTTAACCCTCAATACTGCCGAAACCCAAAAGCAAATGCCCCCCAAACTCGGTACACAGTTGTCACTCTGTGGAGGTGGTGGGCCTTGTGGGAGGTCCTCAGGTCACTGTGGGGGGAGCCTTGTGGGAGGTCCTCAGGTCACTGTGGGGGGAGCCTTGTGGGGGCGGGGCCTCATGGGAGGTCCTCAGGCTGCTGGGGGCGGGGCCTCATGGGGGTCCTCAGGCTGCTGGGGGCGGGGCCTCATGGGGGTCCTCAGGCTGCTGGGGGCGGGGCCCTGCTGGGGGCGGGGCCTCATGGGGGTCCTCAGGCTGCTGGGGGCGGGGCCTCATGGGGGTCCTCAGGCTGCTGGGGGCGGGGCCTCATGGGGGTCCTCAGGCCGCTGGGGGCGGGGCCTCGGAAGAAAGGAACTTCCCTTGGGGTCTGCTGGTGATGGAGGTGGTCTTTGCTCTGCCATGTACTCCTGGCCATGACGGACTGCCCCGCCAGCCCAAGATTCTGGACCTGTTCATCACACCCTGAACCTGATCTATCTCTCCAGGACTCCATGACAGCGGGGGGGGGGGGGGGAGGGGGGGGGAAGCTGACAGGGAACAGTAAGAATGGACAGGCAAACCACAGCGCAGGTCTGTTCTGCAGGGTCTGTGGTCTCCGCCATTGCCTGAGTGGCAGAAAGTCTCTTCTGCAGATTGGGGTAGGGGTGCTGTTTGGAAGAGGGGGTGCTTGTAGATGTAGCGCACGGCTGAAAGATCGTTCTCAATGAGCTGGGTCGGCCTAAAGCCATCCACCACCGCATCCTAAGAAACTAGCAGCGGTGGCCGGGCACCGGTGGCTCCCACCTGTCATCCTAGCTACTCAGGAGGCTGAGATCTGAGGATCACAGTTCAAAGCCAGCCCGGGCAGGAAAGTCCATGAGACTCTTATCTCCAAT
>NW_012267324.1:750733-757689 GCF_000151885.1 Dipodomys ordii
GCTAGAGAAGCGGGGTCCAGGCTGCCGGCGCTGGGCCCGCGAGCCGCTGGGGGAGAACAAGCGCGACACTGCGTTGTCTCCTTTTGTGTCAGGCCTAGGCTTGACCCCTTCCTCCGCTCCAGCTGGGGCGCTGCCACGCAGCCACACCTCCACTTCCAGAGTTTGGGTGTTCACTGCAGATAAGCATCTCACCCATTTCTCTGCCCGGGCTGGCTTTGAACCACGATCCTCAGAGCTCAGCCTCCCGAGGAATTGGGACAGGCGTGGGTCCCGCGCCACGGCTGCCGTCCCCGCCACACAGCAGGGCAAAGCGGGGAGGGAGTCCTGGCTGGGGCGCGCCTGAGCCGGTGAGAAGCCAGACCCTTCAGAAACACCTAGTGAAAAACAGGGCTGGAGGCGTGGCCCAGCGGTATCGCACCAGCCTAGAGAGAGCAAGGCCCCGAGTTCAAACTCCAGTGTAGCCCAAAACCCACATCAACACAAACCACAACAAAAAGCCACCTGGCTCGGGTACACGCCGTGGTACCAGAACCAGCGCGTGACCATGATCGGGGGCCACGGCGCCCGCCTGGCTCAGGCCTCACCCGTCCCAGCGGGGCCTAGCCCCAAGCCTAGTGCGTCACAGCAGTGGGGGGGGGGGAGAGCCCAGGCTTCCTCCCCAGTGTGTGGCCACGTCGGGGGCGGCGCGCTTACCCTCGCACGATGCCGCTCTCCAGGTAGTTGACCTGGATGAACTTCCCGAACCTGCTGGAGTTGTTGTTGTGGGCCGTCTTGGCGTTCCCGAAGGCCTGTGCGGAGAATGGAGAACGGAGGCGGGCAATCAGACCACAGTCCCTGTGGGTCCAGCTTCCCTGCCCCCAGAGCCGCCCAGTCCCCCACACAGGGGCCGAGACAAAAGTGGGGAGAGGGGGAGACGGGCTGGGGGGAGGGGGAGGCAGGGGCTGGGGGAGGGGGTGGCAAGGGCTGGGGGGAAGCAGGGGCTGGGGGGAGGGGGGCTCAGTACGGCTGGGAGAGGCCCTGGTTCTAAAATGGAGAAAAAAAGTCCAAAAGCCAGTCACAATTCTGCGTCGACAGGGACTCAGCGCAGGGACACACCTGGACACCAATATGGCGGCCACTCAGTCCCTTTTACAGGTGACGGAAACTGAGGTGCTATATGATACAAGCAATCACTAGAAAAAAGAAAAGAACAAAGCCAGCCCGGTGCCGGTGGCTCACGCCTGTCATCCTAGCTACTCAGGAGGCTGAGATCTGAGGATCGCGGTTCAAAGCCAGCCCAGGCAGGAAAGTGCATGAGACTTATTTCCAATGAACCACCAGAAAACCAGAAGTGGCGCTGTGGCTCAAAGTGGTAGAGCACTAGCGCGGGGACAACACCCAGGCCCTGAGTTCGAGCCCCATGACCGACAAAAGATAGAATTGGGGGCTGAGGAGCATTAATGAAGATATATGGTGGGGTTCAATAGTTTGGGGGTGCAGGACAGAAGGGTGAAGTGAATACACGGTGCGAGCGTGGGGACACTTCATGGAGAAGCCGGTAATGAATGCATACTAAGAGACAGAAAGAAACGCTGACCTCCTCTCCCCGCACATCGCCAATCCTTTTCTTTTAGCACTGGTCCTGGGGCTGGAACAAGGGCTTGGGCTTTCTTTGGCTCAGCTTTGTTGCTCAAGGCGAGCGCTCTTACCACCGGACCACTGCTCTGCTTCTGCTTTTGTTTTTTAGTGGTTCGGTGGAGGTAAGAGCCTCACAGGCTTTTCCTACCCAGATCGGCCTCAAACTGCAGTCCTCAGATCTCAGCCTCCTGAGCTAGGATTACACAGGTGGGAAGGACTGGTGCCCGGTCCACGGAGCTGCAGATACGCAACCACAGCTACGGAGAGCGGCGCAGAATGTTCCATCCTTCCGTGGACAGGGAGCCTAACCTCTGTGGGAACAGCAGCCAAAGATGGCTTCTACTCGCGAAGGGTGAGGAACAACCACGCGAGGATCAAAGCAGTGGGAAGCAAAGCTCGGCTTCCTGACGCGCGAGGCCTGAGCCCCACGCCACCCGCGGGGCTGGGGGTCCTGAGCCCCACGCCCCCCGCGGGGCTGGGGGTCCTGAGCCCCACGCCCCCCGCGGGGCTGGGGGTCCTGAGCCCCACACCACCGCGGGGCTGGGGGTCCTGAGCCCCACGCCACCGCGGGGCTGGGGGTCGGCGCGAGGGTGTGGACGGGAGGCGGGCTGGCGGGACGCGGCAGCGGCGCACACTGCCCCCCCCCGCTGGGAACCTCCACGTGGGGTGTGGGGACGGGGCGGACGGGCCCTGGGGGAGCAGGGGCAGGCTTCCCCCGTGGGTGAGGACAGCCCAGGAAGCTCTCTGGTAACCAGCTGTCTGGCCCGGCCTGTAATCCCAGACACTGGAGAGGTAGAGATGGGACCATCAGGGTCAAAGGCGCGGATAAACCAAAGCAAAAGGGCGGGAGGGGCGGCGCCGGCGGCCGAGCGCCCGCCTGCACACGCGAGGAAGGCTGCGTCCTGTCCCATGGGGGGGAGCTCGGCCGGACGGCAGTCGCAGCCTCCCCAGGCTCCGCTCACCCCAGGGCCACGGAAGTGAAGCAGGAAGTTACCTGACACGGCCTGGGGCCCGGCAGCCTGGGCGGCTCCACCCCCAGGGGACCAGAGCCTGCCTGCTGCCCAGGTGGGGACCCCAGACACAGGCCCGGACGCCCCAGAGCGCCCAGCCTCGCGGGCGCTGCCGAGACCCCGCCAGGCGCAGGCCGCTGACCTCACGCGTCTGGAATGCGTCTGGCACACTGACACTTCTCCAGGCCCCGCTAAAAATATCCGGTCGGTGCCATTAGACATCCAGGGAGGAAGCACTGGCCGGGGGCCAGGGCCCTGCTGAGAGGCGCTGCCTGGCCTGGGCAACACCGACGGGGACACTCAGGCCCCAAGTGCACAGGGGGTGGGGGCGGGGAGGGGGTGTGGGCGCAGACCCCGGCTGCGGCAGTGATTGGAGGCAATCTGGCACAGAGGCCGGGGGGCCATACGCAGAACACCCACCCAGCCAGGGCCAGAAAGGTCTTCACGAAACTCAGGGAACACGGCTCCTTCTTTTCTTACATTAAAAACAAAACAAAAAACCCCATGGTGTAGCAGGGCACAGTGGCTCCCGCCCATAATCCCGGCTCTATTGTAATCTTAATCCCAGGGGAATCAAGATTCAGGGCCAAGTTGTAAGCTGGAGAGACTCCATCTCGAGATCTACCGGGAACAGAGACACATGCCTGTGATCCGGCGACCCAGGGAAGCACAGGGAGACACAGCAGGATCACAGTCGGGCCTGGCCATAGATTTAAAAAAGAGCAGCATGAACAGGGCCGGAGGGCTGGCTCCAACGCGAAGCCCAAGTTCAAAGCACAGAACTGCTCAAAGTATTGCACAATAAAAGACCGGCTGCTCGCATCCGCCCTGTGCTTCAGGGGAAAAGTTGAAGCTGAAGGAATCAGATTTGCAGGGCTCACTTCTGCGTGGATGTCCAAGGGGGTGACATCAGCAGGGGGAAGAGCCACGCGCACCTCGTCGTGACGTCACAGACGCTGCTCACAACAGTCCACAGGCAGCAAGCGAGGGCCGCCAGCCACCAATGCAGAAAGATAACGTGGCACACGCTCACAACAGAACACTCCGCAGCCAAGCCAGGCGCCGGTGGCTCCCGCCTGGCATCCCAGCTACTCAGGAGGCTGAGATCTCAGGATGGTGGTTCAAAGCCAGCCCGGGCAGGAAAGTGTGAGACTCTGATCTCCAATGAACCACTCAGAAAATCTGAAATGGCGCTGTGGCTCAAGTGGTAGAGCGCTAGCCTTGAGCTGAAGAGCTGAGGGGCAGCGCCCAGGCCCAGAGTTCAAGTCCCATGACCGACGAAAATAAATACCACTCAGCCATAAAAAAGAATGAAACCCTGCCACTCGGGAGGACTTGGATAAAATGCCCTAAGCCAGATACCGAAAGACACACACACACACACACACACACACACACACACTCTCACCCACGGAAGCAAAACCGGGGGGGGGGGGAGACGCGGGCCAAAGGGTGCACGTGGTGTACACGAGGGGCCATGCTCAAGAGCCCGCTGCCTGGCGCCCAGGCAGCCGCGCTGGCTCTCCATCGCAGAAGCTGAAGGCCCCACACCAACAGCACACTTTGTCTCCCGTCCACGGGTGAGCCACAGACTCTCGGGGAATGGGGGGGCGTGTGCGTGTGTGTGTCAACCTCCCAGACGGGCCACAGCCTCTTCCATCGACAACTGTCCTCCCAGACTGACTTGCAGCTGCCTGAGAGGAACATTATAGAAACTTCTAGTGGCTTCCTCTAGGTCACCTTTTCCGGTGGGGTTGTCCTTTGCTTTTCTGAGCTTCTGACGGAGCTTTTACACTCACTGGTTGGCGGCCATAGTTTAGAATGTCTTTTTTGTTTTGCCCAGGCTGGTCCCTCTCTCCGCCGTGCAGGTGGCAGGGACTCAGGAGTGTGCGCCTGGCGCCCGCCCCGGGTGCAGGCGGCCCGCAGCTGCGCTGGCCTCTGTGACGTAGACCGTGTGCTGTGACAGCGGAGACTCATGTGGGGGCGCAGCCCCCCGACCCCCCCACACGCAGGGGCCGGGCCCGGCAGGGACGCAGGCTCAGGAAGTGGGGAAAGATGGGTCTCCTGGGTCCCGCTCCCCAGGGGGGCAAGGGAGAAGGGCAGCGGCCTGCGGCTGGGGGGAGGGAGTGGAGCCGCTCCGAGCTCCTGGCTCCCGGCTCTGTGGAGGAGGAAGTGGAGGCTCTCTGGGGCCTGGCTCACACCCAGCTTCCGCTGGGCGCTGGGCTGCTCTCTTCCGGTTGCCCAACAGGCTTGGGGCTCCCCGCTGGCACTGGCCAAAGGGGCCCGACACCGTCTGCAAAGAAGTGTGTCGGGGGCGCGCAGGGCTGCGGGGACGGACGCGGGGCGCCCCCCCCCAGCGATCCCCCCCCCCACAGCGACAGGAGCTGCTTTAAGACAGGCGCCTCCCCCCCCCCCGGTCAAGCCCCCAGGTCCCGCTGCAAACCCCGCAGGGCACAATCTTCACGTGAACACCCCCAATACAATTACTGGGGCTTTTCTGCCTCTCTGTACCAATCCTGGGGCTTGAACTCAGGGCCTGGACACTGTCCTTGAGCTTTGTCACTCCATGCTGCTGCTCTACCACTTGAACCACAACTCTACTTCTGGCTTTTTGCTGGTTCACTGGAGGTGAAGAGTCCCAGGGACTTGGCTTCCAGGGCTAGCTTTGAACCGTGATCCTCAGATCTCAGCCTCCTGCGGCGTGAGCCACTGGTGCCCAGCCAAATTACTGTATTTTGTGTATGAAACTAAGATTTGAACCCAGGGCTTTCCCACGCCGTGCACAGCGTTTCTAGAACCTATCCGTCCCACGTAACTGAGACTTGCAGCTGTGATCAGCGTCCCCCCATTTCCTGCCCGCTCCGCCCCCCAGCATGGGCTTGACTAATAATTTAGATTCCTCCCAGGGGTGAGATCATGTGGCATTTATGTTTCTGTGTCTGGCGGCCTGCACCTCACGTA
Organism: Dipodomys ordii; assembly: GCF_000151885.1. Lineage (NCBI taxonomy): Eukaryota > Metazoa > Chordata > Mammalia > Rodentia > Heteromyidae > Dipodomys > Dipodomys ordii. The sequence goes on from NW_012267324.1 coordinate 756,322, forward strand.
ATGCCTTCCAGACTCATCCCAGGGCAGCGAGCGGCAGGATTCCATCTCCTCTCCCCTTCCTCCATGGGCTGCATGTGAAACCCAGGGCCGGAGCCACAGATCCCTCCCCCATTAGAGAAGGCAGGCCCTTCAACTCACAATCCTCCTGCCCCACCTTCCAAGTGCTGGGGTTACAGGTGTGTCCTACTGTACACCCAGCTAGAATTTCCTTCTAGATGATACTCCTTTGTATAGTTATTTCCCTCCTTCCTCCTCTCAACCTTTTTCCCCTGTCATGGCTCCCTCTCTTTTTCCCTTCTTTCCTAGAAATGGAAGCAGGGTCTCTGCATGCTAGGTGTGCTGTACTGTACTCCTTCTGGAGATGGGGTCTCACTTTGTAGCTTGGGGGAAGGGGAGTCCCCACAACTGTCAATCCTCCTGTCTCAGCCTCCTGAGGATTCCAGGTGCTGGGACTCGAAATGATTTCACTCCTAGGAGAGGAGCCCAGGGCAGTGGCACATGCCTGTAGTCTTGGCCCTCAGGGGGCTGGGGAAGGAGCGTGTGTGGGTTGTTGTAGGCCAACCTGGGCTCCACGGTGAACCCCAGACTCAGAGCACAAACGAAGGAGTCATCTCTGTGAAACTTCCAAGTGTCAGCCTCCCTCCCTCCCTCCCGCTCAGCTCAGCTCAGCCACAGACACCGCCAGCGTCTCCCTCTCTCCCTCAAAAGCGAAAGGCCTGGCCCTGGGGCCACAGGCCGGCTGGCCAGCGCAGGCTGTTGGGGGGGGGGGAGGAGCGCTGCGGTGCCTGACAGATCATGGCAGCAAAGTGTGAATAACGGCAGCATCAGCGCAGCTCTGCGGCCCACCCGGCCACGCTGCCACCCACAGCGCGGAGCAGGAGCAGGAGCAGACGGCTGCGCACGCCCGCAGGCCTGTGCTGCCTTTCACTCCCCTCCTTCACTGTCCAGACCCTTTTTTGCTGCTGTGCTTCTGGAGACGGGCCCCTAGAGCCCACCCAGGCCAGCCCCAAACCTCCATCCTCAGGCCCCAGCCTCCCAAGTCCCATGACGGCGGCGGCGCCCCGCCCAGGGAGGCCTTCCAGGGTACCAAAATACACCCCGTCATTTCCAGCTCCTCTCAGATGTGGCTTCTCCACAAACACAGCTTCTACTTCTGTCTCAAACGGGCTTGGATCATTCCGGAGGGTCGGGACTGTCACCGGCCGGAAAGGCAGGGACTGGCCCTTCCCTCTGGCCGGTCAGTGCCCGACCCTCCCTGGGCTAGCCACACCCACACAGTCCCTGGTGCCGCCCCCCATCACCCTGGCCTCCCCTGCGCCTCCCCCATCACCCTGGCCTCCACTGTGCCCCCCCATCACCCTGGCCTCC
>NW_012267324.1:758799-761011 GCF_000151885.1 Dipodomys ordii
CCCCCCATCACCCTGGCCTCCACTGAGCCCTCCCCCATCACCCTGGCCTCTGCTGCGCCCCCCCATCACCCTGGCCTCCACTGAACTCCCCCCCATCACCCTAGCCTCCGCTGCGCCCCCCCATCACCCTGGCCTCCGCTGCGCTCCCCCGCCGCATGGTGTCCCTGCTCGGCCTTCCCGGGTCCCGAGGTCCCCGCGCGGACGCCCCGCCCCAGGTGTAGCCAGCGTCCTGCGGCCCTGGACACCCGCTTCCCGTCTGGCCTTGTCACGGCACGCACCAGAGCTGAGGCGGTTGGGAGGCTGGGGGGGGGGCTGCGGGACGGTGAGCGGGGCTGGGGGAGGCTGGGGGGGGGGCTGCGGGACGGTGAGCGGGGTCTCGGGCGTGTGAGCCCCGTGGTCCCGACCCCCAGCGCGTCCCTGGGCAGACAGAGGAAGGAGGCAGCTGGAAGCCTCGTGGGCCCCACGCAGCCCAGACACGGGCGCCGCCCCCGGGGACCCCCACGGGACGGGCGCACCTGCCGCTGCTGATGGGGTTGTGGGGGCGGGGACGGCGGGGACGACACCTGTGCCTGGCCCTGTTCCTTATGACACGGCCCAGCCATCTACAGCAGCTGCCCGTGTCTTCCACTCAGCCCAGTGCCACGCGGCACGCGCAACACCCACGCGCCCACACTGCCTCCTTAGGGAGTGACAGAGCCCCAAGGCTTTGGTGTGAAAGGCGTGAACGTAGTGAGGAGCCTGTCACACTGTCACAGCAGAGGACACTGGTCCCGAAGTGACAAGGACAAACACAAGTCTGCCTGCAGGGCACGTGTGTGTGTGTGTGTGTGTGTGTGTGTGTGTGTGTGTGTGTCTTTTTCTCAAATACTCTGGGATGCGAGTGGACCGAATCGTGGGTCCGGAGGGCCGGTTCTGTCAGGCAGCAAACCTTCCCCGCCAAAGGCCCAGCCGTGTGGACCTTGGGAGCTGCGTTTGTCACTGGGGAGGACAAGGTGGCTCCAGGCGTCATGCAAAGGTGAAGGCACGGCCGTGCGCCAATAAAACGTCACCTGTAGAAACAGGCGCTGGCCGGTGTGACCGACGGGCTGTGGCCTGCCAGCCCCTGGCACAGACCAAACCAACGGAAGCCCAGTGAGGAGAGGCGGTGGAGATGAACAGGGCAGGAATGGTGAGCGGCAGCGAGGGGGTCAGGATGTGCGATGGGGGGGAGAAGGGCGGGGGGACACGCTCCCTACGGTGGCTCTGGCTTCTCTGCCTAAGAAGCGCAAAGGAGGGAGACTTCTGGTGTTGGTTTAAATGGTGGCACACTCTGAAGCCCTAGCTACTTGGGAGGCTGAAGTCAAGAGGATCACAGTTCAAGGCCAGCCCAGGCAGAGATGCTCAAGGGACCCCCCATCTTAACCTATATGTGTGTGGGGGGGAGGGGGGGTAATAATACACGCCTGTCATCTCGTCTGCATGGGAGACTTGAGGTTGGGAGGATCGTGGTTCCAGGCCAGCCTGGGAAGAAAAGTTTGCCAGAAGCCATCTCAAGAGCAAGGAGAGGCTGTGGGAAGCCTAAAGGAAGCTTCTGGTCCAGATACACGCCTGGCCAGGGAGGAAGGGCCTGTCCAAAAATAAGCAGTGCAAAAACAGGCCGCACGCGTGGCGAAGCACACACCCAGGGGCCAGGGACGGGATGCCGCACGCAAGGAGCCGCTGGTGACCGCGCCACAGCACCCGGGCCTCCGACACAGGCGCCCACACCCGACGCCCGGGACACACGAGACCAACGGAGCCAAAGCCTCTGTATCTCCACCATGCCAACGCACACGGAGATCACACACACACACATACACCACCACCTCCACCTCCACCTCCAGCAGCACCATCACCACCATCACCACCACCATCACCACCACCACCACCACCATCATCACCACCATCACCATCATCACCACCATCACCACCATCATCATCATCACCACCATCACCACCATCATCATCACCATCATCACCACCACCACCACCACCATCATCATCATCACCATCACCATCATCACCATCATCATCATCACCACCACCATCATCACCATCATCACCATCACCACCATCACCACCACCATCATCACCACCACCATCATCACCATCATCACCATCACCACCATCACCACCACCACCATCACCACCATCATCATCATCACCATCACCACCACCACCATCACCACCACCA
>NW_012267324.1:762336-765782 GCF_000151885.1 Dipodomys ordii
GTGTGAGATTTCACCACGCTCCTCAGAACTGCTGGAAAGCTAAAACTTGTGAATTGTTTGTTTCTGGGATTTTCCGTTTAATATTCTGAACTGTTGGTTAACCATAGGTAATAAACCAAAAAAATGAAACGCCGTGGGGGGGGGGGGCTTGCTGCATGCCGGGCCGGAGGGTCACTGGTCAGCACTGGACACCCCGACTGTCATTGTCAGCACTGAACTAAAACTCCCTCCGGGCTGGGTGCAGCTCAGAGGCGGAATGCGTGGCCGGACCCTGAGCACCAGCCACATGGTGACCAGGCGGGCACCAGTAATGCATGCCCGTGTTCCCAGCTACACGCCTTGGGTGGCAGACGTCAGGAGGACTGCAGGTGGAGGCCAGCCTGGGCAAAAGCTTAGGGGTCCCCATTCCAACCAACAGCTGGGCATGGCGGTGGTGTCTGACATCCCAGCTTTGAGGGACAAGTACATAGAAGGACCCTGCTCCCCTGGGAAAAGCAAGACTAAAAGTAACCACAGCAGGAGCTGGGGATGTGGCTCGGTGGCAGAGCGCCTGCCTAGCATGCATGAAGCCCTGGGTTCCATTCCTCAGCACCACAGACACAGAAAAAGCCGGGAGTGGCGCCATAGCCTTCTCAAGTGGTGGAGTGCTAGCCCTGAGCCAAAGAAGCTCAGGGGCAGCGCCCAGGCCCCGAGTTCAAGCCCCAAGACTGGAAAAAAAAATCAGCAAAAAAGGGGTAATTCAGCAATGGAGCAGCTGCCTAGCAATGTGAGGCCCCAGGTTCGATTCTTAGTACTGCCAAGATGTAGCACCTCCAGCAGCACAGACTGCCAAAAAAACCAACCCTGACACAACAGGCCAAGAGGCCAGGCACTGATGGCCACACCTGTAATCCCAGCTACTCGGGAAGCTGCGACCTGATGATCCTGGCTCAAAGCCAAGGGCAGGAAAGTCCTTGGGACTACTAACTCCAATTAAGTACCAGTACCAGCTAGCACTCTTACCACCTGAGCCACAGCGCCACTTCTGGCTTTTTCTGTGTCTGTGGTGCTGAGGAAAGGAACCCAGGGCTTCACGCACGCTAGGCGAGCACTCTACCACTGAGCCACCTGCCCAGCTGAGGACGGGTCTGCGCTGGCATCGGGCAAGCTATGCAGCACCCCACGGTGCCCCGAGCGCAGCTTGCCTCTCTCCGGTTTATGCAACCAGGCAAGCCCCTCCAATGGGGGCTGTGGGCATCTCTGAGCACCCCACGCACTCAGTCCCGCAAAACCAGGGTTTTTTTCTTTTGCTTTGGTCAGTTGTGGGGCTTGAACTCTGGGCCTGGGCGCTGTCCCTCAGCTCTTCGGCTCAAGGCGAGCGCTCTACCACTTGAGCCACAGCGTCACTTGCGGCTTTTTCTGTGTGTGTCGCGTGGAGGAATGGAACCCAGGGCCTCACGCATGTGAGGCGAGCGCTCTACCACTGAGCCACCTTTCCAGCCCCCAAAATCGGATTCTCAAAGGCGCCCGTGACTCCCGCTCGTCTCCCGGATGACCTGTCCGTGCTCTGATGCCAGGGCCTCTGCTGCGGCTGCGGCTTGGCCTGCGGGCGAGGCAGCTCCCTTTCCCACTGGGCAGCACACGGCCCTCCCACCGCTAGGCCCGCCAGCCCCTCAGCTCCCCACAGCTGGCGGCTGAGGAGCCGGGACTCCCCACGGCGCGGGGGTCGGGGTGTGGGTGGGTCTCCATGCAGCGCCTCGATGCGAGGCACCACGAGCCCAGAACCCCGCAAACCGAGGCGCCGCGTCCACCGCGCACGGGAGGGAATGCTGCTGCAGCAGAGCGCGGAGGAGTCCAGGCCCCGAGGTCAAGCCCCGCGCCGACAAAGAGGAAAGGAAAAAAAGAAGCCAGATAAAAAGGCCGAGCGTGCCAGCGGCTCACACCTAGAATCCTAACTGCTCAGGAAGATCTGAGGATGAGGGTTCCAGGTCAGCCAGGCAGAAACACCTGTGAAACTCTTACCTCCAGTTAAGCACCAAAAAGCCAGAAGTGGACCTGTGGCTCAAGCGGTAGAGCACCCGCTTTGAGCGAAAAGCTCAGGGATAATGCCTAGGCACTGAGCGCAAACCCAGGACTGGCATCCCCCCCCACCAAAAAAAAGGCCATGTGGTATGACCCACATCAGGTGGGCAGGGAGGGGGAGTCGGGGGGGCACTGACTGCTGATGAGGACAGGGTCTCCTTTCGGGAATGATGGAATACTCTGGAACAGACAGAAGCCATGTTTGTACAGTTGCTATGACTGTATCCAACGAGGCTTGTCTGGGCAGTTCAAGCTCGTGTGGCACTGGCCCGGGTTCAGCTCCCGCAAGGGCCTCGCTGGCTGCTCACGTCACAGGGCAGGAAGGTTCGAAGGAGCACTCGCCTAAGGAGCGACAGCACCACCAAACCCTAAGACAGAGACGAGGCTCCCAACCTCCCTGCCCTCCACGCCCCCAAACGACTTAAAGTCCTATCGCTAAGCCCCGCCTCTCACGGGTGCGGCCCCGCCCACATCACACCCAGGAGCGCAAGCTGCGGCCTGCCCTAGGAGCTGCCCACTCCAGCCACACCCAGCCCGCCGCACCTTTGCGGAACCCCAGCTCAGAAGCCATGAGGAGGGAGCTCCACGCGCCCAGCTCAGGACTTCAAAATCAGTGTGTCACTCTGGCTGGTTTCCTCCCGCCAGGCCAGGGTGGCAGCGTGCTCACGCTGGAAGGGGACAGTGACATACTGTCCCCAACACCAGGCAGAGGGGAGCCCACCCACACCCCACGGGGGGGGGGGGAGCCTGGGGCTCTACAGCACCACCAGGCGGGGCAGGGGCTACCATGACCCCTCCCCCAGGGCACCGCCCGCGGCGCGGCCCCGGAGATGGGGTGCGGGGGACTCCCCTCCCCCGCGTCTGCATCAGCTGATGGACCAGCTCTCTGCAGCTCCCGGCTCCCTTCCTGTTTGGGGGAGAACTGCAGAGCCAGGACGCAACCCACGACTGCGAGGTGGGGGTTGGGCGCGCAGTGACACCCTAACCTCAGAACATCAGCTTCTCCTTTTGAGGCGCTGACAGAAACTCCCCAGGGGAGCAGGCCCTGCGGGCCGAGGCCTAGCAGCCTGCGACAGGGCAGAGCGCGTTTTCACGAAAGCACACACCCAGGGTGAAGACAGGGCCCACCAAAGGCTTCCTGGGCCATGGGCCGTGGCTGTCACCTGGTTTAAACACAGGGTCTTTGCAGATGCGGTGAAGACAAGGATCACAGGATGGGGTCATCTGTGATTCTGGATGACCCCGAAACCCAGTCATGAGAGCACAGGGAAGACAGCGAGGCGGACAAGCGCCATGTGCAGGGAGCAGAGACTGCACGCAGCAGGGCTGCGGCCACAAGCCAAGGGGTGCCGGGCAGGCCGGGGGGCAGGGCAGGTGGGGGGGGC
>NW_012267324.1:766099-776997 GCF_000151885.1 Dipodomys ordii
AGGGCAGGTGGGGGGGAGGGGGCAGGAGGCTCCCTCTCAGGGCTCCTGCACATTGGTGCTCAATTTCTGGCCTCCAGAACCCTGAGAGGGAGTTCCTGCTGGCTTCATCAACCCATCGATAGTACTTCGCTATGGTGGCCACCAGATCCTCATGTGCCAGCGCGTCTTAGGGACTCGGTCCCCTCGTCTTTAAAGGGCCCGCGCGCTGCTGTGTGGATTTTGACAGACGTGGATGAGCCCTAGGAGGCCCAGCGCAGTGGACAACAGGAGGACACACGAACCACTCGGCGCCGTGCTGGGGAAATACTCAGCTCAGAAAGCTTGGGGCCTGGCCGGGCGCCGGCGGCTCCCGCCTGTCATCCTAGCTGCTCAGGAGGCTGAGACCTGAGGATCGCGGTTCAAAGCCGGCCTGGGCAGGAAACTGTGAGACTCTGATCTCCAATAAACCACTAGAAAACCAGAAGTGGAGCCGGGTGCCGGTGGTTCATGCCTGTCATCTTAGCTACGCAGGCGGCTGAGATCTGAGGATCACGGTTCAAAGCCAGCACAGGCAGGTAAGTCTGTGAGACCCTTATCTCCAATAAACCACCTGAAAACCAGAAGTGGTGCTGTGGCTCAAGTGGTAGTGAGCTAGCCTTGAGCTGAAGAGCTGAGGGACAGCGCCCAGGCTGAGTTCAAGCCCCACCACCAACCATCCCCCCCAAAAAAAGCAAAAGCAAAAGCAAAGCTCGGGGCCTACAGGTGACACCTGTGCGCTCGGCATCCGGAACGCATGGCGGCCGATGGCACGGACTCCAAGCAGCCATTCCCATGGGGGGGTGGAGGGGGAGCCAGTCCCCTGGGGACACTCTGCTTGGCACCCCTGAGGAGGGAGGTGCCACTGCTGAGAGGAGGCCAGCGTGCCCAACGCCCTTCTGTGCTCCGGGACCGGCCCAGACCTGGGCACCAGAGCCTAGATTGGATTTGAACACACCTTGCCCCTTGGAACAGAGTCACTGCGGACATGGTGCTGGCTCCAGTCCAGTCTGCGACCTGACGTGGGCAGCCCTCGTGCAGCTGGGCACAGGCCACTGACTCATGGAGGGTCACCACATCACCCGCACAACCGGGCTGGCATGCCAGTCTCTGAGGGGACCGACCCCAGGCGCAGAGGCTGGTAGGGCCTTGCCCAGCTCAGGGCCAGGACCACGATGGTGGCAGGGCTAGAGCCCCCGGGGAAGGGGCAGCGAATAGCACCAGACCCTCCCCCCCCCCCGGCCCCTATGCGCACCCTGCCTCTCCAATCTGTGGATGTGACGTTTTTTGGAAATACGGCTGCATGGATCCATTTTCTTTATTTTGTCAGCCGTGGGACTTGAACTCAGGGCCTGGGATCTGTCCCTCAGCTCTTCAGCTCAAGGCGAGCACTCTACCCCTGAGCCACAGCACCACTTCCAGCTTTTTCTGTTGATGTGGTGCTGAGGAATGGAACCCAGGGCCTCATGCATGGGAGGCGAGTGCTCTACCACTGAGCCACCTTCCCAGCCCTGGATCCATTTCTTTTAAACTGCTCAAACAAATTGCCTTTATCTGGCAAGGGTAAGCGATGACCCAGCTCAAAACCCCAGGACTGGGGCAGAGAGCGGCCAGCGGGGGAGGCAGGAGGCGGGAGGCGCCGTGGGGAGGGCGGCCCGCCCCCCCCCCGCCCCCCGCTAGGCCCCGCGGGATGGAGGCCTGCTACGCTCTGACTCTGGCTCTCGGGCTCCGGGACTGCGAGGCGGGGGCTGCGGAGGGAGCCTGCCCCCCCCCGCCCTGCGTGCAGCGTGTGCACCCAGCTCCAGCCCCAGCCACGCCCTGCTGGGCATCAGCACGGAACGTGGCACGGGCGGAACCGGTGTGTGCCGCCTGCTGGACCCCAGACGGCGAGCAGCCTGCGTGGTAAACACCCCCGGCGGTTTCCATCCCATGTCCCTGTCTCAGCCTGGATGCGGGTGCCAGGGAGGACCTTGCTTTTCCTCCTGGCACACGCAGCATGGTCTGGTCTCCGGCCATGGCTGAGCGGCTGCTGCAGTCACCAGGCATCACCAGGGCCAGAGCTCCATGAGACCGCCCTCCTGTGCGCACACCGCCCAGCTGGGCACGCGGGACGCGGGACACGGGCACGCGACACGGTCTGTCCCGGTCATCCGGGGCTCAAGACCTCCACGGACACGCGGAACTGCAGAGGCGAAGTGAAAACCCCCTGCGGAAGCCCGCCCCAGGGCTTGCCTGAGGCAGTGCGCGTGCTCTGGGGCTGCGACAACAGCGAAAGCGGCCGTGCCACAGGCAGGCGCTGGGAAACGGGAAGGTGCGCGGCCACGAGGATGATTCCGAGGTGGGGCTGGGAGTGGAGGCGGGAGGAGCAGAGCCGCGCGTGACCGGGGCCGGCTCCGATGGCCCCCAGGGACATCCTGGCAGGGACCCGGGCGAGGTGGAGTCACATGGGGTTTCCATGAGTCCACACGGTAGCCCCCAGCGCCACCAAAGACAACAGGCCAGAGGGGGTGAGGGCCCCCCAAGTCCCTGCCTGCCTGGAGGAGGGTTTGAGATCACACAGTCACCCTTGGGAGCCGCTGAGGGCTCAGCTCCACGACACTCCAAGGGAGCCGAAGCTCCACAGAACATGGCACGCCACCTACCTAGGCCCGGCCTGCACACCCCGCACCACACCCCGCCACCACCCTGCGAGACACACACGCTAACCACGCCTGTGTGCTGTGTGGACGCTCACAGACAGAGGTTCAGAACCAAAATAATTCTGTTCAAAGGGCAAGGCAGATGCCTGCAACCCCAGGTCCTGGGCTACAGACTGCACCCACACACCGTGCCAGGCAGCACCCCAATGCCGAGACCCATGGGAGCATCCTACTAGAGAATCCACTCTGTGAGCGCCAGGGCTGTGGGCGTGGCGGCCACTCGCTGGCCCCGCCCACTGCCCCCGCGCTGGACGCCGTGGTGTCCTTTCCCCATCTGGGATACTCTGAAGCTGGGCATGGCTGGCTCTGGGGAGACGGGCCCTCCTGGGTCTCACCAGTTCTGAGAGAGCGGGAGACGCTTCCAGAGCTTACAGGATGGTCACCAGCTTCCCTAGGCCCCCCGCATTCCAGGCCACGAACCCCGCCCCAAGAACCACAGGCCCCCCATGGCTGAGGATGGCCTCTGCACGCTCGGAGCGGCAACCCTCAAATCCTCAGCCCGCACCGCCTCTTCCTGCCTAAGAAACTCACAAGACTGGCTTCCCTGAAGGGCGCAGGCCTGCCACCAAGCTGGCCCTGCTGGAGTTGTGAGGAGCAAACCACCTCCAAGGGCAGCCGAGTAATAACATCTACTCTGTGCGTGTGTGTGCGTGTGTGCGTGTGCATGTGTGTCCTCCTGAGCTGTAATAACATCTACTCTGTGCGTGTGTGCATGTGCGTGTGTGAGTCCTCCTGAGCTTTTATGCTCAAACCTAGCGTTATACCACTTCAGCCACAGCTCCGCTTCCTGCTTCTTGGTTGTTAATTGGAGCTTTAAGTTTCATGAACTCTCCTGTCCAGGCTGGCTTTGGACCGTGATCCTCGGATCTCAGCCTCCTGAGATGCTAGGATGGCAGGCGTGAGCCCCTCCCACCCCCCAGCTTAAAATCTAATCTCATTAGTATTACTATCATTTCCACTGCCGGACAGAGACAGAACTCAGGACCACAAGCACCGTACCCGAGCAGCCCCGCGCCCACCCATCTGGAGGGCTCCCGGTGCTCACCTCCAGCACTGGCCCCGCGCCCAGGATGGTCCGCTCCACGCCGCTGGCGTAGCCCTTCTGGCTGAAGGCCGTGAGGCAGTGGATGAGGAAGTTGGTGCTCTGGGTCTTGCCCGAGCCGCTCTCGCCGGAGATGACGATGCACTGGTTCACGCGCTTGCGCAGCATGGCGTGGTAGGCCACGTCGGCCAGCGCGAACACGTGTGGCTCCAGCTTGCCCAGCTGCTGGTTCTCGTACATCTTCACGTACTTGGGGTTGTAGATGGGCAGGAAGCGGAAGGGGTTGACGGCCAGCAGGATGCTGCCGGCGTACGTGTAGATCTTGTGCTGCAGGAAGCGGCGGTGCAGGGTCTCCAGCAGGGCGCCCTCTGTCAGCTCGGGCAGGTCGCAGAGGTCGTCAAAGTCGGCCGGGGGCCGGGGCAGCAGCCCGCGCTCCACCAGGCGCTGGGCGGGGCCCGCCGGGGCCCCAGGGGCCCGCGCATACTGCAGGGCGCCGTCGGGGCCGCGCTCCTGCAGCAGGAAGAAGAAGCCGTCCTCCTGCGGGTGCTCGTCCTGCGCGCGGCGCGGCCACAGCAGCACGCGGTGCGCCGGGGCGTCCGCCGCGTCCAGCACCCACTCCTCTCCGCCACTCGCCCGCACCTCCACCAGCGCGTAGCGCCGCGAGCCGTCCAGGCGCAGGCTGGCCACCGCGGCCCGGATGACCTCGGACGCCGTGCTGTCCCGGCTGGCGGTCACGCGGCACGGCGCCCGGCTCCCGGGGGGCGAGGGCGAGCGCAGCCGCGGGTAGATGCGCAGGTGGAAGGCGCCGCCCGCCTCGGCCTCGCGCGCACTCATCCTGCCCGCCGCCGCCGCCGGGCCTCCGCATGCCTTCCGGGTCCCGTCCGGTCCGGGCGCTCCTGCAGCGGGAGGGGACGAAACGGGGACGGGGTCAGCACGGGTTGTGGCAGGGAAAGGGGGGAGTCCTCCAAGGACAGGATCGTCCTGGGGGACTGAGGGGCCCCGTTTTTCCCAGAGGAACTGTTGAAGAATCCCCGACCCCCCTTCCCCAACAGGCCAGTCCACGGGTACTGGGGTGAACCCCGGGGCCTTTGCACACTAAGCAAGATCTCTGCCGGGAGTCAGCACCACAGCCCCTTCCGCTGTCATTTTTGGATTTTTTGGGGGGGAGGTAGTACTGGGATTTGAACTCGGGGCATCGTGCTAGGTAGGCTGATGTTCTACCACTTACATCACACCTCCAGCTTTTTCTGCTATATTTATTTTACTTTTTTGTGGGTCCTGGGTCTTGAACTCTGGGCCTGGGCGCTGTCCTTCAGCTCTTCAGCTCAAGGCAAGCGCTCTACCACTTGAGCCACAGCACCACTTCCAGTTTTCTGGTGGTTTTATTGGCGATGAGTCTCACGACCTTTCCTGCCCAGGGTGGTTTTGAACCCCAATCCTCAGATCTCAGCCCCCTGAGTAGCTGGGATGACAGGCGTGAGCCACGGTGCCCAGCTTCACCGTATTTATTTGTAAAACAGCCTCGGTCGTTGGCTAGGCCGGCCTGAACCCCGCAGGCAAAGAGCAAGTGACCCTATCTGGAAAATAACGAAAGCCAAAGGGCTGGGCCCCGAACTCCGGGGTTTAGGGTCTGTGCTTGGCATGAGGCCCTGAGTTCGAACCCCAAGATTTCAAACGCAAACAGGAAGGTGCACGTGGGCTGCTGGTGACGTCTTTTGGATGCTGGCCCCACGGACAACGTCTCTGAGTGCCGTGTGCGCGACGGCGCTCCGTGGGGGGTAGGGGCTACGGTTTGGATCTGGTTTGAGTATGTCTCCAAGCTTCATGCCGGAGGTTGGTGCTTGACGGGACAAGGGAGGGGGGCCTTTATGAAGCAGGCCTCGCGGGCGGTGGTGGGGCCCCCTCAGCTCCAGTCAGGAGCCGCAGGCCTGGGCCCTCCATCCCTGGGGCTTTCTTGCCGTGTGACCCGTTCACCACAGGGGCGGCTCCGCGCATGCCATCCGCCACCAAGAAAGACCTCACTAGAAACTACCAGAAAAGGACGGATGACCCTCCTTCCAACCTCCAGAACTCGGAGCTAAATCAATCACTCTCCGTGTATTTTACCAGTCCTGGGGCTTGAACTCAGGGCCTGGGTGCCGTCGCTGAGCGGCTTCTGCTCAAGGTGAGCGCTCTACCACTGAGCCACAGCGCCACTTCCAGCTTTTCCTGTGTGTGTGGCGCTGAGGAACGGAACCCAGGGCTCCGGGCTGCCAGGCGGGGAGCGGAACCCAGGGCTCCGGGCTGCCAGGCGGGGAGCGGAACCCAGGGCTCCGGGCTGCCAGGCGGGGAGCGGAACCCAGGGCTCCGTACTGCCAGGCGGGGAGCGGAACCCAGGGCTCCGGGCTGCCAGGCGGGGAGCGGAACCCAGGGCTCCGGGCTGCCAGGCGAGCGTCTACCCCTGAGCTGCCTTCCCAGCCCCCAACTCTTTTGTGTTGCACAAAAGCCGCAGGGCGTGCGGGTCCTGGGGGTGGAGAGGCCAGTCAGACCCATCCAGGTCAAGCCAGCCGACTCCCTTCTCCTCCTCCGAGGACGCTGGGCTTTGGGGTTGCTGTGTGCCAGTCCTGGGGCTTGAACCCAGGGCCCGGGCACCTTCCCTGCACTTTTTGCATTCAACTGCTTGAGCCAAGCTCTACTTGCAGCTTTTTTCTGCTCAACTGGGGTTAAGGGTGTCAAGGACCCCCCCCACCCCCGCCCCAATTCAAACCACCATCGTCAGATGGATCGCAGCCTCCTGAGGCGGGGTAGGTTTCAGGCAAAAGCCTTGGGCGGGCGCTGTGTCCAGGGAAAGAGTGAGCGTGAGGGGAGCAGCCGCGTGGCCGCAGTGCAGCGGAGCCATCACCCCCCGAGCGAGCCGGGGCCCAGAAGGCTTCAGGTATTTACCGCGTCGTCATTTCTAGAAGGCTCTGCCCTCTCACCGAGCAGGCACAGGAGCCAGCACCGCAGCCGGGAGCAGCAGGGGACGGAGGCAGCGCGGCCGTCCACGCGGGTAAGGAAGGGGACACGGGAACACCCGCCCCACGTCCCCACGTCCCGGGACGCAGACCTAACAGACGAGACTCGGTAACCTGTGCTCCGATAACATCTGGGTCCCCCTGGGCTGACCAGTGCCCCCCCCCAGCACTGCGAGACCCACAAACAGAAAACCCGGGTCACGATACACACACAGAGCCAGGCTGCCCTGCGGGTCCGTGGGCTCCGCCGCAGAGTGTGCCTGGCCGGGTGTGGGCCGTGACGGATCGCGCACAGCATTTCCAGCTGAGCAGTCGCCGGCTCAACCCGAGATACTTCTTTTCTCTTTACCGTGGCCCGGGCTGACCGGAGCTGACCCTTCTCCCGCCTCAGCCTTCCCAGGGCCAGGATTACAGCCGGGCGCCTGGAAGGCACCAAGGTTCCCATCTAACAGGTGGGAAGAAGCCACGTGTCCACCAGTGGGTAACAGACACAGACACGGGAACCCTGCTCCATCCACACCACGGAATATTACTCCCACACACCCTACAACGTGGACAGGACTGGAACACAGGAAGCCGAGTGACCCACGGATAGAGAACAACCCAAACAGGCCAATCCAGAGTCCCAGAGACCAGGGGCTGCCTGGGGCTGGGGCGGAGCCTCCTCTTGGAAAAGGTAGGAATTTTCTGGAACCAGATAAAGGTCCACCTTGCACAACACTGCCAATGTCCAGATTTCACACTTTAAAACAGAGAGCCAGACACCAGTGGTTCATGACTGTCATCCTAGCTACTCAGGAGGCTGAGATCCGAGGATCCCGGTTCAAAGCCAGCCAGGGCAGGAAAGTCCAGGAGACTCTTATCTCCAATGAACCACTAGAAAACAGGAAGTGGCGCTGTGACTCAAGTGGTAGAGCGCTCGCCTTGAGCTGAAGAGCGCAGAGACAGCGCCCAGGCCCAGAGTTCAAGCCCCACGACCGACCAAACCAAAAAACAAAAAAAAATCAACAGGGTTTTATGTTCTGTGATTCTCACATCAGCAACAGCTAAGACTCAAGGCTAGCTCCTCCCACGTATAGAAAATGCTAGAAAACGCCGGCTTGTCCCCAGGGCAGGAAGCAGGCTGCTAGCTGTGTGGAGGGGGGGAAGGGGGAGGGAGGACTGCACACCTTCCAGGAAGTGGCTTACCTCTCCACAGACGGCTGTGCGGTGGTGCAAGCCTGCCTTCCCCGCATACAGCCTGCTCAAGGCCAGCCCCAGCCTTACACGCGCGCACACACACGCACACGTGCACACACACATACACGCACATGCGTGCACACACACGCACACACATGTGCACATACACACACGCACACACACATGCACACACACGCACACGCACGCTCTCATCTTCTGGTCAGTCCTGGGGCCTGAGCTGAGGGCCTGGGCGCTGTCCCTGGGTTTCTCGTGCTAGAGACTGGTGCTCTACCACCGGAGCCACAGCGCCATGTCTGGCCTTTCCTGCCAGGCTGGCTCAAACTGCTGACCCTCAGACCTCAGCCTCCCGAGCAGCTGGGATGACAGGCGTGAGCTGCCAGCGCCCCGCTGCAAGACCCCATTTCAAGAACAGTTCAAAATGACGGGAACCCTGGCGGAGCTTGTCTAGCCTTTAGGGAACACTTGGTCATGTTCTAGGAACCACACTGCAGGGGAACATGGGGGGCCGGGGGCAAGCACACCCCAGGAGCTGAGGGGGGCAGCCCTGCCACCCGACAGCACCAGGGTGGGCAGCGAGGACGAGGATGAGGAGGACGGGGTGAGGAACGCAGCCCCCAGACTGCCGTTCTGCGCCTCCGTCAGCACGGAGGGCACACCCGCACCTGCACACGCACGTGGTACACGCAGCCAGTGCTGCGCACAGTGTTTGTCGCGGGGGGTGGGATCACCCGAGCCTGGGTGACAACACACGCCCTCAAAGCGGGGTCCTGCTGAGACATCGCTGTACACACGCGTGTTCAGCACGCGCTCACTCCACGCATACACCACATCCATGTACACAAGCGGTCAGTGTGCACGGTGCAGACACACATCACGCGTGCGCGTGCACACACACACGCTCCCGCACAGCCACTCACACACAGCCCCGCGGGTGGCATGCCTGCACTGGGGGCAGCGGGGGTATGCACTACTTGTGGGGCGCTCACGCCCCAGCTCTGGCCACTTGTGCTCTGGAGCTATGACAGGACCTTCGAACCCTGTGGCGTCCGCCACCTGACCTGCGGGTCCCCGGCCTCTCCTGGGACCACACAGGGCCCAGGGAGCCCCGCTGGGGACAAGGCCTGAGATGGGGGTTCCCAGCTTGGGGGTCCCTTTGTTGAGAGGCCAGAGAAGAGAAGGCGTAGGAAACCACCCTGCCAGTGACGGGGGGACTGGGGGGGCCAGGCCCAGGAACAGCCCCTCCAAGGCCCCCCAGGCAAGAAGGAAGTTGATCAAGCTTGCTTGATGCCTGCCAGCCAGCCGGGACCCAAAAATGGCGCCTGTGACAGGGGCGGGGGCGGGGGGTGGGCGCGGGGAGGGCCATTGGGGAAGGCCACCCGGGAAGGTGTGCAAGCTGACGATGAAATCCAACGGCTATCATCAAAGTACGGAGGAACTGATGTCTTTATAAAAGAACTTCTTGATAAAAGATGTTCTTTATAAAAAAAAAAAAACCCTGAGCCGGGCGGGCGCCGGTGGCTCACGCCTGTCATCCTGGCTCTCAGGAGGCCGAGATCTGAGGATCGCAGTTCAAAGCCAGCCAGGGCAGGAAAGTCCGTGAGACTCTTATCTCCCATAAACCACCAGAAAACCGGAAGTGGCGCTGTGGCTCAAGCACTCGCCTTGAGCTGAAGAGCTCCAGGCCCAGAGTTCAAGCCCCAGGACAGACAACCAAAACCAAAACGAGCCCTTGGCCCGGTGTGGTGGTGCATGCCTGTCATCCTGACTACCCGGAGGAGACAGGACGGAAAACTCCACCCAGGGGGCCTATGGCCACGGCTCCAGTGGCAGAGTCTCATCTGGCCGGCAGCGTCCTCTCCCCTGCTCACCGCGGTGGGACGCGAGTGGCCCCTTCCCTTCCCTGCTAACGTCAGCGGAGCCCCAGCTGTGCACGCCAGCCCCGCGGGGCGGAGGTCCGGATCAGGATGTGAAACCTGTCCTGGAGTCCCCCGCTGTACCCGCACGAGGGAAGGGGGTTTCGACCACCAAGCTGTGGGCCGCAGGTCCCACAAACCATGACCTCCAGCGTGCCAAGGCTGCCAATGCCTCACATGGGGACCAACAGAACGGCCCCCAGGCCCCAGGATCCGTCGGGCGAAGCTGTGTGCCCGCCGCTCGCGCCTGCCCGCCGCTCGCGTGAGGCTGGCACCAAGGGGACTGTGGTCCCAGCCCACGCCCGGCAGAAGCGCTGGAGACCCCATCTCAACAAAGAAGATGGGTGGAGACAGACACCGTCACCCCAGGGACATCCGCAGACCTAAAGTAGGCAGATCGCAGCTCAGGAGAGCATCATATCTCCAAGAGAATCCGCAAAAACAGGGCCGGAGGGGGGCTGGGAAGGTGGCTCAGTGGTAGAGCGCTTGCCTTGCATGCCTGAGGCACTGGGTTCGATTCCTCAGCACCACATAAGCAAAAAGAAAAAAGCCGGAAGTGGCGCTGTGGCTCAAGTGGTAGAGCGCTAGCCTTGAGCTGAAGAGCTGAGGGACAGCGCCCAGGCCCAGAGTTCAGGCCCCATGACCGGACCCAAAAAAAAAAAAAAACAGGGCCGGAGGCATGGCTCGGCAGAAAAGCTCCTGCCCAGAAAGCAAAAGGCCGTGGGTTAGAATGCTTTGTCCCTTAAAAACTCTGAAACTAGCTGGGCGCCGGCAGTCACGCCTGTCAGCCTAGCTACTCAGGAGGATGAGATCTGAGGACCTCGGTTCAAAGCCAGCCTGGGCAGGAAACTCCATGAGACTCTTATCTCCAATAAGCCACCAGAAAACCGGAAGTGGTGCTGTAGAGCTGAAGAGCACCCAAGCCCAGAGTTCAAGCTCCACGACCGACCAAAAAAAGAAAGAAAACTCTGAAACTTTTGTCACCAATTCCAACACAAGTAGAAGAGTCTCGCATTCTTGCTCAGGTTTTTTTTTT
>NW_012267324.1:777497-780000 GCF_000151885.1 Dipodomys ordii
CTGTGGCTCAAGTGGTAGAGCGCTAGCCTTGAGCTGAAGAGCTGAGGGACAGCGCCCAGACCCAGAGTTCAGGCCCCATGACTGGACCGAAAAACAAACAAACAAATAAAAACCTGAGACCTGCTGGGCACCTGTGACTCACGTCTCTAAGCCTAGCTGCTCAGGAGGCTGACATCTGAGGATCGCAGTTCAAAGCCAGCCTGGGCAGGAAAGTCCATGGGACTCCTATCTCCAAAGAACCACCAGAAAACCGGAAGTGGTGCCGTGGCTCAAAGTGGTAGAGCGCTAGACTTGCGTAAAGAAGTCCAGGGACAGCACCCAGGCCCCGAGTTCAAGCCCCCCGGAGTAGCTGAAACCTGAAGATGACAGGTTCGGTGGGGGGCGGTGCTGATGTAACCTCCCCGGGCCCCATCCTTGGTCCCGGGCTGAGTCTGACTCTTTATAGGAAGGAGGCTTGAGGAAAAGAGAAGCATCCAAAAATGGGGCCCTGGGGGCGGGCGGGCTGCGCTCCAGGGCTGGCTGGGCCGGGCGACGCTGTGGATTCACCGGAGGCGGCAGCCGGGAGCCGCCACGGAGCGCAGCATGGCTGTTTCGTTTATATAAGGCCATAATCCACAGCTGCATGTTTAGGGGATGAAATCATGCACGAGGCTAAAAGGAGAAGCTGCCATTACGGTGGGGTGGTCTGGGGAGCGGGCGCACAGCTCAGCATCTTCGCCGGTTCCCGAGCCAGGCGCCGGGGCCGTCCCTGCGGGCTGGCCGGGACGGGCCGCGAACGACGCAGCTCGCGGCGCCAGCCGGGCACACGCTGCGGACCGAGCCCGACCGTCACCCCAGCACCCGCAGCCCCTGCGTCCCCACTGAACCCCGAAGACGTGCCTACTCGTGGACCTGAGGGGACGCAGGAGAGGTGGCCGGGCCTTTGGAGGGATGGCCCATGCGGGGGGCACCCCAGAGCGCTTCAGGAGTCAGTGATGGACGGGGTCCAGCTCAGGGGTACCACACATGCTGACCTCAGTGACCCGGAAGGGCAAGTCGGGCAGTTGGGGAGGGCGGGCGGTGCACACCCCCTCAGCACCCCTGACGGCAGGCGTGCGGGCCGGCGCACCCCACAATCCAACCACTGCTGGGGCCACCAGGTTGCGGCCATCAGTCACAGCAGCCCGGGACGCAAGCCCGGGTAGACGGCGGCAGGGACGCTGGGTGACGCTGCCCCAGCCCAACCCCGACCCGGCCTGCCTGGGCCCAGCTCTCGGCCTGGCCGGCTGGGGGCTTCCGACAGACCCCCCAACCTCTGTGTACCCCCACACCAGGCCTGCCATCCGACCCGGTGGGTCTGAACCCCGCCATCTGAAGGCAGCCTCATTCCCGGTGTGTGCCTGGCAACCCGTCCCTCACCCCACGGCCCCAGACCCTCAACCCCCTCCCCTCCTCCAGGGTCTGTCTAGGTCTGGTGGGTGAAGCTACCTTTTTTTTGGGGGGGGGTCCCAGTCATGGGGCCTGGGCACTGTCCCTGCGCACTTCTCAGGCTCAAAGCGAGCTTCTAGTTTTCTGGTGGTTTATTGGAGATAGGAGTCTCACAGACTTTCCTGCCCGGGCTGGCTTTAACCGTGATCCTCAGCTCTCAGCCTGAGTAGCTAGGATGGCAGGCGTGAGCCACCGGCGCCCGGCAGGCCACCTTCTTAGTTCCTTATTTTTGTTTTGTTCTCTTGAGACGCAGTCTGGATGTGTGACCTGGACGAGACTGGAACCTCAAGTCCTGCTCAGCTCTGCAGGGCAGGGATTACAGGCATGCACCACCACACCCAGCCTGACTAGCGTCTCCCTGTTTTCTGTCAGTCATGAAGCCTGAGCTCTGGGCCTGGGCGCTGTCCCTCAGCTCTTCAGCTCAAGGCTAGCGCTCTACCACTTGAGCCACACAGCTTTTTCTACTTATGTGGTGCTGAGGAATCGAACCCTGGGCCTCATGAATGTAAGGCAAACGCTCTACCACTGAGCCACCTTCCCAGCCCTATCTTCACTCTTTTCAACCAATCGATGTTCTTCCAGCTGGACCAAGACTAGCCTAGGCAAGGTCAGCAAGACCCCATCTCAACAACAAAGCACACACTAACCGGGCTGGGAGCGTGGCGCCGGCGCAGGAGCCGCTGCCTAGCATGTGCAAGGCCCGTGCTCCATCCTCAGCCTCCCCACACACCTGAGTGCGTCCTGAGCCAATTATCATTCCTCCAGCACCCGCCCCAGGCCAGTCTGGCACTGGAGGAAGTACAAGACCAGGAACCCGAGGACGGTGCAGAGGCGGTGCCCCTGCGCACTGGCCGGCCCCCACCCACCACTTCCGCTGTCACCGGTGGGGTGGCCGCGGGTCCCAGCACTCGACGGACGGAAGCTGCCAATGCTGCTCCACGGCAGCCTCCCTCCCCGGCCGGCCGAGAGGGGAAGCCAGACACTGACATCCACCGGGCAGGAGGCCACTTGGGGCGGGGCCGGGAGGCAGGGGGCG
>NW_012267324.1:780095-787512 GCF_000151885.1 Dipodomys ordii
GGGGCGGGGGCGGGGCGGGGGCGGGGCCGGCAGCCTCAAGGCTCGCAGCCAGGGTGGACCGGCGTGGCACAGGTGGCCTGGGCTGGGCAGGGGGGCTGGCATGGTCAAAGTCTCACCCCAAAGGCACCACAGAGTGGGGGTTCAGAGTATCACAGGAGTGACTAGGGGAGCCCCTGGGCTTGAAAACCAGAGTGTCAGCACTGGGCATTCCCAGCAGAGGCGGCACAGGGACTGGGGGGCCTGGGCGGCGGCAGGGGGGTGCAGAGCTGCGGGGCCCCGAGGGCAGTGCCCCGTCCCGTCCTTCTCAAGGAAGGTACAGAGAGGCCACGGGGAAGCTGGCCCTCGGACACGCACGGGTCCGCTCTTTGGCTGGCTTTGCGTTTTGTGCTACTAGGGCTTGAGCCCCGGGGCCCACGCACGGAAGGCCCAGGCTGGCCTGGGGCTCCAGCTCCTGACCGTCTGAGTGCCTGCCCCGCACCTGCCCCGCACCGCTGCTGAGGCTGCTCAGTTGACCACTGAGGGAGCGGGAGAGCCTAATTAGGGCAGGGAAGAGCGGCCGCCTCCAGCAGGAGCAGCTGGAGCTGGCGGGCCTGAGGCTGGAGGGTCACCGGGACGCGGGTCAGCCTCCCGGGACCTCGGCAGCCACCGGCCACCAGGTGACAGGAAGAGACGGCTCGGTTTCGCCTTCACCCAGGCAGGCCGCTGTGGTCTGAGGGTCTGTTCCCAAAGACACCCCGATTAATCAGGTCTGCTGGGCGGGCTTGGGATAACAACAGCCGTTTTAGCCTGGGGCCAGGAATGAAGTAGCTGCTCCAAAAACCCTGGATTTTTTTTTTTTTTTTGAGCACTGATAGACCAAGCATTCCTAATCTCAGATGTCCAGAACCAGAAGCATTTTGAAGCTGGGAATATTGACAATACTCCGTAGGTCATCTTGGGGAGCCAGGCATACTTGGCTCCTCCTTTAGTCCCAGCACTTAGAAGGCAGAGATAGGAGGGTCACAAATTTGTAGCCAGCCTGAGTTACAGAGCAAGACTGTCTCCAAACAAACAGAAAAGGCCAGGTTTGGTAGCACATGCTTGTAATCCCAGAGGCTGGGGAGGAGGAACTCGAGCAATTCAGGAAGCTGAAATCTGAGACAACAAAAGGAGTCCAGGAGACTCTTATCTCCAATTAATCATGGAAAAAGCCAGAAGCGTCGCTGTGGCTCAAGTAGTAGGGCGCTAGCCTTGAGCCAAAGAAGTGGAGGGACAGCGCCCAGGCCCCGAGCTCAGGCCCCAGGACTGGGAAGAAGAAAAAAAGAGGACAGGGGCTCCCCTTCCGGGGTTTCCCATGATGCCCTTCAGCCTTGCCTTGCAGTTGGCCTGGCGTGCTTGCTTTTTAACAAGGCTTCCTGTCATTTTACACAGTCGACCCTCAGTACACAAGGGGCTGCTCCCCGGCCCCCCATAGGGGGAGGGGCCTGACCCCCACGCGCAAGTCCACTGCATGAAATGGGGCAGTGTCTGGGAAGGCCAGTGCCCGCGCTCTGTCCTCTGGGTGGCCCCTAGAGGCTGGGCACCCCGAGCACCCAAGGTCAAGAACCCGGATTGTGAGCCAGGCACTGGTGGCTCACGCCTGTCATCCCAGCCACCCAGGAGAGGCTGAGATCTGAGGATCACAGTTCAAAGCCAGCCTGGGCAGGAAAGTTCATGAAATCTTATCTCCAATAAATGACCAGAAAATCAGAAGTGGCGCTGTGGCTCAAGTGATAGAGCGCTAGCCTTGAGCTGAAGAGCTGAGGACAGTGCCAGGCCCAGAGTTCAGGCCCCACGGCCAACAAAGAGAGAAGACCCTACCGTGTGCGTGCTGCTCTCCCACCCCTCCCGGCTGCTGTGGCTGCCCGGCAGACGCAGGAAGCTGCAGTCTGGGGTGGACTGCACTCAGGGGCGCGCAGCCGCGTCCACAACTTCACTGAACTCCGCCACCACCTGTGAGCCACCCCGGGCCTCTGCGCCGCGTCCATTCACCATCCCTCCCTCCCAGCAGCCACAGTCCCGACCCCAGCGCAGAAGGCCTAGGGGGCTCCCAGCTTCCACCCCCCCCACCCCAGCCCATGGCTCCGCCTCCTGCCACGAAGCCCCGCCCTGCCCACGGTCTCCAAAAAGCCTCAGTGACCGGGCGCTGCTCCCATCCCGCCGTCTCTGGTCACCATGACAACAGCTAGCCAGGATAGGTGGCATCACAACGCGCCACCACACAGCCAGCTCTCCAGAAGGCGCAGCCAGGCACCTCGAGCCCGGCTCCCATCTCAGACCAAAGCGCTGCGGTCCCCAAGGCCGCGCGGGGACACAGGGACTCAACTACCGAGCCTTGCTTCTGAAGCCTCTGCTACGGCGACGCGCCCCACACCTGGAAACGTGGGGGGTCCTCCGGGGGGGCGGCCCAGGCCAGCACGGTCCCCGCAGTCCCAGAGGAGGGGTGACCAGAGCCAGCACCCTGGCCCGCTCCACTGTCTCCACCTGAGGACCACCAGACGTCCACCCTCATCACCGCCCTTTCCCTCCTGTTCTCCTGCCCGCCCTGCAAGTGTCACCTGGATGCGACCTGTGGCCAGGGACGCGTGGCTCACCAGTTACAGTCCCAGGTGAGCGCCCTGGCTCACAAATCCCAAACACAGCCCAGGGCCCGCCCCCAGCTCCCGGGCCCCGCCCCCAGCTCCCGGGCCCCGCCCCCAGCTCCCGGGCCCCGCCCCCAGGCGCCAGTGACAAGCCCAGGCCTTCACAGCTTGCCCACTGCTAGGCACCCTGTGCTTTCTCTGAGAAAGATAAGGTCGCCATACAGAGCTCATGCTGGCCTCGAACTCGCCATCAGACTCCTGCCTCAGCCAGCCAGTGCTGGGACTACAGGTGTGAGCGTCCGGTCCACCTCTGGAGTTCTCGCCGGGCTGTTCATCTGAGCCCTAGCTGAACAGAGCGGGGCCGCTGCTTCCACAGAACCCCGCAGGCCGGTCTCAAGCCACACGATCCACAGAAGGATTTTAGGTTCCAGAAACTTCTTGGTACAATCATCACCTGGGGCAGTAGCGGGTCCCAAAGCCATGTCCGGTGAGTGGCGCTGCTTCTGGATGCCTCCTCCCCAGACAGCAACGGGCGCGGGAGCCTCGCCCCATAACCAGCTTATAAACTCCATCCAACCCCCGCCTGCCACACAGCTTCCCAACTGGCCTCTAAAATACCCTCGGGGAAATCCCTCGAGAGGCCCTCCTCCTCCTCCTCCTGCCTCTCTCCAGTCACCCTTCAGAACATGAGAAGAAGATCCAGAAAATTCCCTGCACCGTTAGTGTGTGGGCCCCTCCCCCATCCCCACCTGCTGAGGCCCGCTCCACCTCAAGACACGCCGGAGACAGCCAGGCCCACGGCAGTCACCGGAGAGGACGACCACGCACTCCCGTGGACACAGTGTTTTCCTCTTCTGGGACAGAATCTCAAGCTGCCTGCCAGGCTGGCCTGGCCTCCAACCCAGGATCCTCCTGCCTCTGCCTCCCAAATGCCGGGATTACAGGTGTCATGCCTGTGCTCAGCTCGGAGACAGCGCGACCCTTCATCTGCATGGCTAGTATCTAGAAGCTACTGGGATATGGAGACGGGCCCTACGGGGGAGGGGCGGAAACCGACCTTCCAGAAGCATCCAAACCTGCCCACACCTTGACTGTGCATGCGGGCCTTGTGAGCCAGCGTGTGGTTCTGGGTTCCCGCCTCTGTGACAAGCTCATGCCGGCAGCTCAGTAATGAACCTCCCGGAGCAGAGCCAGCTCCCACCCGAGTGGCAGGGCTGACCGCGAGTGAGTCACAGCAGGCTGGCTCGTCCACGGCCCCGCAGGCGGAACCCCTGAATCACCGCGGGATTCATCATCAGGCTCCGGCTCAGCTCCTCTAGGAAGTGAGCACCAGTCCAGCTCACTGGCTGCGTGGTGAAACACGTCTAATGGTGGGGCTCTGCCCCCGCCAAAGGGAGCTGAGGGCCGCCCGCCGGCCGTGGCCGTGGCGCTGGTGGGCCGTGCGGAGACAGGGCCCTTTGTTCTGCCACTGGGGATGACGAGGGCAGAAGAGAAGGGCCTGTCTTGCTCGCAGGGAGGCCACGCCTGGGCTGGCTGGCTGGGGGGGGTGGAGCAGGGGCTGCCTGGCACAGTTGGGCTTTGGGGACACCGAGGGGACAATGGGCAGCACCCACAAGGGGTCATCAGTCAGATGGGCCCGCCTGTGGGCCGTCTCCCCGTGGGGGGGGGGGGTTAAAGAGCAGCCAGAGGGGAAGAGAAGGGTCACGGGGCGGGCGAGTGAAAGGTAGGTGTTGGAGCACTGGGAACAATCTGGAAACAAACGCTATCAACGTGCACTCGGGAACAGACGGGTCGTCTGGGGCACCCGGGCACAGATTGCCGGGCTCACAAAAGCCACATTCATCCGGGCAACCTCCAAAGTTTATTTGGGGAAGAGAATCTCGAATCGGGGAAGAAAACCAACACTGTGTTCCCAGATGAGGACAAGCCCGCCACAAGAGCAGGTCAGCAGTGACAGGAGGGAGACACACAATGGCCCTGGCTGCTCCTGTCACTCCCTCTTGTCCTTCTGTCCCCCCCACACCCGACTAGTCCTCCCTTTCTTTTTTAAATCCAACTCCCTCCCTCCCAGATTAAGAAATAAGCATCCGGCAGAACTGCGTGGCTGGAAGCCACAGGATGCGGATTGTATCACAGAGTATCTGTCTGCCGGCCACATTCTGTGTTCCCTGAGTGACCTCGGGGCCCCGGCTGGGGATGTGTTTGGCTGTGGGGAAGCACTAGCACTGGCAACCTGAGGAGTGAAGACCAGAGGTGCTGCCCGACTGCCACGGGCACAGGGGTACCAGCACAGTTGTGATTTTTTCTGGGGCTCTACTCTCCATCACAGAGGTGCACAGAGATACTTCAAGTTGTTGTTGATGGTGGTCGTGGGGCTTGAACTGGGCCTGGGTGCTGTCCCTCAGCTCTTCAGCTCAAGGCAAGCTCTCTACCCCTTGAGCCACAGCGCCACTTCCGGTTTTCTGGTGGTTTACTGGAGATAAGAGTCTCACAGACTTTCCTGCTAGGCTGACTTTGAACCACAATCCTCAGATCTCGGCTTCCTGAGTAGCCAGGATAACAGGGGTGAGCCACTGTGCCCCGCTTGATGCTTCAAGTTTTTTGTTGTTGTTGTTTGTTTTTTTGGGTCCAGTTGTGGGGCCTGAACTCTGGGCCTGGGCGCTGTGGGCCTGGGCTGGGAAGGTAGCTCAGTGGTAGAGCGTTTGCCTTGCATGCCTGAGGCCCTGGGTTCGATTCCTCAGCACCACATAAGCAAAAAGAAAAAAAGCCGGAAGTGGTGCTGTGGCTCAAGTGGTAGAGCGCTCGCCTTGAGCTGAAGAGCTGAGGGACAGGAAGTGGTGCTGTGGCTCAAGTGGTAGAGCGCTCGCCTAGAGCTGAAGGACAGTGGCCAGGCCCAGAGTTCAAGCCCCACGACCGACAAAAAAAAAAGCTGAGGGACAGCGCCCAAGCCAGGAGTTCAGGCCCCAGGACTGGACCCCCCCCCAAAAAAAAAAGAATCACTTGATGCTTCAAGTTTTAAGAAAGCCAAGGGAGCCAACCCTCGGTCACGACCTGCCTGGACCGCTTGGGAAAACAAGGTCAAGGTCACTCTTGGCTGGCGGCTGGCTCATAGAAAGGCACCCGCCACACCAGGTCAATCCCGTCCTCCTTGCTGGATCCAACGCTGAAAAATACTCCACAGCCCTGAAGTGGCAGCAGCTACCCTTCGGGGAAAACCTGCTGCAGCCCCACCACGCCCCTGCCCTCTACCCTGAGCTCCGTCACTCTTCCCGCAGAGAATGAGGGCTCTGCTCCGTGCTCAAGCACCTGCACACCCAGCCCTTGCTCAGCTGCACTCTGAGGCCACCCATCGGTATCTACCTGAGATGGACCAGCCCCTGGAGGGGGGGAGGGAACACATCTCACAGCCAAATAGCAAGGGAATTCCCAAGTCCCCACCTGATCTACGGAGTCACCAGGCAAATTAAGGCTGGATTTGCCCAGGAATTCCCAGCCAGAAAATTCTGAAACTTTGGGAGCAGGTGCCATGGTACAGCCTGTCTTGACAGCCCTGCTGTGCATCTCTGTGGCAGGTGCGGCGCGGTGGTAGCGTGCTTGCCACGAGCTGCAAATTCTCAAAGGCAAAGCTCCATCAAACCAAGGGAGGACGGCTACCAAAGCAAAGCTAAGCAGAGAGCGGCTGGGGGTTCAGAGATGCTGATAGAGGCTGATGCATTCATCCTGCAGGTGGAGAACCCGACGGTCCTCCCTAAGATCCTCCCTCACCTCTCAAAACCAGGGCAAGGGAAGATGGGAAAAGAGTAGCATCTATTCTCCAGTTCACTGGGGTGTCTTGGCCAGAGCAGCCCTAGTCATTATCTGTAGAAAAAGGCATCAATCCACCGCTGTAATTGTGTATCCTGGGGCAAGAGAGGCTGGAAGCTTTCTTCTTTCAAGGCCAGAACATTCTGGAAGCAAATGTGGTGGTGATTTCTCTGGGGCCTCCGCTCTATTCAAACTGCCCAGATTCATCTATAAAAGGAGCTATAGACCAGCCCACCCCCCTCCTTTTTCGGGCAACTGTAGATAAAGGTTCTTCACAGTGGGGGTCAAACGGGGCAGGGGGAGCACTGTCAATCAAGCCTGGCCAGCTCCAGGCCCAGCCAGGACAGCCAAGCCTGGTGATCACGTTCTAGTCAACACATTCACCCGACAACTGGGAGACAGAAGCTGGGACCCTCAGGCTGCACAGGGGGTGTCTTCTCCGACTCCCTCCCCCCACACACACACCCATCTCAGCCCAAAGAAACGTGGGAGAGAGGCTTTGTCACCGAGCCCTGGGTGCTGAGGGGCAGAGCTCCTGTGCTGTCATTCAAGTCCAAGGACGAAACTCGGGCCCCACACAAGTGCCACAAGGTGCTCAGAGCAGCTCCTTAGCTTCCGAAACACAAGTTGGGAGGGGGGGTCCCCTGATGCTCCTTCTTTGCTCCCGGAGAGCCCCCCCCAATCCACCTAGTCTCCGAGACAGGAAACGGCCCCAGTGGGTCCCGTGATTCACCCGCGGGGTGGGTCCGACCGCCTCAGGGTACAAGGAGGAAGGGGGGCAGTGCCACCTCAGGGTCTGCACCCCACTCTCCACCGCGTTTCTCCGGCGCTCCTCCCCGTCGGTTCCCCGTTCTCACACGGGCTTCGCCGCCGGCGCTTCCGTCCGGTCCCCATCCACGCAAGCCCCCCGCACGCACCCCTCCTTCACAGCGGCCAGCGCCAAATCAGCGGGTGCGGCGCGCCGGGGCGCAGGCGCCGCCCTGACACCCTCCAGCGCCGGCAGACCCCCCCCG
>NW_012267324.1:792033-793593 GCF_000151885.1 Dipodomys ordii
CCCTCCGGCGTCCCCAGGGCTCCCGCCCTGCCGCCCCCACCCCGGATTCCGGTGCCCGGGGAGATGAGCCCGCCCGCCACCCAGACGGCCGCAGCCTCTGTCCGGCCCAGGAAGCATCTGGGGGCCAAGGGGCCACTTGCCACCCGCGCTCGGCTCATGTCCGCGTCCCGGCTGCCCGGTGGGGGCCAGGCCGCCCCAGAAGGCCGGCGCCCGCCTCACACACACGGGCACGCGCGGGGGGGACGGGACGGGTGGACGCCAGGGCGCGGCCAGGCCAGGGGACCCCACCGCGGGGGGCACCAGGCGCCACCGCAGAGATCAAACAGCCGGGCTGGGGGCTCACACCTGTCATCCCGGCCCTGCAGTTAGAGGCCGGGGGCTCGGGACTCCCAGACTCCCTGTTCCAAAGACCCAGGCATCTGAGCCATCCGGGGGCTCGCGCCTGGCCCCAGCGGTCGGATGGGCAGAGTGCCAGCGTCAGGAAGCTGAAGGTAGAGATGGGGTCACCGTGGGTCGGGGTGAGCCAGCGGCCACGCACGCACGCACAGGAAGAAGTCTAGACGGCTGTCCAGAGGCGCTGGGCGGGCAGGATGCCCGCCGGTCACTGTGATTTGGGTACGTGGGAGGCTGAGAACGGGAGGGCCGCGAGTCCGTGAGCCACCTCACCCCTGCGGTCCAGCACAGCGCGAAGCCTGCGTCTAGGCAGATGCGGGGCAGATGCGGGGCAGCTGAAGGGAGTCACCAGCGTGCCCGTAACCAGTGCCAGCCAGGGCTGGGCGGGGTCCGGCGGGAGGCGGCAGGCCCCGCCTGGCCAGCCCAAGACTCAGCATCCATCGCGGCCCCGGCCGGAGGGGAGCGGGAGCACGCGCAGGCCCAGCGCGGCGGGACTTGCACAGGGCTCAAAATTTTTGTTTGTTTTTTAAGCCTGTTCTCCTGGCTACTCGGGACGCTGAGATCTGAGGATGGCGGTTCAAAGCCAGCCCGGGCAGGAAAGTCCATGAAACTCTTCTCTCCAATGAACCACCAGAAAACGAAATGGCGCTGTGGCTCAAGTGGTAGAGCGCGCGCCTTGGGCTGACAGCTGAGGGGCAGCGCCCAGGCCCAGGGTTCAAGACCCAGGACTGACCGAAAAAACCTTTCCCCCCTCTACTCACTGTGCGGCGGTCAGTCTTGAGCTGCTCCTGCCCTGCCTCCCGGGTGCTGGGATTGCGGGATCACATCCCGCACGGACTCACAGCGCTCCGGGGCCTGAACTCAGGGCCTGGGTGCTGCCCCGAGCTCTGCCCCCGCCGAGCGCCGGGCTGCGCCACGACCCGCCCGCGCAGGGCAGGGCAGGGCAGGGCTGGCGCCAACGGGCACACCTGCGGCACGTACGGGGACACGCACGCGCGGGCCCCGGCACGGGGAGACGCGGGGACCCGGGCCTGTAGTCAAGATTTATTTTTACCTTTAGTGTGCAAATAAATAGAAAAGGAAAACTACATTCAAAACGGCTGCGGGGGCACGGGGAGCGCCTGCGCGCGCATGCGGGGGGCTCGGCGGGCGGCCCCCAAGGCGGAG
>NW_012267324.1:793643-803924 GCF_000151885.1 Dipodomys ordii
CCGCGGACGCCCCTGCCGTTACCCCGCAGCGTGGCACGGCCCGAGGCCCGCGCGGCGCGCAGCCCTTAAAGCGCTGGCTTTTGAGCGGAAGGCGGGAAATGGCGGACTCCTCAGGACTCGGGCCTGGGTGAGTGGAGGCTCCGCAGCTGCGGGGTCGGGGGTGCGGAGCGGCCCTGCGGCGGAGCTGCGGGGGGCGAGTCGGAGGAGCCCGCTCGCCCGGCGCTGTGCGCATGCTTGGGAAACTCGGGCTCGGACCCGAGTTCGAGATGCGAGCCCTCCGTCCGCTTCGATGCCATCGGCTCGGCCTTTCCCGGGCCAGGAAACGGGGCTGACGACGCCCTCCGTGAGGCACAGAACGGCCCGGGACGTGGGGACGGAGAAGAACGCGGGCCCGGGAGCGAGAATCCGGCCCTGGGGCCCCGGGCCCGGGGCCGGGCGGCTGGGCCCCACTGCGCATGCGTCCCGCCGTTGGGCGCCGGTGGCCCTGGATCGCGGTTCGAAGCCAGGCCCGGGCAGGAAAGTCCCCGTGAGACGCCTATCTCCACAACACCAACAAGCTGGAGAAGGAGCTGTGCCCCAAGTGCATGGAGTGCTAGACACGAGCGAAAAGGCTCAAGACAACACCCAGGCCCTGAGTTCGAGCCCCGGGACTGTCACCCTGGCCCCGCAGCCCCGCCCCTCCCGGGTTTACCCGCAGTCGCGTCATTCTTTTCTTTGAGTGGTGGTTTTGGGTTGAACCCGAGGCTTCTTGCTTGCTAGGCGAACACCACATTCAGCCGAGCCTTTCGCCCTCTTTGGTTTTGGTTTTGGCCGGGAGGGCGCGTTTTTAAGATAGGACTCCCCGCAAGACCGTGACCGCCCTCCTAATTGCATCTTGCCATAGGTGTTTTGTTTTGTTTTTTCTTTTTTGCCAAGCTAACCTGGAACTGTGATCCTCCTGCTCTGTGCTTCTCCCCCACCCCAAATCCTGGGGCTGAACTCTGGGCCTAGGTGCTGTCCCTGAGCTGCTTTGGCTCAAGGGTAACGCCTCTACCACTCGAGCCACTTCTGGCTTTTTCCGTGATTATTTGAAGAGTCTCATTAACTGCCTGGGCTGGCTTCAAAGCACGATCCTCAGATCTCAGCCTCCGGCGTAGCTGGTATGACAGGTGTGAGCCGCTGGGGCTGTCGTGATCTTGGCCTTCGGCGTAGCTGTGTTGGTAGGAGTGCAGCTGCAGCATCATGCCTATCTATTAAGATGGGGGCTCTCAAAGCTTGTTGGCTAAGCTGATCTTGAACTAAAACCTAGCTGCAACTAAGTGATGTGAGAAAAGTGTCTTTTCTATCAAAGTAATTTGCTTCCTTCCCGTTAATCTTAAAGGAATTGTTTTTCTGCAGGTTTCTGCTTTGGCCTGGTGGCCTGGCCCTTGTTTGGATTCCTGTTTGATCACATACATTTGATTAAGGCATCGTGTTAGACATTCCTTGAATTTAGTGGCATCCTTTAAGCCTCTTCCTTTTGCAGATTGTGAACCTTAGCTCGGCCAATGGGAGCTGAGGGGCGTGGCCTGCTGGTTTAGGGACTCAAAAGGGAGCAGCCTCCCTGCTCTTGGGTGTTTGCTTGCCAGATTTTTTTTTTTTTTGGTCGGTCGTGGGTCTTGAACTCTGGGCCTAGGCGATGTCCCTGCGCTCTACTCTTCAGCTAAGGTGTGCTCTCTACTGCTTGAGCCACAGCGCCACTTCCGGTTTTCTAGTGGTTTATTGGAGATAGGAGTCTCACAGACTTTCCTGCCCAGGCTGGCTTTTAACCACGATCCTCAGATCTCAGCCTCCTGAGTAGCTAGGATTACAGGCGTGAGCCACCGGCGCCCGGCTGCTTGCCAGATTTTTGGCTGATGGTGCACTCTTCTGCAGAAGTTAACCGGGCCTTGCCAAGTTCTTGTCAAGGTAGTGTCTTCATTCCTGTGTGACATTCTGAACTGTGAGCTGTCAGTCCCAGGCAGCGTCTACACCGTGTGCATGCGTATGCTAATCCTTGGTCTTTAACTTGGGGCTTGAAAGCTGTCCTAGGGCTTTCATGCTCAAGACTGGCGCTCTACCACTTGAGCCACAGCTCCACCTCTGGCTTTTTGGTGGTTCATTGGAAATAAGAGCCTCAGGGACTTTCCTGCCTGGACTGACTGGGAACTGCGATCCTCATGTTGCTCCAGCCTCCTGAGTAGCTGGGATGACAGCAATAAGCCACCGGTGCCTGGCTGTCTGGGAGTCTTTATGTCACATGCCTGACCTACCCATGCCTCACACACACACACACACACACACACACGGCACCTCCTCCAG
Organism: Dipodomys ordii; assembly: GCF_000151885.1. Lineage (NCBI taxonomy): Eukaryota > Metazoa > Chordata > Mammalia > Rodentia > Heteromyidae > Dipodomys > Dipodomys ordii. The sequence goes on from NW_012267324.1 coordinate 795,963, forward strand.
GCCGAAGGCTTGGGGTGCTCACCGCCGCACCCCAGGGCATGTGGATGCACAGAAGCCTGGGGGAACGGGTGGCCAGCCCGCAGCTGATTCCACACCAGAGACAGAGCCGCGCTCAGAACTCTTCCCATTCTTTCCTTGGCCCAGGAATTTAACCCACAGGGGCTCATGTGACCCCCCACTTACGTTGCCCTGGGACGGCCTTGGGACCTGACTTGTCACTAGCCCCACCTAATGGACAGACCTCTTGATTTCTCTGCTTTTTTATTTAGTGGTCCTGGGGATGGAACTCAGCTTCACAGTGCTTTACCACGCATGCGTGGGTCTGCCACCAGTACTGGAGCCTGAACTCAGGGTCCACATTCTCACGTAGCCTTTTCCCCCAAGGCTAGCACTTCACCCCCTTGAGCCACAGCTCTCAGCATTTTTGCTGGTTAATTGGAGAAAAAGAGAGTCTCAGAGGTTTGTCTTCCCAGGGCTGGCTTTGAACCATGATCCTCGGATCTCAGCCTCCTGAGTAGCTGGGATGACTGGCCTGCGCCACCCACCCTTGGCTGACAGAACTCTACCACTGAAACCACACCTTGGCCCTCCTGTTCGCTTTAGCTGGTTTTCACATGGGTTCTGGGTTTGCCCAGGGCTGGACGCAGGCAGAGCTGCTTCTCCTTATGTGTCCTGCGTAGCTGGAGCACAGGCGTGTATCACCGGAACTGAATTGTTCGATTCGTTGATCCGGGTGGGGTCTTGCTGCTGGGCTCGGTGGCTTGCACCTGTACTCTGGCTCCAGGGAAGTTCCTGTGATACCATAAGCTACTCAGAAGAAGCGGGAGGGGGCGCTGTAGCTCTGGTAGAGAGGTAACCTGTACTAAAGGAAGATCAGAGACAGGTGCCCAGGCTCAGAGTTTGAACCCCAGGAGTAGCAAAAAAAATTAACGAGGCTTCCTATCTTTTTGCCTAAACTGGCTTTCGTTTAGTCCTCCTGATCTTGGCCTCCGAGTGGCTGGGATGCAGGCCTCCGCCTTGCATGGGTTCAAAAGGTGCTGTTTCCATGGTGACGTGGCTGAGCCGTCTCTTCTCTTGTAGGAAGCTTTCGGGGCCTGCCACCCCCTCGGCCAGGGCGAAGGGGAAGCGAGCACAAGGTAAGCACTGCTCCCGCGGGACGCCGCAGTGCGGCTTCTTTTCTTTGTTCTTTCTTTCTCTTTGTGTTTGGTGTGTCCTGGGTCTTGAACTCAGGACCTGGATGCTGCCCCTGAGCTTTTTTTTTTTGCTCAAGGCTAGCACTCTTGCCACTTTTGAGCCATGGCTCAAAAAGCATTTTGACAATTCATTGGTGATAAGAGTTAAACACACCTTCCTGCCCTGGCTGGCTTCAAACCACAGTCCTCCGATCTCAGCCTCCTGAGCAGCTGGGACTACAGGATTATGTAGCGCAGGTTTCTTGCAGCGTGTTTGGGGAGCACAAAACCGGCTACAGAAAGGGGGCTGCTGCCCTGCCTCTAGCCACACGCTTCGGGGGCGCTGGAGTCTGGTGGCCGCCGCCCTGCGGCTCGGAGTCCTCTGGGGCCCTGGGGGTCCCTCTCCACCTCGGGGGTGGGGCTGTGTTCCAGAACATGTCCCTGAGCATGATGTCCCCGGAAGTTAGTGTCACTCTAAGCCCCACCTGCTCACCCTTAGCAGAGCTCACCCTGCAGTGTGGTGCTGCCTGTTGGGCACGCTTAGAGGGCCAGCCTGGCTCCGAGGGCCGCGTGCACTGCGCCGGTCCCTGCAGCCTGAGCTGAGCGCAGCCGCGTGCACCGCGCCCGTCCCTGCAGCCTGAGCTGAGCGCAGCCGAGTCCCCGCCCCTCGCTGCCCAGCTGGCTGACCTTCGCCTCCTTCTCTCCGCCAAAGCGGAGTCCGGCTCCTGGCGCAGGCAGTGGCGTGGCCGGCCGGGCTTGCCCTGCCAGGCCTGCGGCTCGGGGCCTGGGCCTTGGCGCTCTCCTCAGTCTCCTGAGGCCGGAGGGAGAGCTCTGCCCAGAACACCTAGAAAAAGCCCAAGACCGGCATGGCGGTGCACGCCTGTCATCCCAACTACTCAGGAGACTGAGATCTGAGGATCGTGGTTCCAAGCCAGCCTGGGCAGGAAAGTCTGTGAGACTCTGATCTCCCATGAACCACCAGAAAACCAGAAGTGGCGCTGTGGCTCAAGTGGTAGAGCATTTGGCTTGAGCTGAAGAGCTGAGAGACAGCGCCCAGGCCCAGAGTTCAAGACCCATCACCAACAAAAAACAAAAGGCCAGCAGTGGTTGGAGAAGGGCAGCAATGCGCTCCCGCAGGCAGCCCAGGCCTCACGCTGGCGAAGGGCAGGACGCAGCATGGCTGCGCGCACCCCGCCCTTGCCCGGGCCAAGTGCCGCGTGCGGCTGCATCTGCTCCGCACCCACCAGTGTCCTGCAGGTCTTCCCGCAGGCAGCAGGGGGCGCACAGGCGCTGGCGGCTGAGCAAGCCGGGCTGTCCACGCCCGGGTCTGGGTCTGGGTGAGGCCTCCCGGCCGGCCAGCCTTCCCGGTGCCCCGTGGTGGTCTTGTCATCAACCGCGGTGTGTCGCCCGCAGGAGGAAGAGTGGTCGAGTCCCGATACTTGCAGTATGAGAAGAAAGTCAGAAAGGTGAGGCGTGCGCCAGCTCTGGGGGTGTCACGGGGGGGGTGTCTGTTCGCGGGTCTCCTCATCTCGGCATATTGAAGATGTAGTCCCTGAACGACGCGCGCTCTCTAGCGCTCCCCATCTGTTTTGTTGTTGCTTTTTGTGTGTGTGTGTTTTTTTAATGCTGGTCTTGGGGCCTGAACTCTGGGCCTGGGCGCTGTCCCTCAGCTCTTCAGCTCAAGGCGAGCACTCTATGGCTTGAAACACAGCGCCTCTTCCAGTTTTCTAGTGGTTCTTGAAGATGAGTCTCACAGACTTTCCTGCCCAGCCTGGCTTTGAACCTCCATCCTCAGCTCTCAGCCTCCTGAGTAGTTAGGATGCCAGGCGTGAGCCACCGGCCCAGGCTCAGGCTCCGCTTCTTGCCTCCAGGCTCTACTGGCAAAACTCCACGCGCTTCCCACCTGGTCCCCGCGTGGCGTGTGATTATGGTGGTTTTTCTTGGCTGAGTGGACTCCGCTGTACGCATGGCTGCGCATTGGTCATGTGATACTTGCATAGCTGGTGATTTTGGTAACTACAAGCAGTGGCTAAGGGTTGAGGGCCCCTCATCCAAAATGCGGGGACCACGAGGAGTCAGGCTTGGGGTGTCCACAGCTTTCCTGAATCAAAATCTGAATTGCCAAGTGCCTCAAGATCTAGAACTTGCAGTCGGGCGCCTGTGGCTCCCGCCTAGCAGCCTAACAACCCAGGAGGCTGAGGTCTGAGCATCATGGTCCAAAGCCAGCCTGGGCAGAAAAGTCCCAGTGGGACTCTGATCTCCAAGGAGCCACTCAAAAACAAAGTAGAGCAGTGGCTCACGTGTTGGGCGCCAGCCTCGGAAAAGCCCATGACGGACGAAAAAGGAAAGGGGAAATTGGAACTTTCTGAGCTTCCATCGTGTTGGCCCTTAAAAGGTTTCTGGGTTCAGAGTTAGGGTTCCAGCAGTGTGAATGCTTCGCCCGTGGTTTGGGGGTCCTGGGAGCGTGCATGGGGACCCTGGTCGTTACCCCGAGGGCCCCCGCTGGGCGCGTGGTGTAGACTTGGCTCTCTCTGGGATGCGCGTGTGCTCCTGAACCCCAGCTCTTGATGGAGATGGGATCTCAGAAACTTTTTGCCTGGACTGGCCTCAAACCACAATCCTTCCCAGTAGCCAGGATTATAGGCGTGAGCCACCAGAGCCGGGCTCTTTTCCTTTTTGATAAGGGAATGATCAGGGCCGAACTCCATTAGTGACACTTAGTTTCTTTGTAACCATTGAAGAGTAACGCTGGTGTAAAGGTTTTCATCTTCCTGGAGCCCGGCGCAGTCTGTCCTGTGCTGAGCACACTGTAGGGACTGCCGGCAGCCCCCCTCCGCCGCGTCGGCGCGGGTGCGCGTCCACGCACGAGGCTGGCCCCAGTTAGGGCAACACGTGTTTGTCCTTCCTACGTGGGGTCACCGGAACCCCCTGGAGAGCGGGCTCAGCGCTGGGCACCTGCTCTCACTGTCCCCCACTGGCCCGCAGGAGCCTGCGTCGGACCCGCCCAGGACCCGCGCCAAGGCGCCCGAGGCGGGGAGGAAGGCCGGCGCGCCCCACAAGGCCAGAGGTGAGGCACGGGGGGACACTGTGTCATCAGCACCACCCTTTGTGGGGCGCCGGTGGCTCACGCCTGTCACCCCAGCTCCATCGGAGGCCGAGATCTGAGGACTGCAGTTCGAAGCCAGCCCTGGCAGGAAAGTCCATAAGACTCTGACCACCAAAAAGCAAAAAATAGAGCTGTGGCTCAAGTGGTAGCGTGCCAGCCCTGAGCGTAAGAGCGCCCTGGGGTGTCGGCTGCCAACCCACAGGGAGGCCCCACCCCTCACCCCCAGCACGGACACACGAATGGCTCTGACCCCTGGTTCTAGAAGCTTCCACCAGAATGAGAGAAGTGGGTTCTCGTGGTGGCATGGGAAGCGAGGGCCACTTTGGAGGGTGTTCCGTCACTGGCACGTGTGAGGCTGCCCCTCGTTTCCTGGGAGGTTTTACTTAGCTTGGCTTTGTTCATCTGGGGCAGCCCCGCGCCCCGGGCCCCGGGCGGCCGGTGGGTGGGAGCGGCCTGGCGGGGGCGGCGGGTGCCGGGTCTCCGGGCGCGCGTGCGCAGAGGGTCTGACTCGAGGGCTCTGCTGGGCAGCGGACAGTGGGCTCCGGCGGGAGCTGCAGTCCTCGGTGCTGGAAGGACACGGCTCCGCCTCCCCCCACCGCGACCTCGACCTGGACCTGTCCGCCATTCACGGTAGGTCCCTCCGCGGCGACGCGGCCCGCGCGTGGTTCTGTGCGTGCAGCGGCGCCGGGTCTGTCCTGGGCTAGGGCGCTGTGATTCCACAACGTTCTGCACAGGGGCAGCCGAAGGGGGACTGGGGTCCCTTGAGATGGGTTTGTCCCCCTGTGATCGTCATGAGCCACGGTGCGGGCGTCACCACGGCCGCCCTCTCCCGCTGGGAGCCAGGGCACGCCGGCCGTCCCGGCACCTGGGCGAGGGCAGGAGGGGTAGGAGTCGGAGCCTGGTGGACTCCACCGCAGAAGCCCGTCTCAGACACTAGACGGGCGGAGCGAGGCCCCGGCCTCAGGCCCTGCAGACAGGCGGAGCGAGGCCCTGGTGTTTGTCTTAGACTCAAGCATGCTGAGAAAGACGCTCCCACTGGAAGAGACCGTGTACAAGCAGGCCAGGACGGCGGGCTCCGGCGCCCCGCAGAGGAAGAGCCCAGTAAGAGCCTGGAGGGGCGGTGGGGCGCGGTCTCCCCCGCTGCCACAATCATCTTCATTCCCAAGTGGGCAAAGTCAACGGGCCTGTGGGGGCAGGGCGTGGGTCGTGGGTGGGTGCCTTGCCCAGCTGGAAGAGACCCTCGTCCCTGGGCCTTCATCTGAGGGCCCGGATGCTGGCCCTGAGCTTTTTCACAGAAGGCGGGAGCTCTGCCACTTGAGCCACAGCTCCACTTCTGGCTTTTTGCTGGTTCATTGGAGGTCTGAGTCTCATGGACTTTCCTAACCGGGCTGGCTTGGACCCGCGATCCTCTCATCTCAGCCTCTTGAGTAGCTGGGCTGTGGACGGGTGCGGGGTCCGGTCGTGCGTGGACTGGCTCTGGCCTACACGGCCGCTGGGGAGCTGAGGCCTCTCCGTTCCCTCAGGATCTCCTGGAGATGTTGGACATGATCGAGTCGCAGACATTGCTCCTGTGCCTGCTGACCGTGAAGGTGAGGGACCCTGGCGCCGGGCCAGGCCGGGGAGCACTGCCGGGCCCCCAGCCTCACCCCACGTCCCGTGTCTGCAGATCGAGAGCAACGTGGCGCGCATGGAGGCGGCGGGCGGGCGGCGGCTGTCGCTGCTGTGTCGTGAGTGGGCGCGGCTGCAGCGCCAGGCGCACGAGCTGCGGCACCGCTGCGCGCTCCGCGACCGGAGGCAGGCGCTGGCCGTGCTGCTGGACACCCAGGTCTCCCCAGCCCGGCGCCCCACGCCCCAGTGTATCCAGACCCACCCCAGGCCGAGCTCCGCAGTCACCTCTGCAGACCCACCACTCCTGAGGGGGAGGAGGGAGGGGTCACAGTGCAAGAGCAGCCCCCAGGTCCGGAGGGCCCCCTCTGCTCCCCGTCCGTCCCCTCGCTTCCAGCCCCCTCACACCCGCCCTCACCCTGGATTGCAGGATGAGATGCTCCGGCCGTTCCGGGCCGTGGCGGACCGCTTCCGGGAGCAGTACCGGGACTTGGCCTCGGCGCTGGACAGCACCAGACACGAGCTGCCCGTGCATGCCATCCACCTGCCCGGGGACGGGCCGCGGCTCCTAGGTATGCGTGCGCGTGCACACTGAGCCTTCCCGCACCCAGGCTGAGTTTGAGTCCCAGTACCCACACTGAAAGAGGCAAGTTTGGGTTTTTTCGTTGTTTTTTTGTCGGTCATAGGGCCTGAACTCTGGGCCTGGGCGCTGTCCCTCAGTTCAAGGAGTGCTCTACCACTTGAGCCACAGCGCCACTTCCGGCTTTTTTCTTTTTGCTTATGTGGTGCTGAGGAATCGAACCCAGGGCCTTGTGCACAGGAGGTGAGCGCTCTACCACTGAGCCACCTTCCCAGCCCTAAAATAATTTTTTAAAAGAATTAATGGTCGGGCACCGGTGGCTCCCGCCAGCGATCCCAGCTCCTCAGGAGGCTGAGATCTGAGGATCTCGGTTCAAAGCCAGCCGGGCGGGACGCCCATGAGACTCTGATCTCCATTGCACCGCCACTCGCCCTGAAGCCAAGCTGCGACTCCAGCGGTGGAGCGCCGGACTTGCGTCAAGTCCAAGGGGTGGAGCGCGGCCAGCCCCGCGGCCCTGCTCCTCACGCACCCGCTCCCCGCTCCCCACAGACGCGCTGCAGCCCGAGCTGCTGGAGACGCAGCGGCTGCTGCGCGCGCTTGGCGTGGACTCGGCGGTGGGGGAGGCGCCGGTGCTGGAGCTGCTGAGCGAGCTGCGCACCGCCTCGCAAGACAAGGACGCGCAGCTCCGCAGGTAACGCCCGCCCCGCATCCCGCCCCGGGAACCCCAGGCAGCTCCCAGCCACGGACCCCCAGAGCAGCCAGCGGGGGTGACGCCTGCCCTGTGCTGCGAGAGTCGTGGTGAGGAGCTGGGACCCTGGCCCGGGGTCCTCTTCCACCAAGGTCCTGCCGCGCCCCGACTGCTCTTGGCTGAGCTGTGCGCCAGCGCGGGTGCCCACGGTCAGGACTTGAACTCGGGGCCTGGGCCCTCCCAGGCTGGCGCTGCCCACACGGCCACTGGAGCCACCGCTCCCAGCAAGTTCATCCTTTTTTGCTTCCAAGTTTTTCGCTCCTGTCTGGAGGAAGATCTTCCTCCTCCTTTTCTTTTCCTCCCTTTGTCCTAACTGGGGCCTGGCGCTGTCCTGAGCTTTAGCTTTTCTCTGGTCAAGGTGGTGTCTTACCGCTTGAGCCACAGCTCCATCTCCCACTTCGGGGGGCTCGCTGGAGACAGAGTCTCATGGGCCTTCCTGCCCGCAGCTGACCTCAAAGCATGATCCTCATAACTCGGCCTCCCGAGTGGCCGGGTGCCTGGCTTGAAGAACCGCAATCCTCCGGACGCAGTGGGCAGTGAGGATCCAGGGTTTGGTGTTCGCTGACACGCAAGCACACCCAGAAAGACGTGGGGGCCGCCTGGCCTGGCCTGGCCAGCCCTGTCCAGCGCCCCCGGGCTGAGCCTCGTCTCCCCCGCAGGTTCTTGTGGCAGGTGCTGGAGCTGGACGCGGAGGCCAGCCGGGAGGCCGCGCTGCGGAGCCAGCAGCTGTGGGAGGAGGCCGCGGGCCCGG
>NW_012267324.1:807746-822347 GCF_000151885.1 Dipodomys ordii
CGCTGGGCCGGGCTGAGATCCGGGAGCGGGGCCTGGGGAGGGGGAGGCCTCCGGGGCCCAGCAGGGCCCCCCTCCACCTCCTTGCCCTGAGCCTTGCCGCCACCCCACGGCCCAGGCCGCAGCGCCTGTGAGCCGAGCCCTCAGCCCTTGGGGTACGGGCCAAAGCACCCCCACCCCCACCCGGCCCGGAGCTCCCTGGAGCCAGAGCTGGTGCCCTCACCTGCACCTCCACGGGGTCCTCCGTCTGGGCCTCCTCCGTGTCCAGGAGCTCGATGGTCATGATCACCTGTCCTTTGCGCTGCAGGAACATCACCTGGGGAGGGGCGGGGCCGGGCGTGGGCGTGACCCAGGAAGGACTGGGGTGGGACCAGGCGTGGGCCCCTCGGGGCGTGGCCTGCGGCGGGGCGGGGCTGGATGTGGGCGGGGCCCGAGAGCGTGGTCTGTGGGCAGGGCCAGCAGGGGCGGTCACCGTGAGGGGGCGGGGCTCCAGCAGGGGCTCTGGGCGGGGCCTGTTGGAGGGCCAGGGCCTGGGCCTGGAGACAGGACGGGGGCTGGGGCTGGCCCGGCTCACCTTGAAGCAGTTCTCATCCGCCATGCAGCGCTCGGCCTTCCATTGGTAGCTGGTCTCCCGGGCCGCACGCACGCAGCGGGAGGACAGGTTGCCCCCAGCGGCGCCCCGCTTCTTCTCGTTCAAGTAGAGCTCCACCACCTTCAGGCACAGGTCGTCGCTCACCAGGTGGTGCAGCTGGAGAGGGAGAGCAGGCCGGACGCTGCCACCTCCTCTGGGGGCCAGGGCCCCAGCCGTGAGGACAGTTCTGCTAGGTGCGGGGGAAGCCTGGGGTCCTGACGGGCCACACAGGGGGACCTAGGTCGGGCCCACAGCCCGCCAGACCACACCAGACTACCATGCCACAGCCAAACCAGACCAGACCACAGCCTGACCTGCCACACGGACCCCCAGGGCCGGGTGTGCCAGCCTCCCACCCCCACCCCGCTAGCCAGCAGCCCCGCCTGCTCACCTGGCGCGCGATGTTCTGCACCAGCTTGTCCATGGTGAAGCCGATGTAGGCGTGAATGGTGAACATCTCCCGCAAGGCGTCCTCATACTGCGCAGGGTCGATGCTCCCCTCCAGCAGGCTCCGCACCATGTCCAGGAAGGCGGGGTAGTACTCCTCCAGCTCCACCTCACCTGGGAGGGGACAGCGTCCGCTCACGCACACGCCTACACCGCGCAATAAGACTCAGCCCGGAAAGGGAATGGTGGCCTCTAATTCACTACGGCACCCAGGCTCTAGGGAAGCCAGGGAAAGGCAGCGTGCGTCCCTCAGCCCTCGCCAACCCACACAGCCGCCCCTGGAGGAACCCATGGTCACCAGGGAATGCGGCGTCTGCCTAAACCTGGGGCTCAAGAAAGGCAGCACCTGAGCAAACGGTTACTGCATGCCAGGAGGGGCAAGGTGTGGTGTCCTGCTGGTGTGGAGCCCTGGAGCGCTGGGGTGCTGGGGCACGCTGCCTCTGGGCTGCGGGTCTTACTGGGCTGCTTGAGACGCAGCTCCATGGCGGGGTCGCCGCCCTTCTCCCTGCGGCCGGCGCACAGCAGCTGCTCCCGCTCCTTCTCCGCCCGGTACTCCAGCAACTGCTTCTGCGCCTGCCGGTAGATCTTGAGCAGCCGCGCGCACAGCGTGTGGTGCAGGCGCAGGAAGAAGTACCAGTTGTTATTGGCAAAGAACAGGCTGTATACATCGTCCCGAGCCGCCTCCTCGGGCCCGGGCCCCACGGGCTTCCCAAGCTCGGCCGGCTCTACGCTGGGCCCCGCCGGCCCCTCGCGCTCGGGCCCCGGCTCCTCAGACCCCGGCCCTGGGTGCTGGGAGAAGAAGAGGCCGGGCAGGAAGCGGAGCAGCAGCTGCTGCATGGTGGCCTGGTCCTCCTTCTGGATGGCCGGCTGCCGCTTCACATAGTAGCCCACCAGCGCTGCGGCGTCCTCCAGCACCTGCCGGTCCTCATACACGAAGATGAGGTGCGGCTCACTGGCCGGTGCGCTGCGCCCCTCCGAGTGCTGCTCCTGGTGCTGGGCAGGCAGAGGATCAGGACCCGCCCCACCCTCACCCAAAGTGTGCACCCCCTTCCCAGGCTCGGGGCGGGGTTGGACGAGAGCCCCTGCCCAGATCCACTGGTGGGTTCCTGATGCGTGAGTGGGGCAGGGGCCGGGCTGTGGGGGGTATGGGGGGCAGTGCGCGCAGGAAGCAGCGTGCTTTGCCTCGCTCTTCTGCAGCTGCAATGGAGGCAGGGAGCAGGGCGCGCAGGGGGCAGGGCGCGCAGGGGGCAGGGCGCGCAGGGGGCAGGGCGCGCAGGGGGCAGGGCCGGAACAGCGGCCAGACCCAGCAGGGCAGCCTGGGCCTCACCTCATCGTAGACACTCTCGATCTCGTTGAGCAGGCTCTTGGAGCGCAGGGCCTTGGTGTCGTTCTGCTTGAAGTTCACAGCCTGGTGGTCCAGGGACTTGAGGTACGCCTTCTCATACTGCTCCCTCCAGATCTTGTTGAAGCCCTGCTGGGCCTCCCGCCACTCCTCCTCCTTGGCCTTCAGCCTGCGGGGTGAGGGGGGCTCAGGGCCGGGGTGGGGGGTGCCAGGGGCAGCCTGCCCTCCCTCCTGCCCCAACCGGTGCTGGGGGGGAGCCAAGGATGCAGTCACAATGCCAGCACGCAGGTGGCTGAGGCCAAAGGATCATGATTTCTAGGTCGGCCTGGGCCACAAAAGAAGGGCGGGGGGGTGGGGGGCGGACAGATGGAGCGAGGGGTTCCCCGGGGCCAGCACACCTCTTCAGGACAACGGGGACGGCTGTGACCGGGTTCTTCTTGAGGCTCTCGATGATCTCGGGGGCCTTGTCCCCGTAGATGCGGTGGATGGCGCGCCGCTGGATCACCTCCGACGTGCCGCCCAGAGCATCATCCAGCCGGAACTTCTCCTGGTCCTCAGGCGCCATCCGCGACAGCTTCTTCTGCACGCTCTCCAGCACCCGGATGGTGGCCAGGTTGGTCTCCAGGACCACGTCTAACTATGGAAGGAGGCAGGAGGTCGGCTCCAGCAGAGGCTGGCGGCCAGACGTGGGGTTCAAGGAGGGCCAAGGCGAGGGGCGGGCTGCGGGGTGGTGTGGTCCTGGTGACCACACACTGGTGACAGGTACACCATGTGAGGACAGGGATGGTCCCACGGCCCAAGAGCTCAGCAGCACCCAGTAACTCAAGGGCAGGAGTGAGCACTCGGCCCGGGACATGGCGGCGCTGGCGGGCACGCCGTCTGCACCAGTCCACAAGGTCCTGAGGTGACGGAGTGCCGGGTGTGTGTGCGAGTGCAGCAGCCTCCCCTGGACCTGGGCTGTTCAGGGTCCTGACGGGGGATACGGTGAGACTTCACAGGACTGACACACATGTGCAAAGAACAGACGTGCACAGGTACACACACCTTCTACTACTGCCTGATGTCCCATCCCAAGCTCACAAGGCTCGACTCAGCATGCCGCAGTGGGCGGGGTCCTGGGGGCGGAGCCTCCAGGAGAAGCAGGACACGGAAGAGGGGGGCTCTGGAGTGGGCGGGGCCTCCTGGGGCAAACGCTATGACCCATGAGCTGTCTCCGTGGTCTCCCCCACTGCAGATGAGCAGCAGGAGGGTAGGGAGGACAGAGAAAGGCGGCTGGGGTGGCACACGCACCTCGAAGCGCTCATCCTCACAGCGATGCAGCTGCTCCTCGTAGGGCGTCTTCTTAGAGCTAACAAAGGTCGAGTCTTCAGACCAGGAGGGGAAGGACACCCAGGTGTCGTTCAGCACCTGTTCAGGGAGGAGCCAGTGCAAAGCATCATGGGACACACAAAAACCCTGACTTCATCATGAGCCCGGTGAAGTCGTGAAGGAGTGTTTTAACTTTGATGGACTGTGGCTCTGTCTGCAATGCCCTTGTGCTAAGTAGCCACTGGCTGCATCCACACACGCGTGTGGCTGTGTGGTGTGCCAATACAACTATTGACGTAGCCGGGCGCCGGTGGCTCACACCTGTCATACCAGCTTTTCAGGAGGCTGAAATCTGAGGATCGGGTTCAAAGCCAGCCCGGGCAGGAAAGTTCATGAGATTCTGATCTCAAAGGAACCACCAGAAAACCAGAAGTGGCGCTGTGGTTAAAGTGGTAGAGCACTCCTACTGAGCTGAAGAGCTGAGGGACAGCGCCCAGGCCCAGAGTTCAAGCCCCATGACCGACCAAAACAATAATTCACAAACACAGGCAGTGGGCCACGTGGGTCTCATAGCACGTTGCTGACCCGGGACTGTAAACCTGGGATCCAGTGGGCACAGGTGCACTCTGGAAATGCACACTCATCTGAATGTCCAAGGGTGAAGCTAAGATCAGGGCCGCAATGCTCTCAACTGTTCTGATGGAGTCTGTCACTCAGTCTCTACTGTAACAGGAGACCCAGGGGATCTTCTGAGGAAGACGGGGTCCCCAGCCTAGCTGGCCTGTGACCCCATAGGGAGAGTTACCTCCTTGCAGATGGCCGTCCTCCCGCTGCACCTTGGCTGCTGGTAGGTTTTGGGGAGCGCCCGATAGCTGGACCCAATGCGCTTGCAGGACGCGTAGTCGATTTCTCGGCTGATTCCATCCCCAGACCGCTCGCTCATGGGTGGTGCAAATGACAGCTCTTTCACCCCCAGGAAGGACTTGAACTGTGCAAAGAGTTCTGGAAATTTCCTTCAAAGACACATCATACATTAGCGTCCCACAGGCCTTTGGACAAGAATGATCTGGAAATGTGACAGTGGCCTCAATGGAATTCAGTGCCAGGAAGGCCAGCAGAGAAAGCAGGCGTGGAGACGTCCCTCCTCCGGTCAGTGAGTCTGTCCCACCCAAGCCTGTTGCAACCCACTGTGTGGTCCTTAATCCACCGTGACCAGGAGCAACACAGTAACGGAGACTGTACCATGCAACTGAGATTTGGGGTACCAGGGGACCTGTAGCCCTCTGCTGGCAAGGTTTTTATTGGTCTTGTGCAAGGAAATAAGGTACAAACTTCAGCAGGTGACTATGTTTTGTCTACAAGTGGTAGGCAACCTTCTTATTCTGGGAAGGAGAGCTAAATGGTAAACAATTTGTGTAAACCTAAGTGTACCCTTGGGCTCCCAACAAGGTTTTAGGGTGGAATCAGAGTTCCCCTTAAGCCAGGACTGATTGACCATTCCAAGAAAACTCAGCATTCTGAGCGTGTGTTGGGAGGAGGCATTCCAACCCCCAATCCGTTCTGGGGTTCATGCAAGCCCAAGCCAATTCTGGCACCTTCTTCCCAGGCTTTCGCAGGCATTGATGGCTCTGTGACGTTGGGGCGGAAGTAAACGACCCTCACACCACACAGCTGTGCCCGGTCTAGCAGAGCCCCCCCCCACCCGCCAGCTGGCCGGGCCCCCACCTTGGTGCTTGGCCCCCTCGGAGGCTCGGAGCCTCCTCCTTGTAGACTCCCTGATGTTGCCTTTTATTTTGGGTTTTTGTTTTTTTTTTGGGTCCGGTCGAGGTCGTGGGGCCTGAACTCTGGGCCTGGGCGCTGTCCCTCAGCTCTTCAGCTCAAGGCTAGCACTCTACCACTTGAGCCACAGCACCACTTCTGGCTTTTTTCTTTTTGCTTATGTGGTGCTGGGGAATTGAACCCAGGGCCTCAGGCATGCAAGGCAAGCGCTCTACCACGGAGCCTCCTTCCCAGCCCCCTGATGTTGCTTTTTGCTTTTTTTAAATTTTGCTTTTCTACCTTTGTCTAAATTTGGCCAGAAAAAGCTGGTACCTGAAGGAGTTGGGTCCAGGGTACCCCAGCCTTCCGCCTGTGACTTCTTCCTAATGCTTGTGCATCTGTAGTAACCTCAGCAACAATTTAAAGCAGCTGGTAAGTCACCCACAAACTAACCCAGGCAGTGAGCGGACGTGCACACGCGGAATCCGGAGCACCTGGTGGCCACACAGGACTACTCACCCTAGAAACGGGCTAACGAGTTGCAGGAGCTCAGAGCCCGACACCAGCTCCTGATTGAAGAGGGCAATGCAGCGCAGAAAGTTCTCGTACACCTCCTGGCTCTTCAAAACCCTGCGCACCTGTGGAGGAGAGGGGGCAGGGTCAGGACCCGGCCACTTACCAGAGCGCCCTGGCTGGCCCTGGGTGTGCGCTGAGCCCCGCCCCCTCAGCCCCACCCACCAGGGCTCCGCCCCCTGCTCCCCTCTGGCTCCACCCACCCTCCACGGTCCCACCCCTGCCCCGCTATGGCCCCGCCCCTCTCTCAGCTCTGGCCCCGCCCTCCAAGGCTCCGCCCCTGCTCCGCTCTGGCCCCACCCCCAGGTCAAAGGGCCCACCTTGTCAAAGAAGGAGAACTCCTGCAGCGTGCCGTACTTGCCCACGGCGGCGAGGGACAGGTCTTTGGTTCCACGGAGCTTCATCTTCTTCTGTGGAGACATGCGGAGGGTTAGGGCGGGCAGCAGGGGTGGGCTGGGGGCCCGGGGGTCCGCTCAGTCCTGCTGCCCGTCCTGGCAGGGCTACCCGCTGCCCTCCTGACCCGTGTCAACCTGGGGGGCGGCGCCATCCCGGACGTAGGGGAGGAGTGACGGCCACAGCAACCCCAGCCAGGCCAGGGGTCCTGTCTATTGAGCCAGCCAGCAACAAGGGGACAGGCGGGAAGGGCACGGGAGGGCTGCAGCACCTGCAATGGCTCTGCAAAGGTTTCTCTACCTAAGACGGACAGACAGCAGACCCGAGCATGGCCACGGCCCTCGGCCTGGCGGGCACCGCTGCCCTGCCAAGCCCCCCACGGCACGCCGGGGACAGCAAGGGCATCCAGCTGAACGCCCACAGCTAGGGACAGCACTTTGAGTCTGGCGCATATAACGAAAGGAGAGGAAAATTTACTACACTACAAACTCAACTAAGAAAAGCCCAAGGAGGGGCTGGGAAGGTGGCTCAGTGGTAGATACTTGCCTAGCATGCACGAGGTTCAAGTCAGCACCATATAAGCAGAAAGAGCCAGAAGTGGCGCTGTGGCTCAAGTGGTAGAGCGCTAGCCTTGACCTGAAGCGCTGAGGGACAGCGCCCAGGCCCAGAGTTCAAGCCCCACGCCCGAAAAAAAAAAAAAGAAACGGCCAAGTAGCCAGGCACTGGTGGCTCACATGTGCCATCCTAGCTATTCTGGAGGCTGAGATATGAGGATCACAGTTCAAAGCCAGCCCAAGTAGTAAAGTCTGTGAAACTCTTATCTCCAATGAACCACCAGAAACAACAACAACAACAACAAAAAAAAAATGCCCAGGGCTGGAAAGGTGGCTCAGTGGTAGAGCGCTTGCCTTGCATGCTTGAGGCCCTGGGTTTGATTCCTCAGCACCACATAAGCAAAAAGAAAAAAGCCGGAAGTGGCGCTGTGGCTCAAGTGGTAGAGCGCTAGCCTTGAGCTGAGAGCTGAGGGACAGCGCCCAGGCCCAGAGTTCAGACCCCATGACCGGACCCAAAAAAAAAAAACAAACGCCCAGGAGATGATGGGTTCAGAAGCCACCATGGCGGGGCCCTGAGAAGGGGGGCGAGTGCTCGATTTCCTCACCGGTGCAGTGGACATGAGAGCCCCATGAATGCAGAGCGGTGACCCGGGAGGGAATAGACCAGCAACCCAGCCACAAGCATTGATGGCTAAGCAGCCCAGCCCCAGCGCCCGGCACTCTGCAGGGCTCAGGTCAGCAGGCAGAAGCCGGCCTGGGACGACGGTGCTGCATTACCTTGGCCGGTGCCGACACCGGACGGAGGAGCGAGGGCCGAGAGCGCTTTTTGCTGTGCTCCAGGCTCTTCTCCTGCTCACTCTTCGGGATACTGTTCATCTCACACGCCCCGCTGCCTGTGAACTGGGGACATGGCACACGCATCGTTATGGCTGGAACGGAAGCCCGCTCGGGCTAAGCCCCAGCGTCGGTCACTCGCCACCGGCCAGGACCTCTGCATGCCAGGTGACGCCAGCACCTGGCTCTGCAGATGCTCACGGTGCCAATGCAGTGACTCATGACTGTAAGGCCAACTGCTTGCGAGGCAGAGACTCTGAGAATTGGGGTTCAATGCCAGCTTGGGTAAAAAGGAAGAGCTGAGCCAAGCACCGGTAGATCACCCTGTCATCCTAGCTACTCAAGAGGCTGAGATCCAATGATCGTGGTTCAAAGCCAGCCTGGGTGTCCTTGAGATTCTGATCTCCAACAAATCACCAGAAAACCGGAGGTGGCGCTATGGCTCTAGTGGTAGAGCACTGGCCTTGAGCTGAAGAGCTGAGGGACAGCGCCCAGGCCCAGAGTTCAGGCCCGCAACTGACCAAAAAAAAAAAAAAAAACATGGTAAGTGAGCATGTAGGCAGAGCCTTGTATTCCATCTGTGCAGAAATCCCCAGATCAGAGTAGAATATAATCCAAAGCCAAACTTAGGCCAAGGCCAAAAAAATATGCGTTGATCAGAAAAGCACCTAAAGCAAAAAGCTCTGTAGGCAGCTAGCAAGCACAAGGCAGAAGCCAAACACTAATACCACACACACACACACACTGGAGGCATGGCTCAGGCGAAAGAGCTAGCCAATGAACGCATCCGAGACTGGGTTCTAGTTTGGGTCTCCAACACAATTCTCCACATTCTCTGGGGCAGAGGCTCGTGTTCCCAGCAAACTCACACAACCAGAAGACGCAGAGGAGACCAGAGGCAGAGGCCCCGGGCTGAAGGCACAGGAGGGTATACTGAAGGTGCCGGTGCAGGGGGTCGCCTGTCAGCCAATCATGCTGCCTCACATGTGAACACTCAGAGATGCAAAGCATCTTGGGTAAAAGGCAGCAGGTGCAGCAAGCCGGTGCCCTCCAGGCTCCAGGTGCAGGTGCCTTGCAGGCCAGGGTTTGGATTCTTTGGCAGAACAGTGCACGTCTGGGGGGTGGAAGTGCATCCTAGCTGGTTTGGGGCTTATCTCTGTATCATGGTCTGTCAGCAATGCTCATTTGAAGCAGAGTACCTCTGGGGAACACCCCGAAATGGGGTCCCCAGCTGTAATCCCTGCTCCCAGGCCACCAGGGGGACCTGGACAGACGCACACATGAAGCACACGCGGCTGCTGTGGAGCGGTGGCATACCGAACAAGACAGACGGCACGTGCCACCTCCGCAGCACTAAGTGGACAGATCGGAGCCGACAGCCCCGCCCGGTGCCAAGCGCTGACCAAGGGGTAGGGCAGTGCACTTTTTATTTTTTTGGCAAAGGATAAAATTCAACTGGACAAAGGAAACTTCTGGAAAGAAGTAGCCTTTTTCTCTGAGTCACAGGGAGCTGAGGGAGGAGGGAAGTCTACTTTCCTTGGGATGTCCATCCCAGCCCCTGGCCTTGCCAGCGGACAGCGTGAACAGTAATGATGGTAACAGTGCACAGGTGAACGAACACACCACCACGAGGTGCAATCAGTTCATCTCCTGGGGCATCTGGTGCTCTAACTTCGAGGGATCGAGAACACACGTCCACGGACACAGTGTGCTGAACTGTAACCAGTTTCCTTGGAAAGATGCTGAAATTTGGTTCTAGAGAACCTATTCTTGGAGAGAAATTCCACTTTTGGCTATCTGGGGGAATAAAAAGTAAGGAAGACTTTGGGCCTAGATGAAGACTTTTGTCTCTTAAAAGAAAGTTACAGCCAGGCATTGGGGGCTCACTCCTGTCATCCTAGCTACTCAGGAGACTGAGATCTGAGGATCGCGGTTCAAAGCCAGTCCAGGCAGGAAAGGCCGTGAGACTCTCATCTCCAATAAACCACCAGCAAACTGGAAGTGGCGCTGTGGCTCAACTGGTAGAGGGCTCGCCTTGAGCTGGAGAGCTGAGGGACAGCGCCCAGGTCCAGAGTTCAAGCCTCATGACCCCCCCCAAAAAAAAGAGAAAAAGTAATAGCTGGACGAGCAGATGCGTGCCTGATCCCAGCACGGGCTCAGAGGCCAGCCTGGGCCGCGCAGCACGCCCTCCTCACAAAGTTGCACTTAATAACTTAATTCATGAAAGGCTCAAAGCTATTCCAAGAACTGTCACTGCAGAATGGGTACCCATTGAGCCATTCCTCAGCTGAATTCCTTTTTATAGGTCTTCAAACATGAAGAGGGACAGGTGAGGATGGGGACCCCTTGCTCCAGGGTGAGGCCAGCTTAGCACCTCCGCCTGCAACCCCTTCACCTGTGTGGTCAAGGCCCTGCAGCTGCAGGCACCATGCGGCCGGCGGCTGGGCCCAGGCACAGGAAGCACCCAGGGTCTCCTGTGGTTTGGCGTGCTTTTCCAGCTGGACTTAGCTGTCTGTGCTGGCCACTGCCAGCCCTTCCCTGTGTGAGCGCGGCCCGGAACCCAGACACGCTCCCACTCTCCAGGGCAAAGCTGGGCTGCAGCAGGTGGCAGGTGAGAGCGGCTTGTTCGATTCCCCCCTCCACAGGAGTGCTGCTGGGCGGGGCCTGCATGGGCACACCACAGCTCCACCGCTGCCCTGCTCTAGAATGTGTCCAACATACCATGTGCAGAACCCGCGTGGCGGGTGCCTGGCCCGGGAGGGGGGGGGGTCTAGTGAGGAGCTCCATCCCCGGGGTGGTTGACTCCCTGAGGTGGGGACCGCCCCTAGTGGGGGGGGTGCTGCCCTGGGGCTCCCCACTCCAGTTGGCTGGGGTCTGACTGCTGGGATGGGTTGAAGCCCCAGTGCATGTGGGCCACCTGTGTCCCCAGCTGCCCCCCAGCCCAGGCCCACGCTGACTGTGGGGAGGGGGCTGTACAGGGCGGGGCCTATGCAGAGGGCGCAGCTTGCACATGGGATTCTGGGAAGGGGCTGCCCAGGCCGGAGTCTGGCATGGCTTTTGGGTCAGTGGCCCTCAGGAGGGGCAGGATCCTGGGCAGGGTGGCAAGGCCAGCCGCACCCCACCTACCACCCCATCTCCAGCGGAGGCCTGTGGAATGCCCCTCCCAAGCCCCACCCTGGGTGCTGCTTGGGGGAGTGTACAAGGATGCAGGTGTCCCCCCTCCCTGTGGGGACCAGGGTAGGGTGGCCCTGGAGCCAGGCAGCCTGCAATGGGGCAAACTGGCCCCAGACCACTCCCCCAGCAGAGAACGGGGCCCACCCACAGGACGTAGGTGACATGGGCACAGGGAGATGACCTAGAAGGGGCCTCAGGAGGAAGGGGCCCATGGGCGGCCCGATGCCCAGTGTGGCGACCCTCCCCCATGTCGCAAGTGTGTGCTGACATGCGGCCCGGGGCCCCGCCCCCCCCCACAGTGGCCACAGGCAGTGTCACCAAAGGCAGGGGTGACACCCCTGTTGCCCCTAGTCACACGAGACAGACAAAACAGTGACACAGCACTCAGGCAGACAAGACACTCAAAGGGGGCTCCCCTACACCAGGACAACACCCCAGGGTCCAGCATCCCTGCCACTCCCACCCCAGCGCCGGGGGAAAGCTGTGGCTCCTGCAGTGGCCTTCTGACCCTGTGGCCACAGCCCAGCCGCCGGCAGAGCGGCCCGGCAGCTGCCCAGGTGCAGGGCGCAGCAGCTAGGGAAGCTGAGTGGGCCACCACAGGGGTCTGCTTGCGGACACCCCCGAGACACCCTGCCCTCATCTAGGGAACCAGCCTCACCTCACCAAAACCCCAACGCCTACCCCGCAAAAATCCAACTAAGGATCGTCACTGAAATTCAGTCTCCAGCCTGACAGGCAGCCCTGTAATCTCAGCAGCCACGGTAGGATGAGGAGACCCAGGGCAGCCTGGGCTGCGCGGGGAGACGCTGCGGAGGCAACCGCGGGACATTGCAAGGGCTCTGCCTCGGGCACAGGCCAGCCCCAGGGGCACAGGCCAGCCCCCAGGGGCACAGGCCAGCCCCCAGGGGCACAGGCCAGCCCCCAGGGGCACAGGCCAGCCCCCAGGGGCACAGCGGCCTTCCACACAGGCCCAAACCAGAGCCACAGGACTGCTGCAAGCCAACAGCTTGTGGGGACCCCAGTTTGGCAGGGAGATGTGGGCAATGGCGCACATCGGGGCGATCCAAGGCTCCCGGTAGACGGGACGGGCGAGGGACAGGCTGTGTGTCTCCCAGGGTGGTTCAGACGCAGCCAGCTGGCCTCAGCAGGGGATCCCACCCCGAGAGCCTGTGCGAGGAGGAGCACCGCCCCCACCCACGCCACCTGGGAGGACAGGAGCCTGGAGAGGGCACCGGGGCGCTGCTGGGAGGGGCGGCCTGGGAACTACTTCACAGACCACACAACGCTGCCCAGATCCCACAGCGGCCAGCGAGCAGACTTGCAATAAAGCAAGCATGGAGTCATCCTTCTTCACACCACGTGCACGGATAGCCGGCCGCACGTGCACGGATAACCGGCCGCACGTGGGAGCCAGCGCCAGGGCGCCCATCAGATCAGCTGCTCAGGAGGCCGAGACCTGAGGATCACCACTGGAATCCAGCCTGGGTAGTAAAGCCCACGAGACAATCTCCAATTAACAACCCAAAAGCCAGAAGTGGAGCTGTGGCGCAAGTGGTAGAGTATTAGCCTTGATCAACAAAGCTCAGGGGAAGGGCTCAGGTCCTGAGTTCAAGCCCCAGGGTTCATTTACACACACATACACACGCACACGCGGAAACCAAACTCAGCCATGGGAAGTAGAACACTCAACCCAAGAACGCAGACAGGGAAATGTGACACTGAAAAACACAGAGACCCCACGAGGGAAAGTGAGGGCAGGAGGCAGGCCACGGCGGCTGGGGGCTGGGAGGGGCTGCTCCGGGGACGGGCCTCCTTTCAGGGGGGGTCTAGGGGCTGAAAGGGAAGTTAAGAGGTGCCGGCTGCGCAACATGGGGTGTAGTAATGCAACTCAAGGGTGCGCTTTAACATGTGAACTTTATGTTGACACAGATTTCATGTCAAGTTTTCAAAAGAGCCTTCTGCTGATCCAGAAAACAAAAATGAGAACCAAAAGGAAAAAGCAGCCTCCGCCGGTCTCAGGCCACAGCTGGGGGAGAAAGTGGGGTCAGTGTGGGCCCCAGACCTTCCCAGCCCAGCCCCTCCTCACCCACCTCTGCACCCCACCCCCACCCCCAGCTCCTCCTGCACCTCCCACAGCCGGCTATGCACAGGCGGGCTCTCGAGAGTGGGCACGGGGTGGTGGGACCCCAGCCCCACCCCAGGGGCCTCTAAAGCAGAGAGGCCCAGAGGACCTGGCCAGGGCCAATCTGGCCGCCCGCACCCCGAGTGGGGGGTCCCGTTCCCCCCTGCCAAGCCCGCGCTCACTCACCGGGCAGTGCTCACTCACCAGGGAGCGCTTGGCCTCGGGCAGGAACTGGCCGAACTCGGAGAGCAGGTCCTCCTGGCCACGGAAGAGGTTGGCCACCTCGGTGAACACCTCCTCCTCCGACATGCCGCGGAACGGACGGCCCTTGGAGTGCAGCTGCTCCTTCTAGGGGCGGGGTGGGGAGGGAAAGGAGGCATCAGCACGCGCCGGGGCTGCGGGGAGCCGGGGCGCGCCTGCAGCCACCACAGAGCAGCGGAGGAGCAGCACAAGACCGGGGCCAGAAGTGTGGGGACACTGGGAGCGGGTGGACGCAAGGCTTGGCTGAGCTGGGCGGGCATCATGCGGACGCTGAGAAAGAGGGGGTGCGGAAGAAAGGCTCCCCACAGGGGCCTGGGAGGAGAGCCCAGGAGAAGGGGCTGGAAGCTGGACGGCGTTAGAAGCACGTCCAGGCCGAGCCCACAGGGAGTGCAGAAGCTGCGGCCGGGCCGGGCGGGGCCTCCGTGGGCTCATGACTCCTGAGCCCCTCGGGCCCCGCCCCGCCCTCCCAGCCCCTGGCCAGGCAGGCAGGGAGCCAGGCAGCCTCGCCTGGGGCTTCTCACTTTTCGGCAGCTTGGATGGGGGAGGGGGCCTTGGTGCTCCCACGTGCTCAACCCTCCCCCGCCAGCCCCACTGCTCGGGAAAGCCAAGGCAGAAAGGAGCAGAGGCCACTCAATCCACACTTGACAACTGAGGGCCAGGGGCGGTAGCACACGCCTGTAATCCAGCTACAAAGGAGGCATAGGTAGGAGGCTCATGGTCTGAAGCCAGTTTCTTTGAGGCTCAGCCTGAAAAACAAAACTAGAAGTAAAAAGATTGGGAATACAACTTGAGTGGTAAAGCATTTGCCTAGTAAAGCCAAAGGCCCCGAGTGTAAAACCCCAGCAGCTCTAGGAAAATAAAAAAAAAGAAAAAAAAATACAAGTTGTTAGAGTGCCCCAGCCATCACACGGCCACCAGCAGACCCGGACAAACGGGGTCCCTGGGGATCCCGGGGCCTAAGCCCCAGCGACCCAGGGAGGAGTATCCCAGGACAAGTTCAGGACGGTGTTGACTGGAGGCCATATACACCACCGTGGGAAGGGGGGGGGTGGGAACAACCTGAACCACTTGCTCTGATGCGAGGAGAGCCGCAGGCAGCCAGGTGTAGGGGTGTGCACTCAGGCTGGTGGCGGCCAGGTGCAGGGGCGTGCACTCAGGCTGGTGGCGGCCAGGTGCAGGGGCGTGCACTCAGGCTGGTGGCGGCCAG
>NW_012267324.1:822397-828208 GCF_000151885.1 Dipodomys ordii
CAGGGGCGTGCACTCAGGCTGGTGGCGGCCAGGTGCAGGGGCGTGCACTCAGGCTGGTGGCGGCCAGGTGCAGGGGCGTGCACTCAGGCTGGTGGTGGCCAGGTGCAGGGGTGTGCACTCAGGCTGGCGGGAGCCACCTGGCACCCCACATCAGGTTCCCATTGGAGACACAGAAGACTGTCCTTCCTTGCCCACCCCTCCTCCTCTTCCCTTTGCCTCCATCCTGACAGCCGCCTGGTGTGTCTGCGCTGGCAGGGCCTGCCCGTGTCACCCACACCACGGACAGCAAACATTTCCACAGCAGCTCCTATCTGTGACCCGTTACTCGGGAGGCAGAGAGTAGGGGGTCACACGTGAGGCCAACCCTACGTGTAAAAAAGGACATCCCATCTCAAAGAACAAATCGGATGTGTCTCACACTTCATCCGATGTATGTGGGTCATACAGCTTTTGAGTACTGGAACCTGAACTGTCGGCCTTGCACCGTCCCTCAACTCTTTCACTCAAGACTACCATTCTACCATGTGAGCCTTACACAGCGCCACGTCCCGTTGTTTGCTGCTTACTTGAGTCCCTCAGGTCGGTCTACCTGGGCTGGGTCTGTCCTGAGCGGCTAGGATCACAGGTGTGAGCCACCGCTGCATGGCCTGTGCGCAGGTACCACCCTTAAATGGCTTGTGGGGTGCCAAGGCCCACCAGTCCTCCCAGCTTCTCGGAAGATCCGGAAGACACGATGGGACCAGACAGGCAGAAAGAGAGAACCTCCTCCCAGAGAAAGCGGACGATGCAGTCATCCA
The DNA here is from genome assembly GCF_000151885.1 of Dipodomys ordii. Lineage (NCBI taxonomy): Eukaryota > Metazoa > Chordata > Mammalia > Rodentia > Heteromyidae > Dipodomys > Dipodomys ordii. The sequence goes on from NW_012267324.1 coordinate 823,195, forward strand.
GCCACAGTGGGTCACAATCCAGGAGAACGTAAGACAAAAATGAGACCCTACCTCAAGAAACAAAGCAAGCTGGGCGTCAGTGGCTCACGGCTCACGCCTGTCATCCTACAGCTAACTCAGGAGGCTGAGATGTGAGAATACAGTTCAAAGCCAGGCTGGGCAGAAAAGTCCACAAGACTCATCTCCAATTAACCACTCAAAAACCAGAAGTGGTGCTGGGGCCCAAGTGGTAGGTAGAGCGCTAGTCCTGAACACAAAGAGGCTCAGGGACAGCGCCCAGGCCCCAAGTTCAAACCCCACAACTCACAAAAAAGGAAAAAAAGAGCTAAGAGGCCTCTGTCCTTCAAGAGGTAATGTGTCAGCTGTGAGCAACGTGAGTTCATAGCCCCAAAGGAACAAAGCAAGCCAACGGCTGAGGCAGAGCATGGGCAGCGAGCTGGGCAGGGGGGAAGGCTGGGGGTGGGGGGGGCAGCGGCTCTGACCTGGTAGGTGTGCAGGATCTCCAGGAAGGAGCGGTAGATCTCCGGGTGGTCCAAGAAGCGAGTCTTAATCTTGTTCACGTAGCTGATGGCATTGTTGAACTCCACCGAGTCCGCCTCCAAGGGTCCCTGGCCCCGCTCCTCCTTGCAGGCTGCTGCCGCTGCGGCCTGCGGCTTGAAGTCGGCCGCGCCTTCACCATGAGCGTTCTCCTGCAACAGGACAGACCCCATGAGCAACGCCAGGCCCCCCCGCTGTGGGGACAGTGGCCGGGCACCAGGCACCTCCTCTCTTGGTGTCACCTGACACTTCAACTCAGAGACTGGGTGCCACCAAGCTATGCCAGCTGTGGCCCACGAGTGTGACAGGCCATCGCAGGAGGCAACAGCACCTAAAGCCCAAGGGGGCTGCCTCAAGGCGGAGGGCTGGCCAGGGCTGCAGCTGTGCACCAGGGGACACTGGGAGACACTGTGGCTGGAGGCCAAGGCCGCTGGACACCCAGGACGTGTCCTGGAGAAACAAGACAGCGTGAACCAACCCAGCAGAGGCAGCAGCTCGACACCTAAGGGGCGCTCAGCTGCAGCTGGCAATCTTGAGGACAGAATGAACACAGAGACCTATGCTGAAGGCCGTGTTCACTGCGGGGAGAGTGGATGCGTGAATGCCACAGGCCATGTGTGTCCACATCTGGGGACACGCATGGGGGAGGAGCCGCTCCAAGGATCTAGGGAGCAGGAGGGGGAGGGGCGGCCACCCAGTGCACCACTGTCCCTGAGAAGCCTCCCTGGGCAAAGCTGGGGGTGGGCTGGAGGGGCAGGAGGCCGCCTCCTCTGCAGGGACGAGCTGGCCTGCCTGGGGCTGGCAGAACGAGAACTCGATGCCCAGATGGACTGGCACCCTGGGAGGGGCAGCGACGCCCCAACAGTGATGCTCAGCAGCTTGTGGTAAGAACTTGAGGGCTGAGCCTCCAGGCCCACAGCTGAGGAATTCAGTGGCCTAGGCTACTAAATCTTGAAATTTTCCACCACATCCTCATTGTGGGAAAGCACGGAGAAAAGCAGTATTTCAACCGACCAGGCACCGCCGCTACCAGCTCCCTCTGGGATCCTTTCCCCAAAGTCCACGTCTGTTGTCTGTTGGTGGCAAGTCTGCACCGAGCCAGCTATGGCTCCCGGTACTGGAGAGCTAGTGGCTCACAAGAGATGAGATGCTGGGCTGGGAAGGTGGCTCAGTGGTAGAGTGCTTGCCTAGCATGCATGAGGCCCTGGGTTCAATTCCTCAGCATCACATAAGCAGAAAAAGAGCCGGAAGGGGCGCTGTGGCTGAAGTTAGAGCACTAGCCCTGAGCTGAAGAGCTGAGGGGCAGCACCCAGGCCCAGAGTTCAGGCCCCATGACCAGACCAAAAAAGAGGTGAGATGTTCTGTGAGCACTGGTAACGGGCCTTGAACTCGGGACCTAGAGCTTGGCAGGCACTTCCTTGGAGCAGCACCGCCTTACCAGTTTTTGTGGGGTTTTTTGCTAATTGGCGATGGAACCCCAGAAGCTCCCTGCCTGCGTTGGTCTCAAACTTCAAAGCCTGAGACAGCCATTTCTGCAGGATACAGAGGTCAGAGGTGCAGCTAGACAACCCACAATGCACTGCGAAGCCTTCCATGCACAGCTGCTACTAGAAAGGCCATCTCACTCACAGCACGGAGGACAGGAGCTCAGCGCGCTCTTGCCCACTGGCCGCACTCCTTCCTCTAGCAAGGAGGAGCTACAGAGATGGGGGGGACACGACAGCGCCCCAGCATCCCAGAAAGGCTTGATTGCCAGCTGAGAGCTAGTCGAATGACCCTGTTCAGCACTAGTCTTCCACTTTTTACTAGTGGCAGCAACGGCTCGTGGCCGGGTTCAGGGGTGGGGTCCCCCAGGCCGCCTCGGCAGCTACAGATGGGCTGACAGGTTCCTGATCCAGGAACCTATCATTCATGGACCAGGAATGGAACCCGCGGCCTTGTGCTATATACCCTGAGCTGCCCTCCCTCTGAATCCTTTTTTTTCGGGGGGGGGGGGAGTGAGGAGGCAGGACGGGGGATTGAACCCAGGGCTGGGAACCTGCTAGGCAAGTGCTCTGCCCCTGAACACTCCCAGCCCTCTTAAAAATGTTGTTTTCAAGACAGGGTGTCACTAGTTATGTCCACACTCACCTCAAACTCTAAATCCTAAAACGCAAAAACTTCAACTTCTATTGGCATTTCCTCCTAAGTAATTCAGTTAAGAGGCACACAGCACCCCGCTCAGCTTGGGGGGGGGGATGCAGAGGCTGCAGTCTGTGTGTTTGGATCCATTCTGATGGGTGAGAAGCAGTTAGCAAGTCTAGCAGAAGCAGAGACCACGCCTGGGGTCTTGTGAACAACAAAGACAGCCGCACAGCGACAGGCTGAGGCCCCTCCCCTGCACCCCGGCAGCGTACCTGGCCCCCGGGGGACTGAGTGTCCACCTTGCCGTTCTTGGGAATGTCTATCCGGTACCCAAGAGGCAGGAAAGCATTGAATCCCACGATGAGGTCAGGATGCTCGTGGAAGAGCTGAGACACACGTCGGATGACCCCAGGAGTATCAATGCTGAGAGAAATAACACAGTGGTTAAGAGGCTTGGAAACGAAAAGCAAACACAGGTCCCACTCTTAGGCGACAGCACATTTCATTGTACCTGGTATGCCCACTTGCTGCCCTGACTCCATTTCCCCTGCGGCTTCCCTGAGCCCTCATGGCAAAAGCCACACACACAGCACAGAGCCAGCCTCAAATCACTGTAAGCATGCGCACTGGATTCTGAAAAGACGTCAAGGGCAAATGCCCACTTTTTCTCTCGTGACAGTACTGCTACTCCTTAGCTTTTTTGTTGTTGTCAGTCATGGGGCTTGAACTCTGGGCTTGGGCACTGTCCCTCAGTTCTTCAGCTCAAAGTTAGCACTCCATCACTTGAGCCACAGCAGTTTTCTAGTGGTTTATTGGAGATAAAAGTCTGGCCTTTCCTGCACAGGCTGGCTTTGAACCGAGATCCCCAGGATCTCAGACTCCTGAGTAGCTAGGCTGACAGGAAAGAGCCACTGGAACCTGGCTTCCTTAACTTTTCCATTGAAGGCTGGGGCTTTACCACTTGAAGCCCAGCTCCACTACCAGCTTTTTATTGATTGGAAGATCTCACATTTTCCTGCCTGGTTTCAAACTGCCATCCTCAGAACTCAACCCTCTGAGAAGCTGGGACTACAGGCATGTGCCACAGGAACCTGCTTTTCTTTTTCACAAGGGAGCAGCTGAGGTCTGCCTCAGGACCACAGGCACCCACTGGGAAGGCCAGTCCCTCCACACCCCCTAAGAGCGGCACCGTAGGATGAGACCTGAACATCACCTTAGAGGCGTGAGTTCCAGGTCTACCTCTGCCACTGTGGTGTGGGGCATACCAGGATTACAAAACCTGGAAAGACCGAGGTACTGGTTTCTCTACATCTCCTGATGCTGTAACCCCAAAAAACAAATATCGGTATGTTGTAGTATTTCCTATTAGCAATAGCAAGATCCTAAGAGGTCAGCAGCGCCTCCTTGGCGGCAGGCAGGCCTGGTCGGGTGGAGCCACCTTGAACACAGAACGGAAGATACAAAACCACCCCTGTAAAACCAGAGAACAGACTACGGCCTCCGTATCTTTCCAGAACAAAACAGCAACATTTTACATAAAAGCGAGCTCCGACTGTAGCCGAGGCTGGCTCTCCCCTCCCCCGCAGCCTCTCCCAGCCAGCCCCGAGTGGGAGCCGCGCAGGGCAGCCCTCCCTCCCCTTCCCGAGGACCCGCGCTCAAGGTCAGCTGCTACAGGGGGAAGGGGATGGATCGGGCCCCCACCCCTTGCTCAGTCTTTGACCAACCCGGACCAGGGGAGGAGCTCCCGCGAAATGTGGAGGCCTGGGAGGGGCTGTCCCCGGTGAGGGGGGCGCCCGGGGTCTCCGGAAGAGTGGGGAGGGGTTCTGGGAACATGGAAGAGAGACTACCAGAGCAAAGAGTCCTCCAGGACCCCGGGAGGCAGGGGGACAGGGCTTGCGCCCGGCTAGCAGAGCTCGTAGAGGAACGTCGGAGACGTTCTCTGACGACGTTGACGGCTTAGCGTCGGCTTAGCGGGAGGAGATGGGCTTTCGGGGTGCGCAGGAGGGGCTGCCGCGGGGCCTGTCTCCGGGAGTCTGGGGGGAGGGGGGACACGGGACCTACAGGGGCCCCCGGGAGGCCCTGAGGCTGTGGGGCGGGATGGGCCTCCTCTCCCGTGGCGCAGGTGGGCGTGGGGCGCGGTGTCCAGGGAGCTGGGAAGCCCGTCGGGTGGGGGGGGGGCCAGGCTACCTCTGGCTCTTGAACTCCTTCATGATCTCCAGGAAGCCGTTGTAGGTGGCCGGGTCGCTGCCGAAGCGGATCTTCACCTGGTCCAGGTAGGTGAGCGCGTCCTCCACCTGCGGGGAGGGGCATTCAGGCGGGCCTGGGCCTGGGTCCGGGTGGGGGGCTGTGGCCC
>NW_012267324.1:829313-842225 GCF_000151885.1 Dipodomys ordii
CGAGCTCCAGGGCGCGGGGGCTGAGCCGGGCTGAGCGCGCTGAGCCCCGCGAGCCCACGCCCGCCGCCCACCCCGCATCGCGCGATCCTTTTCTGTTGTTAACTGCAGAAAATGGGGGAAACTCCGAAGAGTCCTCCAGGTGAGGACTCGGTGCCGGGCGCGGGCCCACTGGGAGGCCCAGATCTGAGCATCGCGGTTCGAAGCCGGCCCGGGGAAGAAAAGCCTGAGAGACTCTGATCTCTTTATTTGCCAGGCCTGGGTCTTGAACTCGGGGCCTGGGCGCTGTCCCTCAGCTCTGCAGCTCAAGGCGAGCGCTCCACCACCTGAGCCACAGCGCCACTTCCGGCTTTTTCTGCTTATGTGGTGCTGAGGAGTCGAACCCAGGGCCTCAGGCAAGCAAGGCAAGCGCTCTACCACTTGAGCCACAGCGCCACTTCCGGCTTTTTCTGCTTATGTGGGGCCGAGGAGTCGAACCCAGGGCCTCAGGCATGCAAAGTGAGCACTCTACCGCGGAGTCACCCTCGCAGCCCTGACACTAACATCTATCTCCAATAAACTACCTCCTAAAAAAGCCTAAAGTGGAGCCGTGGCTCAAGTAATAGAGCACCAGCCTGGAGCCAAAGCAGCTCAGGGACAACACCCAGACCCTAAATGGAAGGGTCTGCAGATAGGAGCACAGGAGCTAGTGCTCACACTCAAAAGAAAGTCTTCTGACAGCCAGACGCACGTGCCTCCCACCTATAATCCCATTTTCTCGAGGCAGAGATCTGAGGATCATTGTTCTTTGCCAAGCCAGACCCAGCTTGAAAGTTCCCTTAGCCACCGGGTTTACCATTCACTAAAAAAAAGGCAGAGGTGGAGGGGCTGGGAAGGTGGCTCAGTGGTAGAGCACTTACCATAAGCAAAAAGAGAAAAAAGCCGGAAGTGGCGCTGTGGCTCAAGTGGTAGAGCACTCACCTTGAGCTGAAGAGCTAAGGGACAGCGCCCAGGCCCCGAGTTCAGGTCCCACAACCGGACCCACCCCCCCCAAAAAAAAAGGCAGAGGTGGAGCACTAGCTCAAATGGGCCTTGGGTGGAAAAAGCTGAGGGACAGCAGCTGCCCCCCTGAGTTCAAATCCCAGCACACACACACACACACACACACACACACATTTGGAAGAGCGTTTTATTAGTAAAGGTCTGTCTCCAGGGTCTGTGTGGGTGTAGGCCCCATATACAACATCCCCAAAGTCCCAAGGCACCAAAGCTGCCTCAGTGTGACCCTGCCCCAAAGCTGTGGAGGAGACCAAGGCCAACATTCTCAACAGCTTTTCTGATTCCCAGAGAAGAGATAACCACAAACTTGTTTTCCCCCCCAGGGGCTTCTGATCAAATGGAGACAAGCCAAGAATCCTAAAGTTAAAGGTTGCAGCACTTTGAAAATCACTGCTTTGGGGCTGGGAAGGTGGCTCAGTGGTAGAATGTTTAAAGCCCTGGGTTCGATTCCTCAGCACCACATAAGCAGAAAGTGCCAGAAATGGTGCTGTGGCTCCAGTGGTAGAGTGCTAGCCTTGAACAAAAGAAGCTCAGGAACAGTGCTCAGGCCCTGAATTCAAGCCCCATAACCCCCCCCCAAAAAAAAAAGATCAGGCTAAGTACTAAGCCATGGATGCATGGAGAAAAGAAAGTGCAGGTGTGCATGAGATGGAATATTATTCAGCTATTAAAAAGAATGAAATCCTGTCATGTATAGCACAATGGAAGGAACTAGAAGGCACTTTCTTAAGTAAAAGGAGCCAGACGCAGAAAGACAAAAGACCACAGTGCAGGCGCCAGTGGCTCACGCCTGTTATCCTAGCTACTCAGGAGGCTGAGATCTGATGATCATGGTTCAAAGCCAACCAGGGCAGGAAAGTCCATGAGACTCTTATCTCCGATAAACCGTTCAGAGAGCCGGAAGTGGAGGGGGGCGCTGGCTACAGCAGCAGGCACACTTGTGAGCGCTTGTTGGGGTTTGTTTCCTTCTCCGGGGCCTCTGAGCTGGGGTCCTGGGCTGATCCCGCACCGGCCGCCAGCTCTTCTCTCCTCCTGGTCTTCACCATCCACACGGCCTTCTGGAAGTTCTGCAGGGCATCCTGCGGCGAGGCGCTGGCTGCTGGGCACTGGAACCGCACCCGGATGAGCCGGCCCTGCCTGGTGGGAGCCAGGAAACCGTTGGCCGTGGGGATGATCCTGTTCACCACGGCGTGGACGAACTGGACTGTCAGCAGAGAGCCTGTGGAGTGACCCGCAGAAGACTCATGAGAAGGCCAGCAGCCGGGCACGGTGGCCCATACCTGTAATCCCTGCTAGAAGCCACCCAGCTGCATCCTCCAAGACCAGCGAGTGAAGAAAGAACACGGTGGAAGACCGTGGACTCACCATCCAGTGCTCTCCACACGAGGACTGAGCCGTCCCTCCAGGCTGAGAACACGTACTTGTCATCTTGGGAGAAGCACACGCACTGGACACCCCTGATGATGGAGCCCTGTGGAGAACACACCCCAACATCCCGACTGCACCCCCAGAAACACTGGCCAAAGGAGACCCAGGACCCAGAAGTAGATTAAAAATAATAGCATTGTTTTTCCTCTTTAGGTCTTAGACGGGGTCTGGCTCTGTGATTGGCTAGACTAGAATTCATGATCCTTGCTGGGATTACACTCGGATGCCACCATGCTCAGCTGATTGATTTCCTCTGTCCCCTGGAACATAGGTCAGTGTATCTCTTACCTTATCTTACGTCCCTATTCTGGTATTTAAAATGCACCAACTGGGCCTGGTGCCAGCCACTCACACTTGTAATCCCAGCGACTCAGGAGGCTGACAGCTGAAGATCACAGTTCCAAGCCAGCCTGAGCAGGAAGGTCTGGGAGGCTCTTATCTCCAATCCGGTACCACCAGGAAACCAGAAATGGAACTGCGGCTCCAAGTGGTAGAGCACTAGCCTTGAGCAAAACAGAGCTCAGAGATAGTGCCAGGCCCTGAGTTCAAGCCCTATAACTGACTAAACATGAAATCAAGCACCAGCTGTTGGGTTGTTCCCCGCCGACGTAACCCCGCGTTCTCAGGACTGGGGCGCGGTGGTCCACGTACCATGTAACTCATCTCCACTTTGCACTGGCAGGTGCCCAAGTCCCACAGACACAGCAGGCCTTCCTCGGAGCCGCTGACCGCCAGCTGCCCCCCGTGGCTGACCTCCACGCACGAGACTCTACTGGCGTGGGCCTCCAGCGGGCACAGCTTGGAACTGGCACACTCGTACAGGAAGAGGCCGCCGTGGGTCATGCCGTAGGCCACGCAGCAGTCGGCCAGCACGGCCACGGTGGTGATGGTGTCGGGGAGCTGGGTGTAGAAGGTGAACGTGGGGCCATCGACGACCGGGCAGGGGTCCCCGGGCCCGACGCCCAGCACCAGGACCATGTTGTCGTAGGCCACGGCCAGCCGCTCCTCGTCCTTGCTCAGCGCCATGCAGTTGACGGCCTTCCGGGCCTCGGGGGGCGGGATACACAGGACATCCTGCGTGGAGTCGAGGGGGAACACCAGCACGGCCCCCGAAACCAGCCCCGCGAACAGGAGCTTGGTTTGCTCGGCCACCTCCAGACACCGGACCTCACTGGACGTGTCCAGCGCGCCGCGCGCCTCACCTAGCCCGAGACAGACGACACGGCTTCACTGAGCCACCTGCTCCCGGGACTTGTTCTTTGGGGGTACCCAGGGAGCTGGGGTGCAGCGCCCCACTCCGGAGGGACACGCCCCAACCCCCTCTGAGCTTCCGATTGCTTACTGGATTCCTCGTAATTTGGTTTTGAGCCACAGCTCTACTTCCTGCTGCTTTTGTGATTAATTGGAGATGAGAATCTCGGGGCTGGGAAGGTGGCTCAGTGGTGGAGCGCTCGCCTCACACGCATGAGGCCCTGGGTTCCACTCCTCAGCACCACAGACACAGAAAAAGCCCGAGGGGGCGCTGTGGCTCAAGCTCAGGGACAGCGCCCCAGGGCCCAAGTTGGAGCCCCATCACCAACAAAAATAATAGTAACAATAGCAGTGATCGTTGAAAGACCCCGGAGTTGTGTGGTCCGCCCACCCGCGTCCGGTCCCAGCAAGGGGCGGTGACCCAGGACCCTGGTGCGGGTCAGGCTGTCTAGATGTTGGATGCGAGCCTCAGTTGGGGTGGACGAGCATCGGGGATGGGTGCCCACCCCGCATGGGATTCCGACATCCCTGGGCACCAGGTACCCACCCTCCGCCAGGTCCCAGATGGTGACTTGGTTTTTCTCGCCGACTCCGGGGAAGTAGACGTAGCTTCCGTTGTGAGACACGGCCGTGAGCCCCGTGCGGTCCGGGAAGGGGGTGCAGGCCCCGCGCTGGCGGGCCCGGCTGACATCCCAGGCCCTAAAGGTGGAAGACCACCGCGAGGCCCCGACCACCAGCGCCCCTGCCCGGACCAGCGCGCCCAGTGGCGCCCCCACACCGTCCAGGAGGCCCAGCAGCGCGCCCTGTTCCGAGAGGCTCCACACCTGAGGATGCAGACCAGAGGGGCGGCAGGCACTGTGGCTCACGCCTGTAATCCCAGCTACTCTCCCGCCCCACTGCTGTCTGGCCCCAGCTCAGCTTTGTGGCTTTTTGTGCCATCAGGCCCAAGAATGTTGAAGAATCTGTTTTTCTTCCAGTGCAGCGATGGGGGGGGAGGGGGGGATGGAGGTCCTGGATCAACCCTCACCTGAATGAGGGCATCGCGTGATGCAGTGACAATCAGGTTATTCTTAGGACCGAAAACAACTGTCTCAACTGCGTCCTCGTGTCGCAGGTCGGTCGCCAGGAGTCGCTGGAAACCCTGGGCGTCAGCCAGAAAGATCCGCACAGATTTCCCGAAACCTGCAGCAGCAGCACGGACCCGGTCACACCGCGCGGGACTTCCCACGCCAGGAGAAAGGGAGTTAAAAACGAACTTAAGAAGTAATTTAAATGTTAGAAAATAATTTAAGAAAACACACAAAAACTCTCTTCTTCACAAGGTGGGGGCTTTGGGTATTGTGAGCCGTGAACACAGGCGGAAGGAAGGGATCAAGGGAGGGAGGGACGGTGTGCAAGTGTGCATGTGGAAAGGCTCGGCGTGGCCAGCCCTGGCTTCCCGGAATTCAGATCCATCCAGGGTGTGAGCTGATCCCACCCAAAACTTCTCGGGAGCCTGGAGGTAAACTGAGGTTTATGCACATTGTAAGCTGTTTACGGTTTAGCTCAGATTCCAAAGATGAGCCCAGCCCAGCGGCTCACGCCTGGCATCCCAGCTACTCAGGAGGCTGAGATCTGAGGATCTCGGTTCAAAGCCAGCCTGGGCAGGAAAGTCCGTGAGACTCTGACCTCCCCTGCTGTGGACATGACGTCTGTCCTGCAGCTGTGGAGATTTTGGGGGGACCCCTAGCTAAGCAGGGAGCTGATAATTTCCCAAAGCCACAGGCGGGCACCCCAGCACCCAGTGCTCCTCCATGCCACCTGCAGCCAGGAGAGATCCGTCTTCCGACACCTCTACCAAGCCCACAGCTTCTGGAAGCTTCTCCAGCAATCTGTCTCCCTTCGAGGAAATCTGGGCAGAGACAAGGCTGGCTGTTAAGTATTTTGCCAGGGCTGAGGGTGAACAGCTCAAATGTTTAATTCCCCACCCCCACCCCCAGCTGCACAAATCCTTTTCCCCCTTCCCTGCGCCCCCATGCCTCAGTTTCCCCTATTAAATGAAAAGTGATACCCGGAAGCTGAGCTGTGTGGACAAACATTTCCCTACCAACATGGAGGCTGTCATCATTGGTTCACATTATTGTCACTGAGGATATAACCCACCACCACAAAGACAGAGAACGTTCTAGAATTCACTATCTGCCTGTGCCAGGAGTGCTGGCATTCCACATGAGATAAAAACAGGCTGGAAGCCAGGCGCTGGTGGCTCCCGCCTGTCATCCCGGCTACTCAGGAGGCTGAGATCTGAGGATCACGGTTCAAAGCCGCCTGGGCAGGAAAGTCCGTGAGACTCTTATCTCCAATGAACCACTAGAAAACTGGAAATGGCACTGTGGTTCAAGTGGTAGAGTGCTAGTCTTGAGCAAAAGAGCTCAGGGACAGCGCCTAGGCCCTGAGTTCAAACCCCAGCACCGACAAAAAAGAAAAAGAAAAGGCCCAGGTTGGAACAGAAGAAGGAATGTGGTTGGGATGTGGGTCATGGGGTGGAGCTTGGGTCTAGAACTCTCCATCCTCTTGATCGCTCCCGAGTCTGGATTACAGGCGTGAGCTACAGCACCTGCTCTGGAGATGGGGTAATACTGACATCCCGGGTCACAACGCCGCTTACCAGGGCGACAGAGCCGTTGCTAAAGCCAGCGACCACGGTGCCCTGCTTGTGGAGGGGTGCGGCGCACGTGGGGGTCTCTCCCCGGATGCTGCTCAGACGCTGCTTGCCCTGGAGCGCGCCCGAGGCTGCGCTCCACACGCTGACCACGCAGGCCCGGGACACGGTCAGCAGCCACGAGGGGGCCGCCAGCCAGGCCGCGCACAGCCAGGGGTCCGAGGCCTCGCCCAGGACACGGAACAGCAGCGCCGCCGTCTCCAGCGCCCACGCGCTGACCTAGCCAGGAGCCAAGAGGAGATGTCACACACCAAACTCACCCCTTCCAAATGCCAGTCCCGGGGTTCGAACCGGGGCCTGGGCGTTGTCTGGAAGGAGCTTGTGTGCTCGGCGCTGGCGCTCTGCCCCTTGAGTCACAGCGCCACCTCTGACTTTTGCAGTGGTTCGGTGGAGAGGAGAGTCTCCCTGACTTCCTGCTCCGGGGCTGACTTTGAACCTCGGGCCTCCGATCTCAGCCTCCTGAGGAGCTGGGATGACAGGCGGGAGACCCCGCCTCCGTCTGGGAGCTCTTTGCGCCCCCCCTTTCCCGAGGGACCCCACACACGTTACCTTTGACCCCGACGCCAAGTACAGGACTTGCTTTGCTTCGTCCACGTGGAGGCTCCGGGTCTGGGGCTCGGTGGAGTTTGCTGAGCCTCCGTCCCAGATGCTGAGCTGCTGCTGGCCGGACAGCAGACCCCACAGGCGCAGCGTGTGGTCCGTGGAGGCAGAGACCGCGCGGGTGCCCTGCGCGAACACCCGCACGCACCACACCTCGCCTGCAGCGGGGCACGGCGGACGCCGGGTGAGGGCCGGCCACCCACGCAGCCCGCTCAGAAACCCGGCCTCCCACGTGGCTGGGGTGACAGGTGTGCGCACCAGCGCCCGGCTGAGATGTGTTTCGAAGGGCTGTGAGTTTTCCGTGGTAGTTCTCGGCTCAGCTCTCTCTCTCAAATCACCGAATGAGCCAGGAGTGAAGCCCCCCGCCCCCCGTGTCCTGAGCCCCACCTGAGTGTGCGGGGAGGAAGTGGACCGGGCGCTCCTCTTCCACCTGCCACACGGCCACCACACCGTCGTGCGTGCCAAGCACCAGCAGCCGCTGCTCCTGGCTCCACGCCATGGCGGTGATGCCTAGGGCCCCACGGAGACACATGACTGCCCGGGGTTCAGCGCCGGTGGCGTGAGTTCGAGGCCAGCCACGCGGCGGGCAGCAGCGGGGGGGGGGGAGTTCCAGCCCGCCTTCTGTGTCTGTACCCATCCTGGATCTTGAACTCAGGGCCCTGGGCACCGTCCCTCAAGGTGCGTGCTCTACCACTTGAGCCACAGCTCCACGTCCAGCTTTTGGCTGGTTCATCAGAGAGGAGAGTCGCAGGGACTTTCCTATCGATTGTGATGAGCTCACAGGGGCTTGGCTGTGAGATTTAAAGTCCAAGTGGGGAGCCACGCCGCCCTGCTGCGAGCAGACACAGGGCGCTGGGTCCTCAGCACCCCTGGATCCGGCCCAGCCCGCCACGTGAGCCCACCCCCGCCAGGCGCAGCCATCATGGTGGCCCCAGTGACCGCCACGGCGGGGGGCACTCGGGACCCCAGCCCCCCTCCCCCATGGTGACTCGGGGTCACGTGCGGTGGTGGGGAAGGGACGAGACTTCCCGCCAAGCCCAACAGCCCCTTTCTTCAAATCCCTGGCTGAAGGGAAGGCCTGGCGGGCCTAGGGGTTGCTAGGCACCCGGCCACGGGCATTATGGGATGGCAGCCTGGCACATGCGCAGATCCCTTCAGAAAAATAATTCTGCCAAGTCATGCTCCCTCCCTCCAGCCCCCCCCGCCCCCTCCCCCGCCACAAGCTGACATTTTGTATCGAGGCGCGGGCTGCAGCACAGTCCCCCAGCCCCCACTGCCGGGGTGTCCTCCCCAAGGCCTGGCCTTCTGTGGCTGGGGAGGCCAGGAATCCGGGGTGCCCCCCCACACTCAAGGAACAACCACCGCACCCCCACCTTAGTGCTGCCCACCCCCCCCGAAAAGCTGTCCGCTGACACATTTTGGCAGACCCCCGAGGAGATGGATGGACACCCTATATTTTGGGCACATATAACTCCTGCCTGGCACTAGCAAGGAGTGTCTGTTCCGTGCCTCAGTTTCCCCACTCAGGGAGCGGCTGGCTGTAAAGTCAGGGCCACTGCCGACCTGGAGGAGTCAAGGCCTCATGGAGGAGACGTGGGAGGCGGGGTAGGACCTCCGTGTTTTTCTTCTCAGGCCTAACATTGGGGTCTTGTCACTTTTTTTTCTGAACCCAGAGTGGGGAGAAAGCTTCCCAACAGGGACCTGGCTTAGAGAGCCAGGCCGAGCTCGCAGGCCAGACACACTGGCTCAGACCAACAAGACACCGGTCGTGCAGCAAAGTCCCTAACCTGGCCGGTGGCTCACGCCTGTAATCCCAGCCACTCTCGGGAAGCTGAGATCCGGAGGATCACAGTGGCAAGCCATCCCTGGGGAAGTGACGAGGCTCTTACATCTCCAATTAACCAGCAAAAAGAAAGGAAATGGAGCTGCGACTCGGGAGAGCAGAGCGCCCACCCTGCACAAAAACCACTCTCAGAACAAAGCCCCAGGCCCTAAGTTCAAGCCCCTGGTCCTGCACAAAAAGGAAAGGAAAGAAAGGAAGGAAGGGAGGGAGAGAGGGAGGGAGGGAGGGAGGGAGAGAGGGAGGGAGGAAGAAAGCAAGAAGCTGGCAGCCCGTGGCAGTGCTGGCTAGGTAGGGTAAATTGCACAGTTCAATAGTAAAGTGGGGAGACTCTGAGTGTGGGCCCCAGGACAGCAGCTCCCAAAGAGAATTGCCTCACTCCCCCTGCCCCCAGGACAGGACGGGGCCTCCACACGCACACCCCGGTTTTTGCATTTTCCATCCCCAGTTCCTTTCTTCTGCTAGTGACCCTGGCGCAAGGCTGGGGAGGGGAGGGACCTGATGGAGGACTGCAGCCACAGCTCTTCTCTGATTGGCTGACTCCTTACACCTCATTTGCATGGGGTGCGCTCTCCTGTGCTGGCCGGCTTGGTTCAGCCCCTCTTCTGCTGAGGTTCGTTTTGGTTTTTGCTTGCTAGGTGGTGGTGCTGCCCCTTCGCTTTTTTGCCCAAAGCTGGCGTTCTGCCGCTTGAGCCATCTGATTATAGGCAGCGTGAGCCACTGGCACCTGCTCTGTTTAAGCTGTTGTTATTATTGTTCTTTTTTTGTGCTGGTGCCCAGCTCCTGGGCACCGTCTCTGAGCTTTTGTGCTCAAGGCTAGCGCTTTGTCACTTGAGCCCGGCATGATGGGACAAATTCTTATCTGTGGATGTCACCTCTCCCATCCACCAGACAAGAACTGGAGGAGGAGGAGGCTGCAGTGTCTGCTGGACAGCCGGAGCAGGAGTGGGAGGAGCAGAGGCCACAGGCTCCGCCCGTCTCCCTCCCAGCAGCCCGAACCAGCTCAAACCAGCTTGAACCACTCATCAACCTCTGCTTGAGGTCCCACGGCAAAACCAAAGCGCACCGGTTTTACTTTAATACAGTCGCCAAAGGCATTGTTGCCGGGCGCCAGTGGCTCCCGCCTGCCACCCCAGCTACTGAGGAGGCTGCGATCTGAGGATCACAGTTCAAAGCCAGCCTGGGCAGGAAAGGCCGTGAGACTCTGATCTCCCATGAACCACCAAAAAGCCAGCAATGGAGCTGTGGCTCAAATGGTAGAGTGCCAAAGCTCAGGGACAGTGCCCAGGTCCCCTCCCCTGTGCCCATCGGTGGGGCGGAGGGGCAGCATCTGCCCCGGGAGGCAGAGACCAGGACCTTCTCCCAGCACAGCCCCCCCCCCGCCCCCATGAGCGTAGGGGCCACTCACCCTTGTGGCACCCGGTGAGGGTGGCCTGCAGGGGGCCTCCAGGGGGCTGCAAGAAGCCGGCCAGAGGCACCAGCACGGGGTGCGGGCACGCACGGAGCCAGCTCTGGGCCTGCTGGCACAGCTGCCCCACCAGCGCGGGGTGGGACTTGGAGAAGAAAAGGAGGCGCGCCAGGAGCTCCGTGTACAGCGTGCTCTTCTCTAAGGAAAAGGGAAGCCTTGTTAGGTGTCACACAAACCGCGCCCCCCAGACCTCCACGGAATCCCCGCACGTCCTGACACCCAGGACCTTGGATTCTCCTCCCTGGCCTCTCTCCCTCCCTCCTGGGTGCACCTGGAATCCCAGCCCTTGGGAGGCTGAGGCAGGAGGATGCCAAGTTGGAGGCCAGAGGAGGTGATATGGTGAGACTCTGGCTCAAAACAACAATAACCAAAAGCAAGATCAGCTGGGCGCCTGTCATCCCAGCTACTCAGGAGGCTGAGATCGGAGGCTCACGGTTCAAAGCCAGCCTAGGCAGGAAAGTCCACGAGACTCTTATCCCCAATGAACTACTCAGAAAAAGCCAGCAGAGGTGCTGTGGCTCAAGCGATGGAGCGCTTGCCTTGAGCAAGAGAAGCTTAGGGACAGTGCCCAGGCCCAGAGTTCAAATCCCAGGACTGGAAAGAAAGACTGAGAGACAGAGGAGGGGGAGGGAGGAAGCAAGCGCGCGAGCTAGCTGGCACTCGGCTGGAACACCAATTCTTGTAGGATGTTGTGCCTCTCTTTGCCAGGCTTGGGATATGTTCCGGAAGGTTCTGAGAGCACAGGACTGTCACCTGGCGCCCTCTGGCGGCGGCCTTTGTCACTACACCCAAGCCATGTCTGGGGTGCTGTGGTTTGGGAGTTGGGGTGCTGCGGGGTGATTGTGGGGTGCGGGTGCTGGCTTTAACAAGTTCTCGCTGCCAGCGAGGGGTGATCACATTTCAGCCAACACCGTGGGGTGCCAAGGTCTTGTTCTCTGCCAAGGATCGCAGCTTGAGGTCACCCCAGGCTGACTGTGAGCCAATGCAGCACCCAAATCCAAACCAAACCAAAAACTGAGCACACAGCTGGTGCTGGCTCCCGCCTGCCTGGCATCCCGCTACTCAGGAGGCTGAGATCTGAGGATCATGGTTCAAAGCCAGCCCAGGCCCAGGCAGGAAAGTCCAAGAGACTCTTATCTCCAATTAAATCATCAAAAAATAAATAAATAAAAGAATTCTCTCTCTCTCGCTCTCTTTTTTTTTTTTAGGAGATCTGAGCCACCAATAAAAGCCTTTAACTGTATTCAATGACTACTCAGTTTTTCCTCCAAATTCAAAATGCATTTTGAGCTCCAAACTCCAGCAGCTGGCTCGGCAGGGAAAGGGGAGAAGACGCAGTTTGGGGGCTTCTGGAAGTTTCCAGAAGCCAGGGCAGAGTGTGGGCTCCGGGCGGGGCGGGCCGCAGGAGCTCACCGGTGCCTGGGAGCTCCAGCGCGGGGCGGCTCAGCCGCACGGCCTCGCGGATCAGGCCGAGCTCGGGGCAGCGGAGGTGCTGGGTGCAGAGGTCCAAGTCGTCCAGCAGCGCCTCTGCACCCCCCGAGAGCGCCCGGCACGCCAGCCAGCTCACGTTCCCTGCGGATGGCGGGGGTGTGGGTCGCGCCCCAGGGCTGCAGGGGTGGGTGAGCTCCAGGGGTGGAGTGGGGCCTTGTGGGGTACAGAGCGACACCCTGCACCTGCTCCCCACATGGGAAGAGACACGGCCAGCGGTCTCCAGGAGGGCGGGCAGGGAGATGGATGGGTGGTGAATGGGGGTTGGATGGGAGGACAGGTGGTAGATGGGCAGGTGGGTGGGTGGGCAGGTGGGTGGGTGGGTAGGTGGACAGATAAAGGGGTGGATTGATCGATGGATAGAAGGATAAATGTCCAGGTGGGTGGACAGGTAGGTGAATGGATGGACAGGTGGAAAGGTGGGTAGGTGGGTGGGTGGACAGTTGGGTGTATGGGTGGACAGGTATGTGGGTGGGCAAGTACGTGGGTAGATAGACAGGTGGGTGGGTGAACAGGTGGACAGGTATGTGGGTGGACAGGTAGGTGGATGGATGGACAGGTGGACAGGTGGGTGGATAGGTGGACAGATAGGTGAGTGGAGGGACACCTAGTTGGGTGGGTGGATGGACACATAGTTGGGTCGGTGGGTGGACACGTAGTTGGGTGGGTGGACACATGGGTGGACGGACAGGTGTGTGGTGGATGGGGAGACAGGTGGGTGGGTGGACAGGTGGACAGGTGGGTGGGTAGACGGACAGGTGTGTGGTGGATGGGGAGACAGGTGGGTGGGTGGACAGGTGGACAGGTGGGTGGGTGGACGGACAGGTGTGTGGTGGATGGGGAGACAGGTGGGTGGGCAGGTGGGTGGGTGGACACATAGTCGGGTGGGTGGACGTGCAGGGTGCTTGGGTAACCAAGCATCTGTCATGCTGGACTAGGCCCCCTGCATTGGTCGGGCTAATCCTGGGTGCGGTGAGCGTCCACCGCGTTTCCCGCACCGGCCTGCCCGGCCTACCCAGCACGTCCTGACGCATGCCCCGCACCGGCCGGCCCGGCCTACCCAGCACGTCCTGACGCATGCCCCGCACCGGCCTACCCAGC
>NW_012267324.1:842325-845671 GCF_000151885.1 Dipodomys ordii
CACGTCCTGACGCATGCCCCGCACCGGCCTACCCAGCACGTCCTGACGCATGCCCCGCACCGGCCGGCCCGGCCTACCCAGCACGTCCTGACGCAGCTCCCGCGTGCGGCCCGCCAGCAGCAGGTGTCGGGGCAGCTCCTGCAGCCGCCGCTCATTGGCCACGGAGTCCGAGAACCACAGCGGCTGCGGGGACACCTGCGGGGACAGGGACGCTACAGGCCGGCCCACGGCGCGGGAGGGAGCGGGCCCGAGGAGCGTCACGAGCCTGGCCTCTGAGGATTCGCAGGAAGCACTACAGAGCAACAGCCTTGCCGGGCACTGAGGCGCACAGCGCACGGGCCCGGGCTACATGGGGAGGCCCCCTGCAGGATGATGGGGCTGAGGGTGGCGGTGATGATGATGGTGATGATGATGATGATGATGATGATGGTGGTGATGATGATGATGATGGTGATGGTGGTGGTGATGATGATGGTAGCATAAGCACAGACCAGGAGTGTGGGCCGGCGTGGCTGGGGTGCTCTCCCCACTCCCCCCAGACCACCAGAGGAGAGACCAAGAGGAATGAACTAGGGCAGGCTGGGTGCAGTGGCTCCTCCTAGTTACTCGGGAGGAGGCAGGGAAGGGGGAGGATCGCCACTTGAGGCCGGCCCAGACGAAAAGTTCACAGGACAACCCCATCTGAACCACCAAGGGCGGGCAGGGGAGGTGGGGAGGGCAGGGGAAGTGGGGAGGGCAGGAGTCCCAGAGCTACAGCCCCCGTGATTGAGTTCCAGGCTCCCTTGAGAGATTGTTTATCCCTTTCCCCTGGGGATGCTGGGGAGGGAGGGAGGGAGGGAGGCACATCCCACACCCACTCCCCTGCTGTCCCTGCCACACTCACCTTGCGGTCCAGGCTCAGGGGTACCCCCACAAGCGGCAGGGTGATGAGCTTCTTGGCGCCCTGGCTCCAGGCACCCGAAAAGAAATCAGCCAGGACGCTGTGCCTCTGGGCTCTCTCGGGCCCCGGCAGGTAGCGCATGCTCACCACCTCAGCCAGCTGCCTGCGGGGTGGGGTGGGGCACAGGGCCGGCTGTCAGAGGCCGCCAGGTCCATCCACACAGGTCCCTGCCTGGCCCTCCCCCCGTTTCTGCCCACTGCTCCTACAACTCGAGCCCCAGTGCACGCCTGTGCTTTCGCTCCAACAGCCGGGCACAGTGCTGCCCGCCTGGAGTCCCAGCAACTTGGGAGGTTGAGGTAAGAGGGTTACTTATCTCAGAGTTTCAAGCCAATCTGGACCAAGATAGTCGGACACACCCCCATCTTTTAAAAAAGAAAAGCTGGGCACCAGTGGCTCACGCCTGTCATCCCAGCTACTCAGGAGGCTGAGATCTGAGGATTGTGGTTCAAAGCCAGCCTGGTCAGGAAAGTCTGTGAGACTCTTATCTCTAATAAACCACTAGAAAACCGGAAGTGGCGCTGTGGTTCAAATGATGGAGCGCCAGCCTTGAGCTGAAGAGTGAAGGGACAGCGCCCAGGCCCATGACTGACAAAAGAAGAAAAAGAAGAAAGAAGAAGAGAAAAAAACAAAACAAGGGCCAGGGCTGGTACTGGCAGCTCACGCCTGTAATCCCAGCCACACTGGAGGCTGAGATCTGAGCATCGCAGTTGGAAGCCAGCTTGGGCAGGAAAGACTCGTGAGACTCTAATCTCCAATAATAATAATAATAGCAACAGAAGGCCAGACTGGAGTTGTGGCTCGAGGTGTAGAGCCCCTGCGTCGCCTGCTGGAGGCCTTCGGCTCACCCCAGCTTCCGGCCCCCCGAGCCCCACGTTCACTGTGTTCAGGGTGCACGCACGCGGGCGTCGCCCCAGGACCCGCTTCCAGGCGAGGTCTGGTTTTCGGGTCCCCTACCTGTGGGCGAGGGTGAGGAGCTGGCCGCCGTCCGCGGGCGCGGGCCTCCGGGCCAGGCAGAGGCCCAGATCCCTCCGCAGCCGCACCCAGAGCAGGGGCGGGAAGCGCAGCAGCCGGCGGCTGGGCGGCGTCCAGGCCCGGTACACCTCGCACAGCAGCGCGTCATCCAGGGACAGCACATCCTTCAGCTCTGCCTCCGACAGCCCGAACCTGCGGGGCCGGGAGGCTGGGCCGCGGGCCTGGGCTCCCAGCGCCCCCAGATCCAGCACCCGGCCAGGGCCAAGGCCAGAGGGGCCCTGGCCCCCCTCCCCTCCTCCTCCTCCAGCTTGTCTGCCTGTGTTCCCTGCTGACCCAGACCACTCCTGCAACAGGTTCAACAGAAAATCTGGGGTGCGTTGACCAGGACCAGCTAAAAGGTGGGACACCCCAGATTCCAGTGGGATACAGCGTGCCTTCCTTCCCTCACCCTTCTTTTTTTCCTTTTTTGACACATGGGGCCTGAACCCTGGCCTGGGCGCTGTCCCTCAGCTTCAGCTTGAGGCTGGCGCGCTACCCCTGAGCGCCTTCCAGCCCTTTACTGACACCTCCCGGTGTCTGGCTGAAGCGGCAGCTGTGGCGCCCGCTGCCACGCGCTGAGCACTGATGGATACTTCGTCGCAGTCTGGAAATGGCGGCTCTGCCCAGGCCGGGAAGCCACAGCCGTGGCTTCCACCCATGACTGAGACCGTCTGGACATGTGAAATGACTTCCAAGTAAAAACTGGGCTAAAAGAAATCTTTTGGGGCTGGGAAGGCAGCTCAGTGGGAGAGCGCTGGCCTTGCATGCATGAGGCCCTGAATTCAAGTCCTCGGCAGCACATAAGCAGAAAAAGCCGGAAGTGGCGCTGTGGCTCCAGTGGTAGAGCGCTAGCCTTGAGCTGAGGAGCTGAGGGACAGCACCCAGGCCCAGAGTTCAAGACCCATGATTGAACAACAACAAAAAAAATCCTTTGGCCTGGGTACCGGTGTGGTAATCTTAGCCACTCAGGAGCCTAAAATCTGAGATCTGGAGGCTCGTGGTTCAGTACTGGGGGCTGAGTTTGATTAGGGTGTTACATGGTTCATATGTATAAAATCATCACCACAAAACCCTTTTGTACCACTGAAACAGGCTAATAAAAAGGAAAAAAAAAAGAAAAAGCAAGCCGGGCCTGGAGGCAAATCCCGGCTACTCTAGAGTCTCACTTGTGAGGACCATGGTTCAAAGCCAGCACAGGCAGAAAACTCCACGAGATGCCCTGATCTCTAAGCAACCGCCAAAAAGCCAGAAGTGGAGCTGTGGTTCAAGTGGGAGAGCGCCTGCCTTGAGCCAAATCAATAAGCCCAGAGATGGTGGCGCCCAGGCCCTGAGTTCAAGCCCTGGGACCGACACCAGAAAAACAATCATCAGGGACCCCCGTCCCGCCCCCGCCCC
>NW_012267324.1:846642-851525 GCF_000151885.1 Dipodomys ordii
CTGGCGCTGCTGGTGCACGCGCAGCTCCTCGAAGAGCCAGGCCTGGTCCCGGGGCGCCGCGCCCCGCGCCGCCAGCCCCGCCAGGATCTGGTGACGGGTGCTGGCCACGAACTGCTCGCCCAGGCCCCGGAGGTAGCGGGCGTGGGCCTTGTTCTTGGGGTTCAGCAGGTCCCGGCTCCACGGCAAGGGGTGGGCCTGGAGGATTTCGGGGTGCACCTCCGCCAGGCGTTCCTTGAGGCGCCGCAGGAGGCCCCGGGCCCCCGTGTCCGGGCAGCCGTCGGGCAGGCGGTCCAGCGCCAGGAGCGCACACTCGTCCAGCATGTGTTTGTCGACGTCCCGGATCTCCCGCAGGAACACGGTGACCCCCCGTGCCGCCGCCCCGGGCCGCAGCACCCCGACTTCCAGCTCCCACTCGAGGACTGCAAGAGCCACAGCGGGGAGAGAGTGGACACCACCGGCCACTGGCCAGCCCGGCGTGGCCGGAGAGACGCTGGTGTGTGTGTGTGTGTGTGTGTATGTGTGTGTGTCCTGGGGCTTGAACTCAGGGCCTGGGCGCTGTCCCTGAGCTTTTTCCACTCATGGCTGGTGCTCTACCACTTGAGCTACAGTGCCACTTCGGCTTTTTGGTGATTCTTACAGACTTCCCTGTCCAGGCTGGCTTTGAACCGTGATCCTCAGATCTCTGCCTCCGGAGGAGCTGGGATCACGGTGACAGCAACGAGGCCTGGCTCTGTAGCTGCTATTTTCTAGACCCAAGGGCGGGCCTCCTCCCAGGAGGCGGTGTTGTGAAGGCAGGCTCACAATGGGGGTGTTATTTTTGGAGGCGCTCTGGGCTCCTCCATGGTTCACTTGCAGCTCCCAGTGGCCCTAGAGACAGGCTCCAAATCCAAGTCAAAGACAGCAACCATGCCAGAGCCAACCTTTGGCTGGGCTCACGCTGCCGGCTCACGCTTGTCATCCTAGCTACTCAGGAGGCTGAGATCTGGGGATCACGGTTCAAAGCCAGCTTGGGCAGGAAAGTCTGTGAGACTCTTATTGCCAATGAATAAGCAAAAACCAGAAGTGGCGCTGTGACTCAAGTGGTAGAACACCAGCCTTGAGTGAAAAAGCTCAGGGACAGCGCCCAGGCCCTGAGTTCAAACCTAAGACACACACACACACACACACACACACACACCCCTGGAACCCTTTTCCACAGCCGTGGGCTACGCCCACTCGGCTACCACTCTTCCCCAGTGAGGCCCACGAGCGTCCCCAGCCTCACCTGACCGATGGTAGCGATGCCACTGCTCCTGGCTGAGGAGGCCCAGCCTCCGGGCCTCCAGCGCACCGGTCTGGAGGACAGAGGCCAGCGAGGCCTCCTCGGGCCCCCGAGCCTCGCCCACGTCCGGCTCCTGCAGGACGTAGGTGGGCGGCACCGTGTTCTCGTCCCTCTGGAAGCGGCGAGCCACCAGCTCCAGGTCCCGAGGCCGGGCGCGCAGGGAGGCCGCCAGCGCCTCCCACTCCCGCTCCTCGATCAGCCCTGGGACAGGGCACGGGCCGTAGCGGTCACCCAGCAGGCCCTGGGGGGGGGGGCATCGGACACATGTGGACACAACACCACGAGCGAAGCAGCCCGCGCTCCCATCCCAGGCCAGGGGGTAAATGCTGGGAAACCATGATCGGGGCACAGGTAGCCGGGCGCGGCGGCTCCCGCTGTCAGCTCAGGGACTCAGGAGCTGAGATCTGAGGATCTTGGTTCAAAGCCAGCAGGGGCAGGAAAGTCCATGAGACTGTTACCTCCAATGAACCACCAGAAAACTGGAGGTGGCGCTGTGGCTCAAGTGGTAGAGCACTAGCCTTGAGCTGAAGAGCTGAGGGACAGCGCCCAGGCCCAGAGTTCAGGCCCCACAACTGATGACTAAATAGATTAATAGATTAAGTTCCATCAATAAGACATAACAAGAGAAAGGAAGCTAAAAAAGCCTGGAGGCCCTGACTCAACTGGAAGAGCACCTGCCTGGCTGCGCAAGGCTGCGGCTCCATCCCAGGCTCCCGGCCACACACACACACACACACACACACACACACAGCACTGGCACGTGTGCAGGATCTGAGCAGGGACTATTACAACTCCCCAGGAGCCTCTTGGGGCATGTCTCCCCCTTCCCCCCCTCCCCATGAGCCCGCTCGGCTGATGGCTGCCTAATGACCTGGTTACTAGGGCACCAGGCCAGGCGCCCGGGGAGTCATGGGAGATCCCTGGTTGGGAGTGTGGGGAGGAACACGAACACGGGGTGCCTGGCTCAGGAGCGGGGCAGGAAGACGCGGGGGGGGCACCAGTCCTGGGCCTTGGAGAGACTCCGGGGATGGCTGGAGGCACCGCCCCCCCCGTGCACCCCGCAATCACAGGCAGAGAAAAGCGCAAGGCAGCTGGGCCCTGAAACACCAGGCCCTGATGGGCGCAGGCGCACTGCTACTTGAGCCAAACCTCGAACCCTTCCAGCCTCAGTTAAATAGTTTGGATGGGGTCTCGCTGGTTGCTCAGCATCAGAAGTAAAGCCAGTCCCAGGAGGTGTGGCTTCCATTGAAAGGGGGATCGCAGGCCTCCGCCACCTTCTCGGCCTTAGTGATTCACATGAGGTCTCATTAACTTTTTTGCCCAAGCCTTAAACCAAGATTCTCCCAATTTTTACCTCCTGTGTAGCTGGGATTACCATGTGTGTCCCACTGATTGGCTCAAAAAAATGTGGGTGCTGGGAAGGTGGCTCAGTGGTAGAGCGCTTGCCTTGCATGCATGAGGCCCTGGGTTCGATTCCTCAGCACCACATAAACAGAAAAAGTTGGAAGTGGCGCTGTGGCTCAAGTGGTAGAGCACTAGCTTTGGGCTGAAGAGCTGAGGGACAGCGCCCAGGCCCAGAGTTCAAGCCCCACAACCGACGAAATCAAACAAAACAAACAAAAGTTTCAAAAGCTGTCTTGCCTGGTCTGGCTTTGAACTATGATCTTCAGATCACAGCCTCCTGAGGAGCCAAGATTACAGTTGTGAGCCACCGACGCCCAGCTTCTTTTGGAAATTCAGCCCAATCTTTCACTGGAAAATTAAATCTAAAAGTCTGGAAATAGAACTGTGAAGGATTTGCAAGCCTGCGTCCTGGGCTGGGAATGTGGAAGGGGCTCAGTGGTAGAGCGCCAGCCTTGAGCAAAGAAGCTCAGAGACAGCGCCCAGGCCCTGAGTTCAAGCCCCAACTGACAAAAGAGATACAAAGACAAAAACAAAAAAACAATCTGGACAGCTTGCTATCTGCATCAGCATTCGACTTCTAATGTCTGGGCCCAGCTAGCATGGAGGGAAGGAAGAGGGCTGCGATGGACTGGTAATGTCTGCCGTGGGCAGGGTAGGGGATGTGCGGGTGGGTAGGGGGGTGGGTAGGGATGGGCCCGCCCTGCCCTGTGCTGATGGACAGACTCACGACGAAAGTGGGCCCTATGGATGTTTCCTGACATCGGCTGAGTTCCTCCAGGCAGAGTTCAGTCATGGTGTGGTCCGAGACATCTGCTTCCCGAACACCCCACCTCAGATCAACCACCTGGGGGTGAAAAGCACACAGGTTTGGTTGGGGCTGGGGTGACCGGAAGGTTCTGTTTATCATCATCAACACTGACAGCCTGGGACCCGGTGATAGAGCTCTCAGCGGTTAGTTCCCGTTTATCCTGTGTGACGACTTGAGTTCAAATCCCAGCACTGCCAACCAAACAAAGGAACAAGCAAGCAAGCTAACGGGGTGCGTCTGAGGAGGCGGAAATCCAGAGGATCTCAGTTTGAGGCCAACCCAGCAGAAGAGTTCACGAGACCCCATAGCAATTGATTCCTCAGCACCACATACACAGAAAAAGCCGGAAGTGAGACCGGGGCCTGGCTTAGGATTTCTATTTTCATGGCTGCAGGGCGTGGAAGATTCACAGGGCCCCATTGCAGGAAGAAAAGTCTCTTGTTTAGAAGACTCAAGAAGTGCCAGGCGCCCGTGGCTCACGCCTGTTACCCCAGCTACTCAGGAGGCTGAAATCAGGATCATGGTTCAAAGCCAGCTCGGACAGGAAAGTCCACTAGACTCTTATTTCCAAGTAACCACCAGATAACCGGAAGTGGCGCTGTGGCTCAAGTAGTAGAGCACCAGCCTTGCATACAAAAGCTCAGGGACAGTGCCCAGGCCCTGAGTTCGAGTCCCAGGACTGGCACAAAAGAGGAAGGCGGGTGGGATGGGGGGAGGGGAGGGGACACTCACCTCAAAGCCCAGGCCATGCCTCTGGCAGAAGGCTTGCACTTCGGGGTAGGCACTGAGCAGCAAGGCCTCTCTCTCGGTGTCCATGTCTGAAAGGAAAAGCTTGGACGGGGTTACAGGAGGCTCTGGGAGGCTCGAAGCCATGCCAGCAAGCTGCCTCCACCCACCCACCATTCAGGGGAGTCTGGCCACCCCAGCTTCCTCAGGAGGCTGAGATCTGGGGATCACAGTTCAAAGCCAGCTCGGGCAGGAAAGTCCGTGACACTCTTATCTCCCATGAACCACCAGCAAACCCGAAGTGGCGCTGTGGCTCAAGGGGTAGAGCGCCAGCCTTGAGCTGAAGAGCTGAGGGACAGCGTCCAGGCCCTGAGTTCAGGCCCCATGACTGACAAAAAAAAAAAGCTGGAAGTGGCACTGTGGCTTAAGTGGTAGAGCACCCAGCCTTGAGTGAAAAAGCTTCAGGGCAGTGTCCAGGCCCTGAGTTCAAGTCCAGCAACTGACCAAAAAGAAAAAAGACTCAGGGGAGGGGCTGGAGGGTCCCCGCGAGCCACGGGCGGACGCGGGTGTGCAGGCTGGCCCCGGCCCGGCCCGGCCGCCTTACCTGCGGGCGCGCTGCTGAGG
>NW_012267324.1:851601-852493 GCF_000151885.1 Dipodomys ordii
CGGGTGCCCGGGCTGAGGGGGCCCCCACTCATGCTGCCCCCAGGACCCCAGACCTCACAGCTCGAGCGGGGCCCCACCCGGGAGGGGCCTGGCTGTCGGCTGCTCTGGCCTCACAATCAAGGTGTCTGCAGCTCACCCCAAGGCGCCGCTCACCAGCACGTCTCCCCGGGCTCCGTGGTCGCCAAGCAACGGCGGCGCAGAGGCCCGGCCCTGCGGCCTCCCCGGCCCTGCCTCCCCAGCCGCTGCCTCCCCGGGGTGGAGTCAACGCAGGGGAGGGGGAGGGGAGGAGATGCCCCATCCCCACCCCGGGGGGCGGGCTTTCTGTGATTCAGGGACACCCCAAAATGTGACCCCCACAGCATGACTTTTCCCCTCCCTTCTCCCCCCACCCCAAACTCCAGCTGTCAATCAATGCTAGCCTCCCCCCAGCCCGCCTCCCCGCTACCTGGGGTGCCAGCCTGGGAAGCGGAGGCCTCGCCTGACCAGCCCAGAGCTAGACCTGCGGTGCGGGTCAGGGGCGGAGCACCAGGCTGTAGCAAAAAAGCTCAAGGACAGTGCTCAGGTGCTCAGTTCAAGCCCCAGGACCAACACACACACACACACACACACACACCCTTATATACACAAAAACACACATACACACACATACACATACACATACAACGCACATATACACACATATGCATGTACACATATATACACATACATATGCAGGGGCTGGGAAGGTGGCTCAGTGGTAGAGCACTTGCCTCGCATGCCTGAGGCCCTGGGTTCAAATCCTTAGCACCACAGAAGCAAAAAGAAAAAAGCCAGAAGTGGTGCTGTGGCTCAAGTGGTAGAGCACTAGCCTTGAGCTGAAGAGCTGAGGGACAGCGCCCAGGCCCAGAGTTCA
>NW_012267324.1:854143-854667 GCF_000151885.1 Dipodomys ordii
GGGCGCAGGGTGGGTGATGGACGGGGCGGCGCGTCTCCAGACATAAACCGCACACGTGACAAAGCGCGCGGATCCCGCAGTTCGGAGCAAAGGAGAAGCGACGTTTATTTGTTTGTTTATTCGGTTGTGGGGCTTGATCCCGGGCCCGGCGAGTCCCTGAGCGTCTGGCGCTGTACACGGCACCACTCCTGTTTTTCTGGTGGTTCAGTGGGGAAGAGGCCCAGGTCCTTCCCTGCCCAGGCTGGCTTTGAACTGCCATCCTCAGACCTCAGCTTTCGGATGACCAGGCGGGAGTTACCCACACCCGGGGCCTGCCCTCTGACCTGCCGCCAGCCCCGCCCCCGGAGCCCCGCCCCGCAAGCTCCGCCCCCACAGCTGAGGCCTGTCCTGCGCTGAGCTCCCGCCCATCGCGGAGCCCCGCCCTCCACAAGCCCCGCCCCCACAGCTGAGGCCTCTCCTCCACTGAGCTCCCGCCCATCGCGGAGCCCCGCCCTCCACAAGCCCCGCCCCCACAGCTGAGGCCT
>NW_012267324.1:855278-860044 GCF_000151885.1 Dipodomys ordii
GAGAGGAGAGGGGAGAGAGGGGAGAGAGGGGAGGGCAGAGAGGAGAGGGGAGAGAGGGGAGAGGAAGGGGGGCTAGTGACAGAGAGAGACTCCATTCCCATGGAAGTCCTTCATGCCACTGAGCCCCACATCAGGCCAGGTGGGGAGCAGGAGGCTCCCCACCCTGTCCGGATGGGGGGAGGGGTCCTGGGTGTGGGGCTGCTCCCCTCCCCACACCCCCTAATCCGCCTTCTTGGTTTTCTTCTTCCTGGAGCCCTCGCTCAGCTCCTCCTTGGACCTGGGCAGAGGGGAATGCTGGGGGCCAGGCCCCACCCCGTGGACACCGCCACCGCCACTGTGGGCAGCCCCGTGGTTGTCATGGTGATGGTCGCCACTGCCCCAGGAACCCCCAAACAGCACGGGGCAGACGTAGGCCTCCAGGACGTCGAATGGACAGCTGTGCGAGTGAGTGGCTGTGAGGAACACCTGCAAGGCGGAGGTGGAGGGGCCGTGGAGGGGGGAGAAGGGGAGGAGAGGGGAGCAGGAGTCACAGAGGTGGCCTGGCCCTGCATGCACCGCAGGACCCCAGCTAACTCCCCAGCTGGCCAGTTCTGGGGGCAGCCCTGGGACCAGTTGGTGGACTGGTCCCCAGGAGTCCTCCCTATACCCTGTTGGCGGTGACCAGTTCATCAGGGCCCACAGGTGGTCTGGGGTGCAGATGGACCAGAGGCAGTATGCTTTCTAATACACCCTAGGTCCTGGGTTCAATCTCCAGCACCATAAAAAACCCAAACCAAAACCAAAACGGGGTAGCTCGGCTGGGTGTGGTGGTTCACGCCTGTAATCCCAGCACATCTGGCACAGGAATCGGCCCCTACGACACCAGCACACAGTGAGGGTCTGTAAATCAATCCCCCAGCCAGGAACACCTGGACAGTCAGTCCTGGAGCTTGAACTCGGGGCCTGGGCGCAGTCCCTGAGCTTTTCTGCTCCAAGCTAGTGCTCTACCCCTTGAGCCACAGCTCTACTTCTGGTGTTCTGCTTGTTGATTGGAGACAAGAGTCTCAGGAACTTGACTGACCGGGCTGGCTTTGAACCTTGATCCTCTGATCTCAGCCTCCTGAGTGGCTGGGATGTCAGGCGGCAGCCGCCAGCACCTGGCTCTTACATTTTTTGTTTAGCTTTATTTTTTCTGTCTTTTTTTTTTTTTTTTTTGGTCCTGGGGATTGGACCCAGGACACTGCACTTGCTAGGCAAGTGCTTTGCCACAGAGCTACAGCCCAGCCCTAGCTCTCACAT
The DNA here is from genome assembly GCF_000151885.1 of Dipodomys ordii. Classification (NCBI taxonomy): domain Eukaryota; kingdom Metazoa; phylum Chordata; class Mammalia; order Rodentia; family Heteromyidae; genus Dipodomys; species Dipodomys ordii. Next base: position 856,557 of record NW_012267324.1, read on the forward strand.
TTTTGACAGAGTCTCACTATGTCCACCTCAGGCTGGCTCAAACTCTCCATTCTCTGGTTTGCACTTCCCCAGGGCTAGGATTCCAGGCAGGTGCTACCATACCCGGCAGCTCCCAGCCTTTCCTCCCTCTGGTCTCCGCACCTGAGGCACTGGCCCCCCAGCCTTACGTGGGTGGGGCCCTGCACCTGCAGGCCTCCCCGGAGCCCCCCTGCGGGCGCCCCCCCCAGCCGGGAGGAGGCCCCAGTGGCTTACTTTGCAGGACACCATGAACATGGTGAAGAGGAAGATGAGGCTGGCCTTGGACACGGGCAGCCAGCGCGTCTGCTGCAGGGTGAACAGGACGGCACCGTACAGGCTGGCCTTGGTGGGGCTGTGGGGGTGGACGCAGTGACCGGGGCAGTCCCCGGCCGACCCCCCCCCCCGCCCCAGGCCCAGCTGCAGTAGGAAGCAGACAGGTGGGTTAACCTGGGATAACCTGGCACAAAGAAAGACCTAGCCTGGGCTCAGCTTCCGGAAGTTTCCCTGACGCTCTGGGCACTGAGGGTCCTGCATCTCTGGCCCGGCCGAGCAGCATGTACCTGGGCCTCCACAGGCACCAGAGACCCTGGCGGTGTGCCCACGCGTTGGGTCTGTGAGGGGTCACCAGGACACACAGGTCACTCTGGTGAGCTTGGATGGAAGTCTGCTCACTTCTCTGTCTGTCTCTCTGTCTGTCCTGGGTTTTGAACTCAGGCCCTGGGTGGGATACCTTAGTTTTCATTCTTTATTTTTTGCTCTATCACTGGAACCATAGACCCACTTCTAGCTTCTTGTTGGTTCATTAGAGACCAAAGTCTCACAGACTTCCCTGCCCTGGTTGGTTTCGAACCACAGTCCTCACATCTCAGCTACCTAAGCAGCAAGGATGAACCAAAAGCTCCTACTTACCCGTCAAAACCCAAATCAAATGTGCCCTTCCCCTCTGCAGCTCTCCCTGGCTGAACTGTGGCCCCAGTGTGTGTTTCCCCAGCCAGAGTCTCTGGAAGCTTCTACAAGGCAGTCAGGGGCTGAGGCCCTAACTCAGGGAGGGCTCCTCTGGCACACAGGGGGAGGGGAGAGGAGGGGACAGTACTCACAAGGACATGTGCAGAATCTCATTCGTCTCCGGCTTCCACACGCCCCGGAGCAGCTGCTCCACGCTGGACAGGAGGGCGACCCCAGAGCCTGCCGGACAGGACAGGGCGGGGAGTGCAGGGCTGAGCTGGGAAAACTATCAGGGGCTTCAGGCAGGTGCTCAGCTGCTGAACCACACCTCTGGCCCAGGCTTACACCGGCTGCTTTTGAGATGTGGGTCTCCCTTCTTGCTTGGGCATGCACCTGGACATCCATCTGCCTAGTCTGTTTTACTTTAATTAATGAATGAATTGTCAGTTGTGGGGCTTGAGCTCTGGGCCTGGGCACTGTCCCTCAGCTCTTCAGCTCAAGGCGAGCGCTCTACCACTTGAGCCACAGCGCCACTTCCAGTATTTTGGTGGTTTATTGGAGATAAGAGTCTCACAGAATTTCCTGCCCAGGCTGGCTTTGAACTGTGATCCTCAGATCTCAGCCTCCTGGGTAGCTGGGTGACAGGCTATGAAACCTGAGTTGGCCTCAGACCAGAATCCTCCCCTTCTCAGCCTCCCGATCGGCTGGGATCACAGAGGGGAGCGGCTGGCACCTGCCCAGGACGATTCCTGGGAGGGGCTGTGCCCGGTCCGGCTCACCTTTGACCCAGCCTGTGGCGATCATGATGAACCAGCCGTGGTGGTAGTGGTGGTGGGCGTGGTGGATACCCACGGCGATCTTGCGGACTCTCACCACCTCCTTCATGGCCACGAAGATGAGCTTCACGGGCAGGAAGCACACACACTTGTAGAACAGGTCCAGCGGGCAGAAGAAAATCAAGTACCTGTGGACAGCAGCAGGCGGGGTGAGGGGAACCCCCAGGCCATCCCGGAGTGGGGGGGAATGTTTCTGGGGCCGAGATGGTCGTCCCCCCCCCCCCCACATACCAGACGGCAGAGGCCAGCAGCACGCTGGAGTTGTTGCTGAAGTAGTCGATCACCGGCTCTCCCAGGAGCAGGTCGGCCAGGATGTAACTCCCGAAGCAGTGCAGCATAGCGCAAAGCCAGGAGGCCGCAGGGTGGCGCCGAGACAACTCCACGGCTCCTGGAGGCCGGGGCGGGAGGTGCCTGGGATCACCACAGGGCCCACCGGCCCGCCGCAGCCTGGCTATGCAGCTGCCCCCTCCAGCTCCCGCACCACGCCGGCGCTCAGCACACCAGCAGGTGCAGCATTTGTATGGAAAGAGGAAGTCCTCAAAAGGGCCTGGTCACCTCTGATCACAGAAGTCTTTTGGCCGCCAGGGGGGGAAACTGAGGCGGGGGACGCTGTGAGGTGGCTACGCTACCTACACATATGCCAGCGTCCCTAGGAGCCCACGGTGGTCCTGTTTCTGCCTTCGTTTTATTTTATGGTCGTTGTAGGACGGACATTGAACTTACTGCTATGGGTAAGTTGTCTGCCCTGGGGCTTGAACTCTAGCCCTATGTGCTGTCCCTCAGCTCTTCAGCTCAAGGCAAGTGCTCTACCCCTTGAGCCACTGCACCACTTCCAGTTTTCCGATGGTTTATTGGAGAGAAGAGTCTCACGGACTTTCCTGCCAGGGGTGGCTTTGAACCTCGATCCTCAGATCTCAACCTCCTGAGTAGCTAGGATGACAGGCGTGAGCCACCAGTGCCTGGCAAAACTGTTGTTTTTAAGAGTTCAAGGATGGGAGCTGGGAAGGTGGCTCAGTGGTAGAGTGTTTGCCTTGCATGCATGAGGCCCTGGGTTCGATTCCTCAGCACCACATAAGAAAAAGAAAAAAGCTGGAAGTGGTGCTGTGGCTCAAGTGGTAGAGCGCTGGCCTTGAGCTGAAGAGCTGAGGGACAGTGCCCAGGCCCAGAGTTCAAGCCCCACGACCGGACCCAAAAAAAAGAAAAGAAAACTTAAGGGACAGCACCCAGGACTGACTGACACATACACACACACAATCACTCACACATATACACCAAAGAAGAGTCACCATAACAAGACCATAGTTTCAAAATAGAAGAATAAAAGCAGGAAGTCTAGTCGTATCTAAGTAGGTTCATGAGATCACAAGTGCTAGGGATGCAGGATCAGTATCCATCTCCACTCTCATACTTGTCACTCCCCACCAATTCGTTTATTTTCTAGTCCTGGGGATGGAACCGGGGCCTGGTACACGCTAGGCTGGCGCTGCCCACCGCCCCCACCCCTGGTACCATGCGTTTTGTCTTCAGAGTCCTAATGCTTACTTCTATCCCATTTTTATGTTCATATCACCACCTCCTCTTCATGCTGCACCTGAGCGGGGCCTGGGCTCTCCAGGGCCTAAACTCTGGGCCTGGTGCTGTCCCTCAGCTCTTCAGCTCAAGGTGAGCGCTCTACCACTTGAGCCACAG
>NW_012267324.1:871668-872755 GCF_000151885.1 Dipodomys ordii
CGGGAGGAGGGGCCGGGCACCCCGGGAGGAGGGCCGGGAACAGCGGGAGGAGGGCCGGGCACCCCGGGAGGAGGGCCGGGAACCGCGGGAGGAGGGGCCTAGGAACCGCGGGAGGAGGGCCTGGAGCCCGGGAGAGGGGCCGGGTCTCCCGGGCGGGCTGGGGAAGGCCCGGCCGCGGAGCCGGTGCCCGACGCTCCCGGCCCCACCCGGCCTCCCCTCGCCTTTCCCGCCCTCCGGGAGCAGGTGGACAGGAGGCTGCCCATCCCGCAGGCCTGTCCCCACAGGACCGTCCCCGCACTGCGGGTCCGCTGGGTGCCGCCCCGGGGGCCTCGATGAACCCCGCTGGCTTCGGCCCCAGAGGCGCCGTGCGGCGGTCAGCGTCCCGGGCCCCGCGGGGACCCCGCAGTGCCCGCGCGGCCAGGGCCGCCCTCCAGGGGAGCCCCTTTTGGGGGTCTACTGAGTTGGAACATGTGTCGGGGAGGCCGCGCGGGGACCGGGGACGCCCCCCGCCTCCCCGCAGCTCTGGGGCCGAGGACCCCCGCACCATCCCCAAAACCGGACCAGCCCGGCAGGCCTCGCGCAGGCGCAGTACGCTCCAAGCGCGAGACCCACTTCCAGGGCCACGGATGCTCCACCCCCTCTCACGTCACTTTATGTCCCCGCCCCACTTTCCCAGAAGCACCGCCTCCCCAACGGGGAGGGGCGCGCGCACTCCCCTGAGGTAGTCCGGCCTGAAGGGGGCGGGACCCTGAATAACTTAGCCTTCGATTGGTGCAGCCTTCGCAAGAGGTGCCCCATGATTGGTCGACTCTTGCTCCTCTCCCCAGCCTTTCCTGAGTACTTCCGCTTCCGGTTCGGACGGACGCCACGGCAGTAAAGATGATCGGGGACATCCTGCTGTTCGGGTAATTAGTGGGGGGACCGGAGAGTGGGAACGTAGAGCCCTATGGGCTGGGAGGCGTCTGGTAAACGCGTTCTCCTCCCGCAGGACTCTGCTGATGAATGCGGGGGCCGTGCTGAACTTTAAACTGTGAGTAGGCCGCGTTGGGTTGCGGCTCCACCAAGGAGCGCTCAGCCCGCCCCCTCC
>NW_012267324.1:872805-877928 GCF_000151885.1 Dipodomys ordii
TCCAGGGCCTAAACTCTGGGCCTGGTGCTGTCCCTCAGCTCTTCAGCTCAAGGTGAGCGCTCTACCACTTGAGCCACAGTGCCACTTCTGGCCTTTTCTGCTTATGTGGTGCTGAGGAATGGAACCCAGGGCCTCATGCATGCAAGGCAAGCGCTCTACCACGGAGCCACCTTCCCAGCCCCTCCTAGGGGTGGTGGTCTTAGAGCAGAATTTTATCAGGCTGATTCTCCCCCTCCCCCAGGCACAAAGCACCGCCTGATGATCATACTGATCATACTTCTGCAGAAAGCTCAAAGCCTTGGACTCTTGATTTCCAGTGAGCAGGTCTTAAGGCAGTGGGACCTTTAAGAGGTGAGGCTTAGTAAGGCCATCAGTTGATTTGGAGGGGCCTTGGCAGAGGCAGGGCTTTGGGAGATGATTAGGTCATTGGGGGTGTGGTTTGGCAGGGGCGGGGCTTTGGGCACTTGGGGGCGGGGCCTACACAGGAACCTGGCTGTCCTCCAGGGTTGGTTGCTAGGAAACATGGGTGAGTGGTGAGGCTCAGGAGCCTGGCAGGGTTCTGGGGTCCCCAGCACCTACAGTACATAAATGAATGAACCAACCCACAAAACCCAACAAGCCTGCCACAAGCCTCATCCACCCGCTCCTCCAGGGCCGCCTTCCTTCTGCCGAGTTTGGTGGAGGTCGGGAAGGTGGCTCAGTGGTAGAGCACTTGCCTCACATACATGAGGCCCTGGGTTTGATTCCTCAGCACCACGTAAGCAAAGAGGAAAAAAAACAGAAGTGGTGCTGTGGCTCAAGTGGTAGCACGCTCGCCTTGAGCTGAAGAGCTGAGGCACAGCGCCCAGGCCCAGAGTTCAGGCCCCATGACCGACAAAAACAAAGATAATTTAAAAAAGAGAGTTTGGTGGACTTTTGTGCACCGGCTGGCTTTGAACCAGGATCCTCAGAGTAGCTGGGATGACAGGGGTGACGGGCGGGTACCTGGCGGTGCCTTGGACGTTTAAAGTTGCTCCTCTCTAGAGTATGTATGTCCTGTCCTGGCTTCTATTTAAAACACGGCTCAGAGGCCGCTGTGCTTTGCAGAAATGGATCCCTGTACATCTAAAAATAACGCCTGGGCTTGAATTCCTTCCTGGGCCTCTGTGTCCTCTGGGATCAGGCATGGAGCAGGGGTGGGGCTGGCCCGATAGGCACCTGTGCTGCTGAACACATGAACACAGGCTCCCCAGCCTCACAGTCACATGACCGAGCGCCAGCTGGCTCTGCCACTCACACCCATGCCCATCCCCCAGCCTTCTGCGGCAGGCAGCTGGGAATGAGCTCTCCCGTGTGCGAGGCCTGGGCTCCATCCCCAGCCCCCGCGGAAAGAGAAGAGAAGAAAGCAGAAAGCTGGCTGTGGAATCCATGAATCCTGTAATAGCATCTTTTTTATTTTTTTTTGCCAGCTCTGGGGCTTGAACTCGGCCTGATCGCTGTCCCTGAGCTTCATTTACTCAAGCAGCGCTCTACTTGAGCCACAAGGCCATTTCTAGCTTTTTTTGTGTATGTGGTGCTGAGGGATTGAATCCAGGACCTCATGTGTGCAAGGAAAGCACTTTACCACTGAGCCACCTTTCCAGCCGCCCCACCCTCTTTTTTTGGGGGTTGGTGGTGGGGTTTGAACTCAGGGCCTGGGCGCTGTTCTGAGCTGCACAGTCAAGGCAAGCGCTCTACCACTCGAGCCGCAGCCCCCCCCCCAGCCCCTTTTCTATTCTGTGGAGCTAGGGTCCCACTGTGTAGTCCAGGCTGAACTCTTCATCTGCCTGGCCTCCACTTCCCCAGAGCTGGGCTGACAGGAGCGAGGCATGACCAGGCCTGGCAATATTGGACTTCTCGCTAAGTCCTGGGACCCTGCTTCAATCTGCCCTTGTACGGGGCTCCTGGGAGGAAGAGGGCACAAACTGCTTGGAGTGTATAGGGAAGATGTTTCTGGAAATGGAATGAAATAGAAAAAGCTGAGGGGCTGGTCGCTGGTGGCTCACACCTGCCAGCCTAGCTACACAGGAGGCTGAGACCTGAGGATGATGGTTCAAAGCCAGCCCGGGCAGCAAAGTCCACTGAGATGCTTAGCTCCCAAGGACCACCAGAAAACTGGAAGTGATGCTGTGGCTCAACGTGGTAAAGCACTTGCCTCAAGCTGAAGAGCTGAGGGACAGTACCCAGGCCCTGAGTTCAAGCCCCACCACCGACCCCAAAAAAAGAAGGAAAAAAAAAGATAGGTGAAGGTAGAAATCTGAGTGAATTTTTATTTGTTTTTGCTAAAGGCTGGCATTCTACCACTTGAGCCACAGCGCCACTTCTGGCTTTTTCTGTGTCTGTGGTGCTGAGGAATGAAACCCAGGGCTTCATGCATGCTAGGCGAGCACTCTACCACTGAGCCACCTTCCCAGCCCAGGTGAATGGATTTTTTTTTTACAGGAAGCCTGGGGAGGGAACGCAGGACCTTACACAGGGCTGGCAAGCACTCGGCCCCTTAGCCCCTGAGTGGATGGAGTTTGGATACCAGGCTGTGTTTGGGGGAGGACACTGCATCTAAACACATGTGCTGTATTGTCTGGATCTCTCAGTGACTGAGATAAGCCTTGTTCTGCAACCTTCTGAACTCAGATGTGCCTCAGTTTCCTCCCCTGGAAAATGTAGATCTTAGCCCCAGACTCACAAGGTTGTAGGAAGAGAAGCTCCCATTCCCTCCCCCCCCCCCCCACCACACACACACTCACACACAAAAGGCTTATAACAAGGTCAGAGGCAGGAGTGGTGGTCCAGGCTTGTAATCCCAGCACTTGGGAGGCTGAGGCAGGAAAATAGCAGGTTCGGGTCCAGCCTGGCCTACATAGTGAGATCAAGCCCCCCTCCTCAAAGCAGCAATCTCCAACCAGGGATCAATGAACTGCTCCCAGTAGCTGGACCTGGGGGCGTGGCTTTGTGGAAGGGGCGTGGCCTGGGCCTGGGGCGTGGATCAAGTGTTACACACTAGCCTAAAGCCCTGGAATTCAAACCCCAGTTCCCACCTAGGTAACAATCAACAACAACAACGTGTGTGTGTGTGTGTGTGTGTATGTGTGTATTTTTGGGTATGTGATGCTCAGAACATTCTAGAACCAAGGTGCAGCTTTTCTGGGAAACAATGGCTTTGGTGGTCCCAGCTCCAACTTGGTGGGTTCTTACCTGGATGTCCTCACCTGACCTGCGGATGGATAAATCTCAGCTGGGGATGGACCCTGTGTCCTCCCCCCACTTCGAGGACCGTTTTGGGGGGTTATAGTGGTGGGACAGCAGCATCCCTTTGGTGGTGGGGAGGTTGGGAAACAACGGGACTGAGAAATGGGTCTAAATCTGTTACTTTCCAGCCCTGCGGTCAGCCCCCAACCAGCCAGCAACTCTCCAGAACTAAACACGGCACCAGGTCTGATCCTCAGATACCCACCTCTGGAGTAGCTAGAGTCCAGGTGTGAGCCACTGGTGCCTGGCTACAAAGGGGTCTTTCTGGCTACAGAAGAGTTTTATTGTATTTTATTTTTCTAGTCCTGGGGCTTGAACTCAGGGCTTGGGAGCTGTCCTTGAGCCTCGGTGCTCTACCACTTCTGCCTTTTTCTGGAGAGGAGAGTCTCAGGAGCTTTTGTGCCCCAGTTGGCTTGGAATTGTGGTCCTCATGTCTCAGCCTCCTGAGTAGCTCGATGACAGGAGTGAGCCAGCGGCGCCCGGCCCAGAAGAACTGTTTTCTTTTTTAAGTTACCCAGGAGAGCCTGGGTGTGGTAGCTCACACCTGAAATCCCTGCTATGTGGAGGCTGAGGTCTGGAGGACTGCAATCTGAAGCCAGCTGGGTACCAACAGCTAGGTGTGTGTGGTAGTCCACACCTGTCACCCCAGCTACGCAGGAAGATTAAAGAAGAGGACTGAGCGTGACTCCAGGCGTAAACTCTACACCCTGGGCCTCAAAATAAAGCCAACAGTGCTGGGAGGCGTGGTCCCAGTGTCTGAGCGCAGACTTAGCAAAGCACAAGGCCCTGAGTGCAAACCCTTGTACTGCCAAATAGAAACAACAAGAACTGGGCGCTGGTAGCTCACGCCTGTCATCCCGGCTACTCAGGAGGCTGAGATCTGAGGATCACAGTTCAAAGCCAGCCCCTGCTCAACCAATCGAAAACCGAAGTGGCGCTGTGCCTCAAGTTGCAGGGCACTAACTGAGCGCAGAGAGGGGGCAGAGAGGAGAGGCCGGGCCCTGGGGGTGCGTTCCGCAGCTCCCACACTGCATCGTGTCTCCCCACACGCCTGCTCCAGGTACTGTGGTGCCTTCCTGTAATCCCATCCCAGCGCCAGGGAGGCGGGGGCAGGAGAACCCAGACTTCTCCAGAATAAATTCAAGACCAGCTGAGCTACCTGTAAGGCCTAATCCCAACCTCTGCCCCCCCCCACACACCCCAAGAAAAACAAGCTCCTAGAAGCATCTAGTGCGTGCAAGTCGGGGCTGAGAACCTGGACATTCAAATGTCAACTTTATGGAACCTTCTGGCACTTCTGGAGGTTCCCGCGTGGGCCTGGAGTCTTGCCCCGGGGGGCTGCTGCTCCTGGCTGTGAACGTCCCGGGCTCCCCACACACCCTGAGGGCCAGGGCTCCCTGGGAGCCGGCGCGCTCGGACATAGCAGGGCTGAGCTGGTGAAGGGCAGATCCCGCACCAGGCCGGGCGGCACAGCGGGCATGGCCGCAGCTGGCCGGATTCCCTCCTCCTGCTCCCCGCTTAGTAGGAGCCGCTGTTTTTTACCACCTGAAAAAATGACAAAGCTATCTCCATTCTGGGGGGTGCTTCCCTTCTGGGGGTGCTTCCTATCTATCCAAGCGGGAGGGAGGATGCGCGGTTCCAGCCACTGACTTCTCCTCCTCCTCCTTCCTTTCCCTCAAGCTGCCACCAATCCGGCTGGCGACTCGAATAGAATCGCTGGAGACGGAGGAAAGCTCCGTGGCGTGTCCGCCCTCGAGGGCGAGCTCTGGGCAAGCACAGGGTAAGGGAAGGAGTAGGTCCCGGCCGGGCCGCCCGCGGGGCGCAGGCGCGGGGCCGAGGGCAGGGCGGGGGTCCGGGTG
>NW_012267324.1:882783-892140 GCF_000151885.1 Dipodomys ordii
CTCCCTCTGGCCCCGCCCCGCCCCCTCCGGCCCCGCCCCGTTCTCCTCCCTTGACCTTGTGGGCAGCTTGGGCTGGTGAATCTGGGCCTGATCTCACCTCCCCCTCCCCCGTGCCGAGAGCCTCAGGTTCATTCCCCTCCCCCTCCCAAGAAGCAGCCCCCTAAGTTGGCGTTGGAGGAGGACCTCGTTCACCCCTGTGGCTTCAGGCCTGCTTGGACACTAGCTGGACAGCTGTCCAGAGAGGGACAGTCCACTCCCTGCAGTTACACAGCAGTGGAGCTGAGCAGTATCCGCAGCTTCTGAGCGGCCCTAGGCCCCATGAAAGCTGGACATTGGTGCTTGTCTTTGTAGGAAAAAGAAGGATCCGCAAGGTTTTGGGGAGGAGTCGAAGGAGCCGAGCACAGGTAGGGTTTTCTTCCCGGACCCTGGACTTGTACAGTCTACATCAAAGGGCAACTTCCTTCCCCCCACGTCATCCCCACATTTCCCTTTTTCTTTCTTGTGCCCATCCTGGGGCTTGAACTCAGGGCTTGGGTGCTGTCCTGAGTTTCTTGTATGCCAGGCTAGCACTCTACCACTTAGCCCCAGCTCCACGTACAGCTTTATTTTGGGTGGAAGGGGGAGGTAACTTATTGGAGGTAAGTCCCACAGACATTTTTGCCCAGGCTGGGTTTGAACTGTGATCCTCAGATCTCAAACCTTTTTTTGTTGCTTTGTTGTTGTTGGTGGTGGTTGGGCTTGAACTCAGGGCTCGGGTGTTGTCCCTGAGCTTCCTTTGCTCAAGGCTAGCACTCTACCACTTGAGCCACAATGAGTGCCACTTTTGGCTTTTTCTGTGTATGTGGTTCTGATGAACCGAACCCAGGGTTTCATGCATGCAGGTCAAGAATTCTACCACTAAGCCATCTTTCCAGCCTGCCTATCTTTTTCATTGATTGAGATGGGAGTCTCACAGACTTTTTTTTTTTGCCCAGAGTGGTCTGGAACCACATGCTTTCAATCTTCTCCTGAATGGCTAGAATTAGGCATGAGAGCCTTGCCCTGGAATTCACTGTTTAGGCCAAGCTGGTCTCAAACTTGAGATCCTCTTACCTTAGGCTGCCGGGTGGGGGGACTGCAGGTGTGTCCTTGTGTCACCACAAGGCCATCTTTGAGGGAATTTGGTTTTGGTGGTATTGGGGATTGAACTCCCCCCAGCTCTGGAGATGGAGGTCTGAATCAGTTGGTGGGTGATCTGACCATGCATTCTGTGTGTTCATTCAGGCGGCTCTGCCCATTGGCCACAGCTCTTCTGGATTTTAATCTCCTGTTAGCTGGGATGACAGGCGTGTCTAACCATGCTCAGCTGGTTGTTGAGAATGGATCTTGTCAGCTTTTCTGTGACAGCTGGCCTTAAACCTAGATCCTCCTGCTCTCAGCCTTCCAAGTAGCACGATAATAGGTGTGAGCTGCCATGCTGGCTTCTCTCTGGCCTGTTTTTTTTTCCTGTTGGTCATAGGGCTTGGACTCAGGGCCTGGGCACTGGGTCCTGTCTCTGAATTTTAGTTTTCAAGGCTAGCGCTCTATTGCTTTGAGCCAAAGTTCCACTTCTAGTCTGGTGGTTTATTGGAAATAAGAGTGTCGTGGACTTTTCTGCCTGGGCTAGCTTTGAACAATGATCCTCAGATCTCAACCTCCTGAGTAGCTGCGATTATAGGCGTGAGCCACTGGTGACCAGCTTCTCTGGCCTCTTAATATACTGGATTACCGCCCCCCCCCCCAAGTGGGGCTTAGATCCTGACATCAGAGGAGGCCAGACAGAATTATCCTCAAAGCATGCTTTCTGCTTGAATTGCTCGAAATAGAGATGCTTTTTTTTTGCCCCGGGGGGTGGGGGAGGGAGGGCAGTTGTGGGGGTAGGGGTGTGTGACATGGATGTTGTGGCTGAATCCCAGGTTCTGTGTGTGCTAAGTAAGTTAGGATTCTACCACTGAGCTACAACTTAAGCCAAGAGTGACTGTTTTCCCATGTTTGGGGTTAAAGTCCCTGGACAGACTCTCATTGGACAGACTTAAATCACATGCTCCTTTCTGAGCCAGTCAGAGGCTGCAGAGCCTGGTATTGCTAGGGGATTGGTCGGTGGCCGGTCCAGTGGGGAGGGCAGAAACCACAGTAGCTGCAGTGGCTGCGGTGGGCTGGTGACCTTTGTAATGGAGAAGTGGTTTTTGGCTTTCCAGGCGACAACATCCGGGAGTTCCTGCTGAGCCTCCGATACTTCCGGATCTTCATCGCCCTGTGGAACGTGTTCATGATGTTCTGCATGATCGTGTACGTGGGTCCCTCCCTCGGCCCTCTTTCAGACCAGCCCCTGCTGGTCATCCTCTATCCTGCCGAGTACACTTGGGAGCTCTTGCTTTCTGCTTCCATTAAAAACTCTCCAAGCTAGTGGGGAGCCTGGGGTGGAGGTGGAGCACGAAACCACGTGGCAGTGCCCAGCGGTGTGCCCAGCCCTGCCCCGCGCCCAGGGCTCTCCCTTCTCCCCACCTCTGTGCTCAGCCTGCGCCTGTGCTCAGTCAGGTGGAAAGGTGAGGCACGTGGCCTGCAGCCATGCCAGTAGGTGGCAGATCTGTTGCTGTGCTTGTGCCTCCTTCATTTTCTCACGAGGCTAAAAAATGCCCAGGTGGTTGCTTTACCACTGCAGCCCCGCCATTGGCCCTGCTTTTTGCGGGTTAATTGGAGATGATGTCTGAGGCTTCCGCCTTGGCTGGCTTTCAACCTCCTCCAGGTCGCAGCGCCTCAGAAACTAGGATTACAGGCGCGACCCACCTGCAGCGGCTAGTTTTGCTGCAGTTTGAGTTTTTATAGCTGGCATGAGATGGGGGCCAGCTTCATTTCTTTGCAGGTGGAGATTCAGTTGTTCCTGAAGCTGTGTTCTTTTTTTTTGTGTGTGTGTGCTGGTCCAGGGGCTTGAACTCAGGGCCAAGGCTCTGTCCCTGTACTATCGTTTATGGCAAGCGCTCTGCTGCTTGAGCCACAGCTCCACTTCTGTTTTTCTGGTGGTGAATTGGAGATCAGAGCCTCAGACTTTCTTGCCCTGACTGGCTTTGAACTGCGATCCTCAGATCTCAGCCTCGTTGAGTGGTTAGGATGACAGGCGTGAGCCACCAGTGCCGGGCCACATTTCTTTTTTCTTTCGGAGTAAGTTTAGATTTATGGGAATGTTACAGAGATGATTCAGGATGTTCCCATTTTGGGGGAAGGGGTCACTGCTGGGGTCTCACACTTAGGGCTTCCTGTGTTGTGACTCTGTGCTGTCTCCAGATAGGACAGATACTGGTCCTGTCTTCTGGGTTTTTTCCAATGAATAGATCTTTGTTTAGTCAAACACTTTTTTTTTTGCCAGGTGTCAGTGCCTCATGAGTGTAAGTTTAGGTGCTTGGGAGGGTGAGCTGGGGAGATCCTGGTTCAAGGCCAGTCCCCGCACACAGTTCACGGGACACCAACTCAACAGTAGCAGCGTGTGTTAGTAGATGCCCATCATCCTGACCACAGCTGGACGCATTAAAGTCAGAGGATTGAGGACCTGGCTGGCTGGGCAACGAATAAACCTGGCTCCAGTGTAACCAGAGGCCAAAGCGCTGAGCATGTGGCTACAGTGGTAGGCCACCTGAGGACCCAAGTTCAACACCCCCCCCCAAAAAAAAAATCTTTTAGTAATGAGATCTACCGCAGGTGCAGGAATGAAAACAGGGGCTGAGATAAAGATTGCTGGGAAGGGTTCAGCCCTGGGTCTGGAGGGGTTTGGATCCAGGACCCCATCCGCTTGCAGCATCCCTAGATGGTTCGGTCTCTTCTCCAACATGGTCACCCGGGCCCTCCTCCTCCTCTTCTTCCCCATCTTCCTCTTCTTTTCCTCAGCTGCCCTCTCCCCTCCCCAGCGAGAGGACATGCTTGTAGATACAATCGTTATGTTGTATTACTGAGTTACTGTTCTGAAGACACTGGTTCCGGGTCCCTGGGTACAGGATGGTGTCTGCCATCTTGCCGTGCAGTGGGTCACGTGTTTTACGGGAAGGAATTCCCTGCTCTCATGGTCTTTTTTGCCCTCTGCCTTTTCCAGATTGTTCGGCTCCTGAACCTGCAGACAGAACCCAGGCCTCCCCTCCCCGGGCATTGAAGCTGCCTCCTCCCTTCCCGATGTTGACTTCCAGCAAACCAGGGACCTTCCCGGCAAGCCCAAGGTCGCGGTGGGTGGGCAGGGTCACGCGTGGCCTTGCGTGCCAGTGTGGCGTGGCTCACTGGGGTTTGGAACTGGGAAGGCTGCCTGAAGGCTTAAAGGGCTGGGCTAACATGGCAGTCCCACATGAAAGAAGGACTTCTAGAACCTTCCATCGTGGTGGACTCCTCTGGCCAGTGCTCACGTGTAACCTGCTTCCGGATATTTCCTGGTTGACTTATAATAACTACGCTTTTGGTTAGAGCTGTACAGATTTTTTATAAATCGTTTCACTCCACAGATCTGTGCTTTTTTTTGCCAGGGTTTGGCCTCTCCCACTTGAGACTCACTCCTTTCCACTTTTTGCTGGATCGTTGGAGATAAGGGTCTCCTGGGGTTTCTGTGCGTGGGCTGGTTTTGAACTAGGATCCTCAGCTCTCAGCCTCCTGTCTAGCTGGGATGACAGGTGTGAGCCCCTGGCGCCTGTCTAGCTGTATCTCTTGTTCCGAACTTTACCCGGGCGCAGGGCTGGCTGGGAGCAGGAGACTGTCTTTTGGACAGTTTATAAATAACTGTCTTGGACAGTGTTGCTCGCCGGGGACCGGGCCCAGATTCCTCCTCCAGCCCGCCCATGCCCAAGCCTTCCCGCAGCTTTCAGGAGCTTGTCACCTGTCACGGGGTGCTGCCGGGGCGCCAGGCCCTGCCGAGCTTGGCCTGGGTGAGTCTTGGAAGGACGGCAGGGACGGGAGGAGGGTAATGGGGATGGTGATTGCCTGCGGCACGGTCGGCGCTCCTGCGTGCGCTTCGTGTAGGTGATTTCCAGGGTGTGGGAAGTGGAGCGTTCAGTCCAAAAGCTTCTTTGGGGGACAGCACGCTCCGAGTCGCAGCACTGTGGGGTTGGTTGGTTGTGGTTTTTGAAATTCTGACTTGTAGCAGAGCTAAGAGCAAGGAAGCCACAGTGGGGGGTGCTAGAAATAAAGCTCATTTCTAAAACTGTTTCTGCTTAATATATATTCTAATTTAAACATGGGGGATTCTTGGGTTAGTTGGCTTTCCTGTCTCCCTCACCCTTACCCCCAAGTACCTGGGGCTATAGGAGTGCATTCCTGTGTTTGGCCCTTTGTACAGTCTTGAGGTTGGAGGTCTGATTTCAGCTTGAGACAGGGCTTCATGCCGGACCTCATGCTGGCCTTGAACTCCTGCCTCAGCCTCCCATCTAGCTGAGATTAAGTGTGTACCACTTTGCCCAGATTATCCCCCCTCCCCCAAACCAGCCACTGGAGTTTGACCTCAGAGCCACGCTTCCTAGCAGGCAGGAGCTCCGCCCCTTTCGCTTGGGGACCGATGTTTTTCCTGAGGGCTAGCCCTGGCTCATGGTCCTCTCTGCACCTCCCCTCCTGTCCAGTCTGGCCTTGTGTGTCCAGTGGCCACCAGATGTCGGCCGGTCCTCCCGCGTGAGCGGAGCTGGGGTTTATGTGAGAGATGCCCACTCTGAGGAGGGAACGGGGCCGGGGTTGGAGGTGGTGGCATTTTTCTCCTGGTGAAGCTGGATAAGCTGAGGATCCTTCACCCTGCCTCACGTCACCTCACTTGTGAGAAGAACGTCAGGCAGGGGCTGGTGTATCATGCCTGTAATCCTACTAAGTGACTCAGCAGGCTGCGATCACAGGTTTGAAGCCACCTGGAACAGGAAAGTGAGAATCCCATCTTCCAACTACCCTTCAAAAGCCGGAAGCGCCAGGTCCTGATGGCTCATGCTTGTAACCCTACTCAGGAGGCTGAAGTCTGAGGATCACAGTCCAAAGCCAGGCTGGGCAGAAAAGTCCGTGAGACTCAACTCCAACAAACCACCAGGAAGTGGCGCTGTGGCTCAAAGTGCTAAGAATGCTAGCTTAGAGCAAAAAAGCTCTGGGATAGTGCCCAGATCTGGGGTTCAAGCCCCATGACGGGAGTGGCGGGATGGACGTGGAAGGTAAAGCACCAGCTTCAAGTTTGAAAAAGCCAGGCAAGAGCATTAGGTCTTGAACTCAGGGTTTGAACTCGGGGCCTTGCATTTGTGAGGCCAGCACAACAATGCAGCCGAGTGACAATCGAACCCTGCTCTTCACTTAGGATGAAGCCTGAGCTGTCACTGCCCATTTCTATGCTTCTGTCCCTGCTGGTTGACTGGCCTGCACTGTCACACCCGACTTATTGAGATGACAGGTCTAACTTTTTGCCCAGGCTGGTCCGCAAGTGCAATCCTCCACCTTGAGTAACTGGCATTGCAGGTGTGCCCAACAGCACCTGGCCCTCCATTTCCTGTCTTTATTATGAAACGTGTCTTAACATTCATGCAGGTGGGACAGGTGCGGATTTCCCAGGGTTTGTTTTATGGAGCTAGAGCCCAGGTTTTCCCCCACACACATAGAATTGTGCTCAATTGTGGCTGTGAAACTTGACCCAGATAGAAGGTGGCCCCTGGACTTGTGTCCATGTGCGCGTGCACGCACAGACACATGCACACCCTGCCCCAATCCTGAGTCTCTTGGAGGAAGTGGGCTGAGGTGGCAAGCCCTTGTAGCACAGGGTGCGGTTTACCTGGCACACTGGGAGCGGGTCCCTGGGGGTCAAGGGCCCGCGGGAACAGCTGTGGTCAGCCCATGGGACCGGGTGCTGGGGAAGTGGTGGGTGCTGTGTGTGGGTGGTGGGCAGCCCGCGGCACGGCACAGCTGCGCCTCGTCTGTTCACACTTCCTGGCGCTGGGAGCCATGCTGTCTCTCCCCATCAGCGCGCGGCAGGGGCCCAAGTCCTGACGCCATCTCCTTACTACGCATTGCTTTTTTCTTTTCTGGTGGGTCGTGGGGCCTGAACTCGGGGCCTGGGCGCTGTTCCAGCTCTTCAGCTCAAGGTGAGTGCTCTACCACTTGAGCCACAGCGCCACTTCCGGTTTTCTGGTGGTTTATTGGAGATCAGTGTCTCAGACTTTCCTGCCTGGGCTGGCTTTGAACCATGATCCTGATTTCAGCCTCCTGAGTAGTTCAGATTACAGAAGTGAGCTACCATGTTTGGTTATCTGTGTTTGGCTGAAGTTGGGTCCAGGGAAGTGACATGTAAGGCTGCACAGAATCCTGGGTACAGGGTGTTTGCTGCTGGATGCTCTGCACCTTTCCCAGGCCGCTCTCCCCTGCTGAAGGGACAGCAGTGTATCATATGTAAATATTTTAATAAAACATTGAAGATTAACGTGTGTGCAGTGTGGTTTTATTTTGCCCGTGTCTGGGGCTTGAACCTTCAGGGCCTCGTACATACGTTCTCTGCTTTTTCTGCCCCAGGTTCTTGCTCTGCTACCTGAGCTCCATTTCTGGCTAATGGTGGTTAATTAGAGATGAGTCTCACAGACTTTCCCGGTCTGGCTTCAAATCACTATCCTCAGATTTCAGCCTTTTGAGTAGCCAGTATTACAGGCTTTTTCCCTCAGTGCCTGACTTGAGTACTAGGTTTTAATGGCTGTCTCTCACATGGGTTTTTTTTTTACCTTTTTTTTTTCTTTCTACCTCTGCCTCCAGAGTGCCGGGATTACAGGCATACACCACCACACTTGGCTGGTTTCACTTCTAAAGTGAACAGAACTACACTTATAGAGTGGAAGTAGGATTGTAAATTTGAGGATGGCCTGGCCTACTCTGTGAGTTTAGCAGCACCCTGGGCTACATAGTGAGATGCTACCTTAAAAACAAAAACAGCAATAAAATTGGAAGTCCTAAAATCAAGTAGAACTCTGAACTCCATGCTTAACCACTTTTGTTGTTGTTGTTGGTAGTGGGGCTTGAACTCTGGGCTTTTCAGCTCAAGGCTAGTGCTTTACCACTTGAGCCACAGCACCATTTCTGGCTTTTTCTGTTTATGTGGTACTGAGGAACTGAACCCAGGTCTTTATGCATACTAGGCAAGCATTCTACCACTGAGGCACATTCCCGGCCCTCATTTACTAATTTTTGTCAGTTGTGGGGCCTGAACTCAGTGACTGGGCTCTTTTGCTCAAGGGTAACTCTGAGCTATAGTGCCACTTAGGCTGAGATCTGAGGATTGAGGTTCAAAGCCAGCCTGGGCAGAAAAGTCCTCAAGACTCTTATTTCCAATTCCACCAGAAAACTGGAAGTGGCACTGTGGCTCAAGTAGTAGAAGGCTAGCCTTGAGGTGAAGAGCTCAGGGACAGCGCCCAGGCCCAGAGTTCAAACCCCACAAACGACCAAAAAAAAAAAAAAGGCTCAGACTTTCCAACCAGGGCTGGCAGATCACAACCACCAGAGTAGCAAGGATTACAGGTGTGAGCTACCAGAGCCCCTAACCTTCCCTCCTACCTCCCCCTTGGGAATGGAACGCAGGCCTTTGGGCCTCCCAAGCACATTCTACATGCCAGGCTACACCTCTCAGTGCTTAAGGCTTAACCTATCAGTTAGGTCCTTCAGGGATCAAAGACATGTTTGAGGGAATATACAAGAAAGGTGGTTTTTTTTTTTTAAACCAGCCAGCAGCGGAGAGCAGGTGACACACCCGGGTAATCCTATTATCCCAGCTCCTGCAGAGGCTAGCATAGAGAGGCCCAGCTCCCTGCCAGCCTGAGCCAGGAGGTACGACCTTGTCTTATGTCTTATAAAGAAAAACTACAAAAAAGCGAAGAAAACATAAGATTTTGTTCTCTACTTAGTGGGATCTATGATGGAGGGGTCAAGGTTAGAAACCAGTCTGGGCAGGCAAATCGGGCCAGACATTTATCTCCAGTTAACTAGCAAACTCCTCAGAACTGGAGGTGTGGCTCAAGTAGTAGAATGGAAAAAGTCAATGAGTTCAAGCTGGCACCCAAACCGAAAACAATGGATCAATACATTTCAGCCAAGACCGAGAAGGGCCAGGGGGCCGGCAGCTCATTCCAGACACGTGTTAGCAGCAACTGGGGGGCCCACCTTGGGACTCCCCACTTGCTAAAAACAGGTGCCTCCTAGGCCGCGCCTCGGCCGCTTTTGCTGTGGGTAGTTTTGCTCCAGGCTGAGTTTCTGTACACGCTGGCCTTGAACCGTGGGCCGACTGACCACAGGGATGACTGATCCGCCCGAGCCAACGCCTCAGCTTCCCTAGCTCGCGCGGCCCCAGCGCGCCAGGTTCCGCGGCCGGGACGCGAA
>NW_012267324.1:893535-915918 GCF_000151885.1 Dipodomys ordii
CCCGCCCCCCGTCCCCGGGGGACCCGAGGCGACCCCCCGCCCCCAGGAAGCCCTCCCGGCGGGGGAGGGGAGCGAGGCGGCCCGCGAAGCAACTGGTGTCCGGGGGTGCGCGACTTGCGGGGCGCCCCGGGGCTCCCCGACCCCTCAGTGCGGAGGAGGGCGTCAGGAGAGGGGTCGTCCTCCCTTTCCCCGACTGGACGCTCCTTCTGGCTCCTGCGCCAGCCCCGGCCTCCCCTGTCCCCCGCTGAGGGTCCGGGGTCCCCGACGCGTCCCCCACCCCGGCCCTGGGACTGTGCCCGGGGTCGCCGGCCTCGGGGAAGGGGTTGGGTCCCGGCAGGGCCGGAGCCTTCTTGTTGTCTTTCTGGGCCTCGGTGCTCTCCCAGCCCCGACCCAGCCAGAGCTGGACGGGTTCTGTTCTTTTCTTTTTTCTTTTTGGTTGTCAATTAGAGGTGATTGTTCTCTCTGCCATCCTCCCAGGAACCCCGCTTCCGCCGTCTTCCTCTCCCACCTGGGGCTCACAGCTTGGCGCTTGGTGGTGACCTAGACCTCCTAGAGGGTCAGGGCGAGCTCCAGGGGGTCCCTGTCTCAGGAGCTCTTTGCCAAGGCTATTGTGGGTGGAGAGCCCTCCCCCTCCCCCTCGGGTGACCCTCCATTGGCTCCCCCGTGCCTTGGCAGTGGGGGCAGGGGTCCTTTTTCTCCCCTGGCAGCAGCAGACAATAGGAAGATGCAGGCCATCCAGGTGGAAGGGAAGGTTTGCTGGGAGACCAGGAAGTGGCCATTGAGATCACTTTTTTAATGTGCTGAGATGGAAGCAGGCTTGTCTGCGGCTTGGCCAGGTTGCCCAGGTTTCTCTCACTGGAGGAGCAGGAGCGCGGCTGGTGACTCTTAGATGGCTGCTTTCCTTTGCTGCTGGTAAGGTCGTTCATGTGGTCTGCACAGCCTTGGTGATCCCTGTGAGGCCCTGGATGCTGGAGCATAGTGCTGCCCTTCTTCTTGGTCTTCTGGACCCATGAAGACTGATCCCAAGAGGGCTGGAGGTGCAGCACAAGTGGCAGAAAGCCCATCTAGCAAGCTCAAGGCCTTGAGTTCAAACCCCAGTGCTGCCAAATAAGAAAAAGATTGCCTCCCGAGAGTTGGGCATGGTGGCACCTGCGTGTTTTCAGGGCACTCTGGGGAAGAAGCAGGAGGTGGGGGGGGAGTTCCACTGCAGGACCCTATCGTAACAATAATGTTAATAGTAATGAAAGATTGACTCCATGGTAATTCAACAAACGTTGTAGACATTTTTGTTAAGGCTTTGGGGGTGGGGCAGGCAGAGACTGTAAACCCTTCGTGAAGGGCCTATCTGCAGTGAATGGTTTTGCTGCAGTTCCAGGACTGAAAAGGGAGGGAAAGCAGCTGCAGTGCCTTTTCATCTTTCTTGGAGCCAGAGCGCCATCGTTCAAGTCTGTGTCCTGCCTGCCTTTCTCCAGGCTCCGAGAGGTTGCTGGGCTGGTAGCACTTATTCTTAATGCCCCCTGGTAGAGCAGGCAGCCACCATGTTGTAGATGAGGTGTGACAGTCATCTCGGGCTCCAGTGTGTGCACACCTCTCACCTGAAGGGTTCCTGGGAGTGGGAAGGGAGAGGAGGAGGGAACAGACCTTAGTTTCTGGATCTTAGCACACATGGAAGTGTTGAGGGCTGTCGGGCAGTGGTGATGTTCCACAGCACGGAGTTCACGTTTCCCGTGGCTTATTTGGGGGACCCTAGCGATGGCTGTGGGAGAGTCCTGCTGATGGCTGTGTGGTGGACGGAGCTGGGAGATGGTCTCTGACGGTGAGTGATGAGGAAAGTACCTCCCTTTAAATGCTGCCATTATCAGTGCCAGCCACCAACCCAGCGAAGCTCCTCGGACAGGAGCTAGCTTTCAGAGATGGAGCCTGGCGGAGGAGGCCCAAGCCCCGTGTCTGTGCTTCTGCACGGTGCCTGGGTGCACGCGAGTGAGAGGAGGGTGCTGCTGCGCCGCTGCCTATCTGCCTTGCCAGTTAGGAACTCCACCACTGGGAAACTGACACACAGCTAAGATGCGTAGAGGAAAAAAAAAACGGGGACAGGGCAGAAGAGCCAACACTAAAATTAAACCTCTTCTGAGAGAAGTGACAGAGAATTGTGTCATGTAATGCTTACCTTAGGGTCATGCAATTACGGTTAACAAACTTAGCTATCTATTGCTGAAAAATCAGTGTCGCGCCCGCCGAGCTGATAGCACGTGTGTAACCCTGCGGCTGGCTGCGTCCCACCTGCCCCACCATGGAATACTCGGGAGAAAAGCTGGTTTCATCTCTGGAGTATTTGAATTTGCACCACTGCAGGCTGAGAGGGAGTAATTTCTGCCAATCTGTAATACAGAAAAGCATCTAACGGGTTCCTGAGCCGTCGTGACAACTTTGTGCGTGCGTGCGTGCGTGTGTGTGTGTGTGTGTGCGCGTGCGTGCGTGTGTGTGTGCGTGTGTGTGTGTGTATACACCCTGCCTGGTGGCAGGCTCGCCCAACACCGTGTGCATGCTTCTTCGGCCTCCAGGGAGGTTGTGGGGAGAGGTGGAGACTCGCGCAAGCACCGGGCAGGACAGGGCTGCTCCCTGAGTTCCCTGGAAGTCTAGGCCTTGCCTTTGCTAGAGCACAGTCTCCAGGAGCGCCTCTTACCCTCTCAGCTGCCAAGGCGCTGGGCTCGCTTTCTTTAGCACCTCCAACTCTCTGAGTCTTAGTGGCCTCCTTGGGCCTCCTGGGGGGCTGCATGTGAGCCCTTAGTTTCCAAGAAGTCTTGTGACTGGCCGCTGTATCCCCGGAATTGCAGTTATAGAACGGTCTAACACAGAACTTTCTTTCCAGCTGGTGACCAGGGATGTGCCTTGGTGGTAGCAGGCGAGCTTTTCTGAGACAGTCTGACAGACAGTGGAGGGGTCGTGGTTGCCTATGCAGCAGGCATGCTGGGCCAGGCAATGACCTCTTTCCTCCATAGAGAAGGTTCTGGAGAAAAGGGATTTGCAGGAGCCTTTGATGTCAGGTTCTGGAGCCAGAAAGCCAGAAATCTCAGGAGCTACCTTCCTCTTCCTGCTTCTTCAGGCATCAGGGACCTCAGGAGATGCACCACAGAGCCCTGCAGAGAAAAACACACACACACACACACACACACTTATATACTCATGCATGCGCGCA
Organism: Dipodomys ordii; assembly: GCF_000151885.1. NCBI lineage: Eukaryota > Metazoa > Chordata > Mammalia > Rodentia > Heteromyidae > Dipodomys > Dipodomys ordii. The sequence continues at coordinate 896,732 of NW_012267324.1, forward strand.
CGTACACACGCACACGCACACACGCGCACACACACACGAGCGCAGGGAGGATCGCTTGCCCTTCTAGGAATTTGAGTTTGCCGGTTGAGACATTGCTTGGTTTCGATGGCCTGCAGGCCCAGTGTCTGCAGAGTGATCGGGAACTAGTGTGTCTTTCCTACAAGGTTTCTTACAGACCCAGCTTCTGGTTCTAGAAGGTGCAGCAGAGGCTAACACGAATCATCCTAGATTTTCTGTTCACTTGTATTAAATATCTGCAACATGGATTATGGGAATTTTCTTTCTTTTTTTTTCCTTTTTATGGTCATGGGACCTGAACTCTGGCCTGGGCGCTGTCCCTCAGCTCTTCAGCTCCAGGCTAGTGCTCTACCACTTGAGCCACAGCACCACTTCTGGCTTTTTCTGCTTATGTGGTGCTGAGGAATCGAACCCAGGGCCTCATTCATGCAAGGCAAGCACTCTACCACTGAGCCACCTTCCCAGCCCATTAGGGGAACTTTTTCAGAAATAGATTTCTGAGCAGAGATGCGCCTCGCTGTGTGTGCTCCTGTAATGATGTTCAGGTTTCTCCCAACAGCCCAGCTGGGGGCTCTGGGGCAGAGCCAGCAGCTGCTGATGGTCGGCGCCGGCCTGCATAAGGTGTCCTGTGGCCAGGAGATGACAAGGTACTTTTGTGCTTTTTTTTTTTTTTTTTGCTGACGCAGTATGAGGCTGGCCCAAAGTTAGGGGCTTCCCATGTTCTTAAGTGACAGGGTTTCTGACTGTAAATGGTGTCAGAAGAGGTGTAGGTGGGGTGGGGCCACTGTCCTGAGTGGGTCAGAAAAGAAGCAGAGAGGCCGTGTTTTCCCGTGGGCCTTACTCTCAGCACACTTTCCAGTCTGCTGCTACCATCCTCAGGACACAGGGACCTGGCGTTGGGATTCGCTCCACTGGGTGCAAGTGTCCTGGGAAAAGAGGCCTGCCTGCCACACAGGCTAAGGTTGAGATTGGGTGCGCCGTCCCTGGATCGTGCTGACAGGAGAATGCTGCTGGACCGCGGGGCTGGGAACACCTGAGGCCTGCAACAGCAAAATGCGGGGCCAGTGCCACCTGCACAGGCTGCCGGCAGCTTCTCGTGCGCCTAGCCTTGCATTGCTTTCTGCTTCACGGTGAGAGTGCTCTGTATGTGTGTGTGTATATGTATACCAGTATGTATGCCCGTCCTGGGGCTTTAACTTGGCCTCTTGTGCGCTTCTTGGCTTTTTTGAGTAAAGCTGGCGCTCTACCATTTGCCAGAGCTCCAGTCTGGCTTTTTTTTTTTTTTGGTTGTGGGGCTTGAACTCTGGGCCTGGGCGCTGTCCCTCAGCTCTTCAGCTCAAGGCTGCTCTACTACTTTGAGCCACAGTGCCACTTCTAGTTTTCTGGTGGTTCATTGGATATATCAGTCTCATGGACTTTCCTGCCCTGGCTGGCTTTGAACTGTAATCCTCAGATCTCAGCCTTCTGAGTAGCTAGGATGACAGGTGTATGCCACCAGCATCTGGCGTTTTTGTTGGCTAATTGGAGATAAGAGTCTCATAAAGTGATGGGGCTGGGAAGGTGGCTCAGTGGTAGAGTGCTTGCCTTGCATGCATGAGGCCCTAGGTTCGACTCCTCAGCACCATATACGCAGAAAAAGCTGGAAGTGGCACTGTGGCTCAAGTGGAGAGTACCAACCTTGAGCTGAAGAGCTGAGGGACAGTGCCCACACCCAGAATTCAGGCCCCACAACTGACCAAAAAAAAAAAAAATCTCATAGACATTCCTGCTTGGGCTGACTTTAAACCCAAATTCTCAGATTGCAGCATGGTTGAGTCGCTTGGCACCTGGCTAGCGCTTTTGATGTTAACTTAAAATGCCATGAATCCTTAAAAAAAATCACTGACCCCTGACTCTGCAGCCTATGTTAGAGGACACAAAGCCTGGGCACGTGAACTCTTCTGATCCTGCCCTACGCTGTTCCCTGTTCTGCGATGGCCAGGATGGAGGGGGAAGAGCAGAGGTAACCAGTCAGGACTCCCCATCCCCCGAGGGTGGGCTCTTTGGTCTGTCATGATGCAGGTGTTGTCGTCCTGGTAGTATGTTGTCTTGGCGGAGGTCTGGAGGCTGAGGGACTGTCCCAAGTGCAGCCTGTGGGAAGGGCCTCGGTTTTGAAGACAGATGGAATAGGTCCACCGGTCAGCTGGGCTCCAGAGAGGGGGTGGAGCTGTGGCTCGGGGCTAGGTGATAGAGCGCCTTGTGAGCATCTTCCCAGAGCTCCAGCCTGCCCTCTCTGCAGGGGAGTTGGGGGGGAGGATGGCTCCTGCCCACTCCCCCTGGGGTGGGGTGCTTTCTCTGTGGGTAAGAGTTGAGCTTTTTATTTCTGCCATCATGAGTCTGCCCAGTCCCTTTGGGAGTGCAGTATGCCCTTTGGGTTGGTAGGTGCAGGCTGACAGTTTGCCCATCCAGAACCCCTTCCTTTATTACCCTGCACGTGAGTCCTCTGAGTAGGGCTCCCCCTGAGCGGCATGCTGGTCCTGGGAAGTAGGCCTGCCCGGGATCTGTGTGGTGTGTGTTCCAGTGCCCGGGGCTTTGGGAGGCCTGGCCTGAGCCTCTCCCCAAGGGAGCTGGGCCTCAGCTGAGCAGCCTCTTCCAGCCAAGGCTGCACCCTGGGGAGGCCCTGCCCTGCCCTGCCCCACCCTCCTGGGGACTGCCAGCCTCCTAGGGAGGGGCGCAAACTGAGTACACCTGAGCTGAGAGGTGGACCAGAGACTTTAGCGTTGTGTGTCCAGTGTCTGCAGACAGTTCTGGGGTGAGGGGACAGCTGGAAGGGGCGGGAATCCCGGCAGGTCTTGGGCGTGGCCCTCGGGGCTCTGCTGCAGTGACAGGCTCTGTCTGCACCTCCAGAGTGGGCCTTGTGGGAGCTGTGTGTGTGCTGTGGAGGCGGGGCTCCCTGGGCTGGCCAGGCTGGCTGTGAACTCGTGGGCTCTAGCAGTCCTCCCTAGCCTCCTGAGAAGCTGGGCCTACAGGTGAGGGTGAGTAGTGTTTGGAACACTGTTACATCCTCTGGGGGGCTGAGGGAGCTTGTTAGAGCTTGCTACAAGTGTCTGGCCGTGCAGGGTCTTGGGCTCTGTGGCTTCCCAGTTCCCAAGGTTCTGTGGTGCTGTATGGAGCGGTAAGGGGAAGGGTCACATCGGGCCATGCGTCATGGCCTCTGGGGACTGCCAGGCAGATGGAGCTGAAGCTCTGTGTCTGCCACTGGGACTTTGGCAGAGTTCCTGGACGTATCTGCAGGACTGGGGAACAGGGGCCTCCAGATGAGTTGAGGGAAGCGCCAAGGGCTCGTTAGAGTCTTTCCCGAAACCCACAGGTGGCCACGGCACCCTCTGTGTCCTGTGGGGGTCTCTGGGTGGGCAGCACCAGTGCCTAGCTGTCATTTACTGAGCATTTACTATGTGCCAGGTATTGGGTGGACCATCTGGGTTTTTTTGTTTTGTTTTGTGTTTCACTTGGTCGTGGGGCTTGAACTCTGTGCCTGGGCATTGTCCCTGAGCTTTTCAGCTCAAGACTAGTGCTCTACTACTTGAGCCACAGTGTCCCTTCTGATTTTCTGGTGGTTTATTGGAGATAGGAGTCTCATGGACTTTCCTGCCCTAGCTGGCTTTGAACCTCAATCCTCAGATCTCAGCCTCCTGAGTAGCTAGGATTATAGGTGTGAGCCACTGGAGCCTTGGCCGATTAGTTCTTTACTCCTAAAAGTTAGCTGATCCATCTTAAAGAGACAGAAGTACAATCTGTCTCTTGTCTCAGATGAGAGAATCAAAATCTTGTCCTGACTAGGTGCCAGGTGGCTAAAGTAAGTGGCTGAACAAGATGTCCCCCCCCCTCCCTCCCGAGGAGTGCCCTGCCGGAGGCTGAGTCCAGGGAATCCCTGGCCTACTACCCTTCCATGCTGAAGGGTTTGCCTTCCCTCCCTCCTTTCTCCCTCCCTCCCTCCCTCCCTCCCTCCCTCCTTCCTTCCTTCCTTCCTTCCTTCCTCCTTCCTTCCTTCCTTCCTTCCCTTCTTCCCTCCCTCCTTTCTCCCTCCCTCCTTCCTCCCTTCCTCCCTCCCTCCCTCCCTCCCTCCCTCCCTCCTTCCTTCCTTCCTACCTTCCTTCTTTCTTTTCAGGGCCTGGCACTGTCCCTGAGCTGCTTTTGCATTAGACTAGCACTCTCCCACTGGAGCCACTTTCTCGCTTGTTCTGGGTCTGTGGTACTGAGGAATGGAACCCAGGGCTTGCTTCAGTCGTGCTAGGCAGGCGCTCTGCCACCCAGCCACATCCCCAGCCTGTGCTTTGCATTTCTATTCCTTGTGGTTTGCATTTGTCCCTCCCAGTGGTTGCAACTGTTTTTGAGTGCATGGGTACAATTTTACTATGCCAAACTTGGAGTAACTGGAAAAAGTCAAAGCCAGACGCTATTCCTAACCTAGTTATGTCTTTACAGTTACAGTTAGTCACCAACACCTGTAGTTTAATGTATAATTCTAGCTGCTGGGGAGGCTGAGATCTGGAGAACGGGGGTTCAAAGCCAGCCAGGGCAAAAATTCTTGAGCTCCCATTTCAATAAAAAAAAAAAAAAAGCTGGGCCTGGTGTTGCGTGCCTGTTTACCAGGTATGTGGGAAGCATAAATAGGAGAATTGCAGTCCAGGTCAGCCTGGGCAAAAATAAGCAAGATCTAATTTGAAAAATAGTGAAAAATGAAATTGGCGGAGAGTATGGCTCAAGTGGTAGAGCACCTGCTAGTGTGCCAGGGCCGGGAGTTCAAACCCCAGTACTGCCAGAAGAAAACTTGTCACCAAAAGAGCATCTTTGTACATCTGAAGGTGCCCTCCTCAGTATCCCTGTGTCTCTGAGAATTCGGCCTTTGTTACCTCTTGCTGAGAGCCCTCTGCTCCTTACAGCTCCCATTTTGGGACCCTTTCCTAATTCAGTGCATGGTGGTCTCATTCTGAAACCATTCACCATCTCCTTTTTCTGACAGCGAGCCCATTTGTGTGTTGGGGATAGGGAGGTTTGTGTGAGCCAGGGTCTTGCTGTGCTGCCGAGGCTGTCTGAACCGCTGGCCTCCTGAACTCCTGCCTCCGTCTTCAGGAAGCAAGTCCAGGGCACGCAGCCTGACAGCAGGTCCTGTGAGGTGCGCTTCCATGCGGTTGCTGATGGCAGAGTGCAGGTTGCTGTCTGCGTGTCTAGAACTTGTACAACACAGGAAGGGCCCACTGCCCTTGCTTCTATTGTGACAGTCTAGAGCTGGCCAGCAGCGGTAACAGCAGGGGAAGCAGTTCTGAGTGCTGGACATCCACAGCTCTCCCCCAGGAGTCCAGCCCCGGAAGGCAGGAGCCAGTGAAAAAACGGGGGGGGGCGGTGCTCAGTGGCCACGTGGCCAGAGCCTGGCTGGCTGCTTGGGGGTTTCCATGCCCCCAGTGAGAGGCGTGGACAGAGGAGACCTCCCACCATCCTGCCTGGGTCCCAGGCCTGGGTCAGCCGCAGCTCCTCATCCAAACCCTTGGGGCGAGCAGTGCTGTCGGGGTGAAGGTTTTTTTTTTTTAATTGCATTTTTGAATTTTTTTGTCAGTCGTGGGACTTGAACTCTGGGCCTGGGCGCTGTCCCTCAGCTCTTCAGCTCAAGGCTAGCGCTCCACCACTTGAGCCACAGTGCCGCTTCTGGCTTTTTCTGCTTATGTGGTGCTGAGGAATAGAACTCAGGGCCTCATGCATGCAAGGCAAGCGCTCTACCACTGAGCCACCTTCCCGGTTTAACTTTCATAGATTCTTTACTGATTATCTTTAATTCGAAAGGCTGGGGGAGGGCTTATAATCTGAAGTGATCTAAAGTTTGAAAGCTTTTCAGTGTGATTGGGTACTCAAAAAGTTTTGTGTTTTACCCAGATGCCAGTGACTCACAGCTGTCATCCTAGTTACTCAGGAGTTTGAGACCCAGATTAGTCAACCCAGGCCTAAGAGTCCGGGAGATGCCATCTCCACAATAACCAGTGGCAACACTGAGCTGAGGCTCCGGCGATAGAGTGCCAGCTGAGTGACAGGCAGCCCTGAGTTCAGACCCTGGTGCCAGTGGCTCATGCCTGCCCTCCTAGCTACTCAGGAGGCTGAGGATCACGGTTCAGAGTTACCCTGGGCAGGAAAGTCCGTGAGATTCTTTTCTCCAGTTAACCACCAAAAAGCTAAAAGTGGTGCTGTGGCTCAAGTGATAGACTGCTAGTCTTGAAGTGATAAAGCTCAGGGACAGTGCCCAGACCCTGAGTTCAAGCCCCAGGATGGCAATGCAGACACACAGACAGACAGACAGACAGACAGACAGACAGACAGACAGACACACACGTTTTGCATTTTGCAGCAGTTTGATGTTTTTGGGTTAGAGATGTTCATTCAACCTGTCCCTGACATACTGTGTGCTAGCTGAGAAGGATGTTCAAGGTTGTTTTTGTTTTTCCCTTTTTGTTTCTCGGCTGACATCTTTTATCCCTGACCGACAAGACCCTGCTGAGCGCAGAGCTGGCATGTTTGTGAGCCTGGATGTGGTGTTTAATGCTCCTTCCTCCGGGCTGGGTGGGTAGAGCTCCTGCCTAGCCAGCACAGGGCCCTGGGTTCCATCCTCACTGCACACACCCCTTCCAGGAGCCTGGCTTCCCCAGGGCTCTCTGGCCTTTTTGTTGTGTGATAAAATGTATCACACACACACCCCCTCACGTGCTCTCACGCTCACACACACCCTCCTGTGGTTGGTTAGCTGTGTGGCTGCTGCTGACGGTTACTCCTGTGCCCTGTGTGCAGTGTGGTTTTATGGGAGGTTGGCTGGGGCCGGCCATGATTGGCCAGTAGCCGGTGCATTATTGGAAGGACTTCGGGAGGTGCTTTAGAGCCCAGAAGGGGGTCTGGAGTCCCCCTCCAGGTCTTGGCCCCATCGCCCACCTTCCACCCTCTATGCACACCAACTCTGTTACACTTGACCTCTGGGTGGCCATGTGCTGGGTTATTTTGTGAGGGAGGGCAGAAGGAGCCATTGAGGGAATTTTTTTTTTTCATCAGTCCTGGGACTTGAACTCTGGGTCTGGGCGCTATCCCTCAGCTCTTCAGTTCAAGGCCAGCGCTCTACCACTTGAGTCACACCGCCATTTCTGGTTTTCTGGTACTTCATTGGAGATAAGAGCCTCATAGACTTTCTTGCCTAGGCTGGCTTTGAACCGAGATCTTCAGATCTCAGCATCCTGAGTAGCTGGGGTGACAGGCGTGAGCTACGGCAGCCGGCGAGTTCATGGTTTCTTGAGCACTAGGTTAGTGGATGTCTGGCAGAGCCCCGTCTTCACCTCTTCCCAGAGGGAGGGTTGTGCTAGGTGTGTGTGTGGGGGCAGCCCAAACAGAGGCTAGCCTGGATAGGAAATGTCTTAACAAAACCCAGCAGACGGCCAATGCCCCTCAGCATGGTCTCCCCATGGACCTGGAGCCCTCCCTCGGAGGTGTCAGGTTTTCTTGATGACATCTTCTGGGTCTTCCCCAGAAGCTCCACAGTTTAATCCTGCTTCCGGGGTCGGCAGAGCATGTGGCGTGCTTTGTCCCTAGCTTTGGCCACGGGGCTAGCGGCACGCAGAGGGGCGCACGGTACCCGGGTGTCTGCGGGGCCTCTCCAGGCCCCCTAGTGCGGAGCGTGTTGCGGGCTGACGTCCCCGTGGATGCTGATTTGCTTGTTCTTGGGTGCTGTGCTGCCCTAGAGCTTCGCATCCTGAAGGCAGTGGGGCCGCTGGGCAGCTGGCAGGGCAGCCTGGTGAGGGGTGAGGGGAGCGTGGGGCAGGTGGCCCCAGGTCCCAGACTCTGAACGTGCCTGTTGTCACCCTCGGACAGTCCTTTGTCCCTTATTGTGGGCTCAGGGTCTCCTGTGGCTCTTTCACCCCTCCTGATACCCGGCCTGGCGGTGGGCGGGCCTGTGCTTCAGAGGCAGTGCAGTGGGCGTGGTCGGCCCTGAGCCCTCCCCCTAAGTCCCCCCCCCCCTCGTGTGGGCAGAGGTGACTGCAGCTTCCGTGGACTGATGGGGGCAGGCGCTCTGGCGGCCCTGCCCATCTCCCCTGTGTTCCCTCCTGGGGACCTGAAACTGGCTTGTGTTTCAGGGCCTGGCTCCTCCCGGTAGGTTAGTTGAGAGGCCCAAGCGATCTTTCTTCCACAGCCTCTTTCCCTCCTGGTTTTGGGCCGCTCTCAGCGTGGTTAGCTGCCTTCCCGTCCCCGCCTCCGAGCTTGTGTTGGCAGCCTGGTGGTGACAGAAGCGAGCCGTGTGCTCGCGGTGAGGCTCTGTGTCCGGAAGGGCCGTGTGAACGGGTGCCATGCGCTGGCTTCCGTGTTCAGGGTGCTTCTGCCTGGGCATTTGAGTGAGTGCCGGCTGCTCTCCTCCCTGGCCTCTGAGGCCTTTCCCGCACTGCCCTGGAACTTTGCCCTCCTGCGCCCTGTGCTGGCAGCGGCGTTGGGGGTTGAGTGTGAGCGGGCCAGTTCCTTGTGGCCACAGGTGGGGGGCAGGTGGGGCGTCCTCCACAGCGGGCCTGCCTCTGCACCATGGAGGCCGCTGTCCCGGCCCGCCCCGCTGTGAGAGGTAATGGCCACCGCCGGAAGTTGGGAGGGAGGCCTTTCCAGAAGCAGCCGATCCCCAGCAGGCCCAGCCCATAGCACAGAGGGTGGGAACCCTCCCAGGGTGACGGGAGACGGTCTCCAGCAGGTGGGTGCACGTGGCAGGTTGTACTTGCATTAGGATGAGCGGTGGAGACGTGAGCATTCTGTCTTCAGCAGTTGGCTGTGGCTGGGTGGTGCTAGCCAGCTGCCCTGCACCCTGCCCCTTGTGTGCGTGCGTGCGTGGGCGCGTGCGTGCCTGTGTGGGTGTGTACTGCTGTGCACAGGTTTTCCATCCTGGTGAGTGGTGGGCCCCGCCCTGTTGAGAAAGAGGAAGTGACCTCACCTGCTGTGTCAGGCAAGCTGCCTGGGCCCCACGGTGCCTCTGGGGTGCATCACTCCACGCTGTCTGCCTGGGTCACCATACTATACTGTCTTCTGGGCCTGGATTTGAACTCAAGAAGGATGGCAGCCTTGACCGTGAGTGGTGCCGCCTCCCGCCACCTCCCTGCCAGGATGCCTGCTTCCCCTGCACCCTGGGCTCCACCCTGCCTTGCTCCAGGTTCTTGGCTGATGGAGCTGCAGGGTGCCCCTTCCCCTGTGCAGTACCCTCCTGTGTCCGGCGGCCCCTGGCACCCGTGCAGCCCACCCGCCACAGCACAGGGGCGGCGCCGGCTCCTGTCCTCCCCCTGTGGGGCTGTGGCCATCCCACAGCTGCCGTGGGACCCCATCCTAGCGAGCTGGGTCTCTCGGGGCCCAGCCTGGGGTGCCTGCCGCTGGTCGTGCTGGGCAGTGAGCAGCCAGCCAGCTCTGCCTCCTGGTTTTCCAGAGCACGCCCCTCCCTCTGTCGGCAGTGGGCCTGCCTGCCACAGGACGCAGCTTCCGGCTACTGTATGGTCCCAGGGTGGACGCATGACTGGTCAGAGCCTGTGCAGAGAGTAGCGCTTTGCTGGTAGGGTTGGGAGAGAGCTGGATGGGAGGGTGGGAATTGCCTGCTGCCTGGACACATCTGTGTGCCTGGGGCTGCAAGCGGCAGAGACACCAGGTCACAGGACTAGGGTCAAAAAAGGAAGCCAAAGCCAGTACCAGTGGCTTGTCTCTGTAATCAGTTACTCAGAAGGCTGAGATCTGAGGTCTGCAGTTCAAAGCCAGCCAGGGCAAGAAACTCCCTGTGACTCTGATCTCCAGTAAACTACTCAGGAAAAAACTGGAAGTGGTAAGAGTACTAGCTTTGAGCTACAGAGGCTTAGGGACAGGGCCCAGGCCCTGAGTTCAAGCCCTAGGACCTGCAAAAGAAAGAAGTCATAGGTTCACTTGAACTAGAAGTTGAGAGCAGAGCTCTTCTGGGACCAGCTGGGTGCTGAGGACTGAGTCCCCCGCTCCTCTGGTTCTTTTCTTGCTGATGGGTTGTGACCCCTCCATTGTTCCAGTAGTGCCTAACCTGGGGGCACCCAGTGAGGGATGGGGTAAGAATTAAGGTTTCGTGGGGCCTGGGCTTGGCAGGTCAGGGAGGACACCCCTCCCCCTAGCTCTTGGCCTTCAGGCTGGAGTCATTTGGGTGGGTTTCTCCTGCGGGGTCCCCGCAAGGCCTTGAGCCTGCTCTCTGGGTTGCCTGATGCCCTCCGGTCTCAGTACCCTGTCTTGTGAACCCCTGAGAAGACGGAGTGCATGCCAGCTCTCTGCCCTCGGGGTCGCTCCTGGGCAGCCTGCAGCGCACCTCCTCCTGTCTAAGCCTTTATCTGCCAGGTGCTGGGGCGGGGTGGGGGGGGTGTCTGTGCATGCTGGCTCCTTGTTCTTCCCCAGGGTCTTCCCAGGGCTAGTGGGCTGCGGTCCCCTCCTAGGCCAGACTTTTCCCCCACACCACGCTTGCCCCAGGGCCACGCCAGCTCCAGCCACAAGGCGGTATCTTGTGGAGAAGATAATTTCATTCCAGCTGTTGGGTGATGCGTGGTCCTCTGGGCTTTCCTCCCACCTTCAAATAAAGGAAGATGGCTGGAAAGAAAGAAAAGTCGTGCACAGACGGGCTTTGCAGGGAGGCCCGGGCTCACATTTCTGTAGTTGTGTCTCAGTTGTTAGTCCTTGGGCTGATGGCATCGCACGTCTGCTGTCCTGTGCAGAGGGAGGCTGAGGCCGCCTCCCTGCACGCAGGCTCCACAGGGAGCTGCTTGGTGCCAAGCAGGCGCGAAATAAACAAGTGGAGCCTCTCCCCTTTTTTCTGAGTAGGGGTGTTACTCCTGAGGAGAGACTAGATAGTTAACTGTGGTTTTGTGATGCACTCTTGCTTTACTGTCAGCAATGGGCAGGTACAGGATACCATTGCATAATTTCCCACAATTCTAGAGCGCCCCCCCAAAAAATACCAGGAAGACATGGGGTGTGGAGCAGAAGACCTGTGAGGGAGGAAAGGCAGGCGCCCTTCCTTGGAGCTCTGAGGCTGAAGCTGACAGGTTTCAGTCTGCCTGGCCTTCTCAGGATCCCTCCGTGCACTGATGCAGTGGTGATGAATGGGGGGGGGCGGGGGGGGGGGGGGGGGGAGAGGAAGAGAGGGAAGAAGAGGGGGGAGGGAGGGAGGAGGGAGGCAGAGGGAGGAGGGAAAGGGAGAGAGAGAAATTGCTTTTAAGATGCAGCAGCCTTCCCCGGGGAAGGATATACTCAGCTAACAATCATAAGATCTCAGAGACCACGCAGAGAAAGGTTGATGTAATTAGTACTCAGAAAATCTACCTGCTTCACAGACGCGTGGGGAAGAATGCCGCTGGCAGGCTGGAGGACTGGACAGTAGCCACCAAGATAAGTTGCTATGTGTGTGTGTGTGTGCGTGCGCGCGCACATGTGCCCGCGCGCACACTGGTTAATTGGAGGAAAGAGGCTCTGGGGTTTGTGTGCCTAGGCTGGCTTCAGACTGTGGTCCCCAGATCTCAGTTTCCTGACTATGTAGGGCTTTGGATGCCGGCACAACTCTGGTTACTCAGTTGCCTTTCTGTAGCTCCAGCCCACACACTGCCCTCCAGGCTGGGGTGCAGCGCCACCGGCCTGGCAGCACCCGAAGCAGAATGGGGGAGAAGGAGCAGCATTGGTAGAGATCTGGACAGTAGGAAAGGTTGTTTGAGTCTTCCCCCTGCCCCATTGTCTCTCTAAACCCCAAAACAAATGAAAATAAGCATAGACGGTCGCTGGCCCGTATTGAGCACTGTGGAGTGGTGTGGTTGCCATCTGTGGTGCCATAGTGCTGTCTAGGCCCCTCGGAAGGGCGGCACGGAGTGGAAGCAGCTACCCACAGCTGGCTTACAACGAAAACAACACCCCACGTCGCTGGGGGGCAGTGGCCCGAAAGCAGAGGTGGATTTCCCTTAGAGCTGTTGTTACTGAGCTTGGCGGGCCTGCCCCGGGTGAGCCCTGCACAGACTCGCTGCACGCACCCGCTTCTGGCTTCTGGATGTGCCAAAGTGCAGGATGCCTGGTGGCCAGTTGCTTCTCAGCACTTGCAAATGCGCACCATCCTATCAATTTTTGCTGGACTTTCTATCACCTTAGGAGCGTGGGTCTGAGATCGTGACAGCTGATGGGATTGATGGATGGATTGATGTGTGTGCTTCAGGGTTTGAAGTCGGGGCCTCATGCTGCTAGAAAGCACTTCACCACTTGAGCCACACCCTGAGCACTTTTTGCTTTAGTTATTTTCCCAGATAAGGTTTGTTGTTTTTGCCTGGGCTGGCTGGCATCAGACCATGATCTTCTACCTCTGCCTCCTGAGCGCTGAAACAGAAGTTGTGCCTTTCACCATGTTGGCATGTTCTTTGAGATAAGGTCTTGTGTTTCCTGGCCTTAAACTGAAATCCTGCCTCTTCCTCTTGGCACTGTGGCTGAGTCCTCAGTTAATACTTTTGTTTATGTTAATGAGCCTTCATATACTGTAAGGACCTGCTTTTTTTTTTTTTTTTTTTTTCCAGTCCAGGGCCTTGAATTCACAGGCTGGGTGCTGTCCCTGAGCTTTTTTTGTTTGTTTGTTTGTTTTTGGGTCCGGTCGTGGGGCCTGAACTCTGGGCCTGGGGCTCTGTCCCTCAGCTCTTCAGCTCAAGGCTAGTGCTCTACCACTTGAGCTACAGCGCCACTTCTGGCTTTTTTCTTTTTGCTTATGTGGTGCTGAGGAATGGAACCCAGGGCCTCAGGCATGCAAGGCAAGCGCTCTACCACTGAGCCACCTTCCCAGCCCCTCCCTGAGCTTTTTTGCTCAAGGCTGGCACTCTACCACTTGAGCCACAGGTCTACTTCTGGATTTTTGGTAGATACTTGGGGATACGAGTCCCACAGACTTTCTTGCCAGACCTGGCTTCAAACCACAATTCTCACATCTCAGTCTCCTGAGTAGCTGGGATTGCAGACATGAGCACTGGTGCCTAGTTTATGATGTTTTGCTTTTTTTTTTGCCAGTCCCAGGACTTGAACTTACGGCCTGGGCACTGTCCCTGATCTTCTTTTTGCTCAAGGCTAGCACTCAACTACTTGAGCCACAGTGCCACTTCCAGGTTTTTCTGTTTATGTGGTGCTGAGGAATCGACCCCAGGGCTTCATGCATGCAAGGCAAGCGCTCTACCACTGAGACACCTTCTGAGCTCTCACATACTTTCTTGTTGTTGTTGGTCGTGGGGCTTGAACTCTGGACCTGGGCGCTGTCCCTCACCCAGCTCTTCAGCTCAAGGCGAGCGCTCTACCACTTGAGCCACAGCTCCACTTCCTGTTTTCTGGTGGTTCATTGGAGATAAGAGTCTCACAGACTTCTCTGCCCCAGCGGCTTTGAACTGTGATCTCAGATCATAGCCTCCTGAATAGCTACGAAGACGGGTGAGCCACTGGCGCCCAGCTCTGACATACTTTTTAAAGTTTACTTTTTATGATTAACCTTTTCTCATTACTTCTCAAGTCTAAACTTCAGAAGGCAGCCAAGTTCTCTGTAAAGGATCTGAGGATAAATGATTTTGCTTTGCAGGCCATACAGTTTAGGTATTTCTGACGCGACTGCTGTCTGCTCCATAGAACAGCCATGCGCATGGCCGTGGCTGGGCATGACTGAGCTCCAGTAAAACTATGTGCTTTACGGTAACGTTTCCACCTTCATGTAAACAGTATGTAGCTTGATAGTGATACAAACAGCATGTAAATGGTATTTTTTTTTTTTTTGGGTCCAGTCGTGGGGCCTGAACTCTGGGCCTGGGCGCTGTCCCTCAGCTCTTCAGCTCAAGGCTAGCGCTCTACCACTTGAGCCACAGCGCCACTTCTGGCTTTTTTCTTTTTGCTTATGTGGTGCTGGAGAATCAAACCCAGGGCCTCAGGCATGTAAAGTAAGCATTCTACCACTGAGCCACCTTCCCAGCCCTGTAAATGGGTTTTAAAAACAAGTTTTGGAGTTGGGTGCCAGTGGCCCCTGTCTGTAATCCTAGATACTCAGGAGCCTGAGATGTGAGGTCCCAGTTCAAAGCCAGCTGGAGCAAGAAAGTCCAGGAGACTCCCATCTCCAATTAATCACCAGAAAAGTCAGACTTGGAGCCTGTGGCTCAAGCTGTAGAATCCTAGCTTTGAGCAAAAGCTCCCAGGGACAATGCCCAGGCCCTGAGTTCAGATCCCAGGACCAGCACGTACGCGCGCGCGCGCGCACACACACACACACTAACTAACCTAACAAAATTTTGGTGCTGACATGGACAGTGTGAGGGCCGTTGCCTGGGAGTTTGCACACTTGTGAGAGCTGAGGGCTTGTCAGGCCGCCCGGTTCCCTGGTGTGCACACCTGCCGCCCCGGCAGGCCGCCGGCCGGCCCGCGGCGGCTGTGCTGAGGGTGGAGCCGGGTGTGGGAGGCCGTGGCCATGACTAAGCACAGAGACAGGGTGCTGGTCCCTGTCGTAGACGGGAGGACTGTGTCTCCTGTTCGCAGCGGGCCCGTTCTGCGTTGATGGAAAATCTCAGCTGGTGATAGCTTTCGGGTGGAGCCAGCGCTGGCACACGCCTGGCACACCGTCCCTGCCCCTCATGGCAGCTTGATGGGGGGCACACAGCAGCCCCCGAAACAGCAAGCGTGGGGATGTGTGCAGGTGGAGCTGACGGGGGTGGGGGTGCTCCCCGCGGGCCGCTGGCTGCGCTGGGCTTCGTGTCTGAGATGCTGTGGGGGTGCGGCTGGACTGTGGTGTTGGTGTCGGGGCGCGGCCCCCCCCCGCTGAGGCAGCTGCCCACCCCCAGCGGGCGTGCTGGGGAGCTCGCGGGGAAGGAGCCCACCCTTGCACCCGCCTTCTGCAGGGTGCTCCACCCCGCCTCCCCTAGACGGTGCGGGCTGCTGTCACCCCAGAAAACACGTCCTTCCCCGCTGCACCCCCAGGTCCTTTGGGCCTCGCTTGCCCTGAGGGGCGCCCGGGCCAGTGCGCTCTGTCCCCCCAGGCCTGAACCCCCAGCAGGCCTGAGGGTGCGGGAGACCTGGGAGGCGGAGGGGGCAAGCTGGCATCTGCGTGCCGGTGTTGCGTTTCTGTAGTGATGGGGAGCTGTGCTTGGCGGGGACACCCCTGGGGCTGCCCCTCTTCCCCCGTGCGCCCCACCAGGCCCTCCTGGCAGCACCGTGCGCACGCGTGAGGCGTGGTCGCCACGTAGCTGCGAGGGGCCACAGCCGGCCCTGTCAGGACAGGACACACGTGCCCAGGGCACGGGGAGGGCGAGGCCCCATCTTGGGGCGCTTGGAGGCCTCTGGCCAGCAATGCACGGTGTCCGTCTGTGCTCAGAGCCTCATGCATGAACACCGCCTTCTCCTGTCCCCTCAGCCATCTTGGGGGGGTGGCCCCCTTTCTGCTCGCTTCCTGCTGCTGGGCCTTCACCACCAGCAGTCTCGCCTGGGCCTGGGCCTGGGCTCCACCTCCAAGCCCTTCCCCCACCTGCGACCCGCGCCCCCCTCCCCCTTGCTTGTGCCACTTCCCCCCACTGGTCTGCCCTGCAAACTCCCACTCGCTCTTGGGCCTCCTCAAAGACACCCTCTGTGCGGCACCCGGGCATTGCGGCCCCGCCCGCCCGGCCAGGGCAGCCAGCGCCTTCAAGGCCAGGCTTGTGCTCTGCTGTGCTGTGGAGAATGGCGGGGTGCTGGAGAGGCCTCGGGCCAGGCTTCTGCACTCCCCACCCTGCTGTGTGGCCTCTGGCAAATTAGGTGACCTCTCTGTGCTTTGGTTTACTACTGAGAAAAAAGGATGGTCGTTTGTGGAGCTCCTAGTAAGAATTGCTTAGTAGAGAAAGCAGCGCCTTTTTTTTTTTTTTTTTGGTCAGTGGTGGGGCTTGAACTCTGGGCCTGGGCGCTGTCCCTCAGCTCTTCAGCTCAAGGCGAGCGCTCTACACTTGAGCCACAGCACCACTTCTGGCCTGTTCTGCTTATGTGGTGCTGAGGAATTGAACCCTAGGGCCTCATGCGTGCAAGGCGAGCATTCTACCACTGAGCCACCCTCCCAGCCCAAGCAGCCCCTTCTAAATCCAACTGGTTCTTGCTAGTAGGAAGCCGGGTTTTGGGGTATCTGGTCAGGAAAGGCTGCACCTCATGTTTGGAAGCCAAGAGCAGGAGGCCAGGGCTGGGGGCTGATGGGGCCGCGGGGAGCACCCAGAGGCGTCTCTCAGCCGTCAGAGCTGGGCGTCCCACACCCAGCCTTCAGTGCTCCTCTGGGAAGAAAGGGGTCTGGGGCCAGAGCCAGGGCTTCAGCCCCACCAGTGACCAGTGTTTGAACTTGGAGGGAAGGGGCAGATGCCAGCCCTCCTGCCTGGTGGGAAGCCAGGTGGCAGGCGCAGGAGCAGGCCCAAGCGGGCCTCAGCAGGCTCCCTGCCCCCCTGGAGCTCCCCCTGCACTGGGCTGTTTCCCCTCCATGGTGGCAGCCCTGAGGGCAGGGCAGGGCAGGGCCCTGGGTCCCCCCAAGGGGATCCTCTCCAGCTGGCTGTGGGTGGCTTCCCGGGTCCCAGTGGCGCTCTGGGGGCAGACTTCCTGGGGGCTGTCCCTGCCCTTGGTGAAGCTGAGGCCTGAGGAGGTGAGGTAGCGGGACCGCCCCACTGAGGGGTGCTCCTGCCCATTTTGGGGGGCACAGGTGGACACAGGCTGAGACTGAGGGAATCAGGAACTCAGAGGCTTCTGCAAGCGGAGCCTCTTCTTCCTTGGGCCAGGCGCTCTGGGGACCCAGCCCCCCTCGGCCCGGCAGAGGCCCTCTCCACACCCCCTCCAGCCTGTCTGCACGTCTGCATGTGCACCTGTTCATTTGAGTGTGACTGCAGTCTCGGCCCATGTGCCTGTCCCCACCAACCTAGGACTAAAGGATCCGTCCCAGGGCAGAGGGCCGGGCCCCAGAGGGGCCGAGGAGGAAGCGGGGGTCCCTCTGGTCAGGAGCTCTCAGCTCAGCCTCTGGGCTTCCTGGTGCTCCTTAATGTGGGGTTCAGGGTGAGGAAAACGGTGCTGCTGGCCCTGCAGGGGCTGCTCTGCTCCCCTGCTTTCCCCAGCCCCCCCTTGCCCGGGCGCAGTGCTCTGGGTCCACGCAGGGCTGTCTGGGAGGCAGGGCTACATCTGTGACCCGAAGCGTGTGCGCGTGTGCGCGTGTGGGTGAGGAGGACTCGGCAGGTTTGTGTGGGGAGCGCATTGTAGTTTGATAGCTATGCAGTTGTTGTTGTTTGACAGTCCTGGGGCCTTGGCGCTGTCCCTGAGCCTCTTGGTGCTCAAGGCAAGTGCTCTACCATTTGAGCCACAGTACCACTTCTGGCTTTTTCTGAGTTTATTGGAGATAAACATCTCATCTATGGTCTTTCCTGCCAGGCTGACTTCGAACCAAGATCCTCAGATCTCAGTCTCCTGAGTAGGATTATAGGCATGAGCCATGGGCCCACTTGGCTTGTGCAATCTGCAATTGTTATAATGGGTTCTAGAACAAGAAAGCCTGACTGGGTGGCGGAGCACACCTGTAATTCCAGTGCTTGGGAGATGGAGGCAAGAAGATCCTGAGTTTGAGGCCGGCTTGGGAACTGTGCTAAAAGCAAAAAGCAGAAACCTTGCCCAGTACCGCCTAACCCTCGATATTTTTGTTTAGGACAGAATCTCATTCCCCTGAGCAGCTGGGATTACAGGCGTGCGCCACCAGAGCCTGGACAGTTAAACTGTTGAGAAAGTCATGGAGCCAGACTGCAGGAGGCGAGGGCACCGGTTTCCTGCCAGGTCAGGGGCTTGAAGACGGCAACGGCCTCAGTGTGCGTGAACATTACAGTAGCTTGGTGGGAGCGTGGACATGCGCTTCTTTTTGCTTTAAGCTCTATGTCCCACCATTTCGGTAAAAAGTGCATCTGTCCCTCTGCCCGCCCGCACGCCCTGCTGCTCAGCGTGCCCGGGGCTGAGCGGGCGCCGTGAAGGGCCCTGACCCGGGAGCCGGGCCTGCTGGCTTCGGGTGTGTGATCACCGCCGTGCCCACGTCTCGTGAGCCGGCCAGGCCCTAGTGGACGGACGGACGGACGGACGGACGGACAGACAGCAGCAGAGATGAAAGACATCAGGCCGGGGTCGGGAGAGTCAGCGCTAGTGAATTTGCACCGACCTACTTATTCTACCACGGCGGCCTCCGGTGCCAAACAGCGCTGTGTCTTGTCCTCTAATTCTCAATCTGTGCTTGAAGTGGGGGCCCTGGCACAGAATATGGAGGGGCACCCCAGTGATGGCGGGGGGCCACCGGGGGCAGGACGGGGAGAGGAACCGGGTCGTTGACTGTCGGTGACGAGTGGCCTAGTGAACCACTGTGGGCTCGGGCCACTGCACGCCCAGGCCTCTGTCCCCCCCCCCCCCCCCGTGGGCCGAGGCGCGGCCCAGCTCCCGAGTGTCTGGCTTTGTCTCGCTTGCTCTTGGGTGACTCAGGAGCGACCCTGATCCCCCACTGTCTGCGTGCCAGCCTTTCTGTGTCACATGGGAGGGGACAGTGGCCGCACCCCGGTCCCCATGCCCGCAGGGTGCTGCAGTTGGGGACCCCCGGGAGCTGGCGCCTTGTGAATGGGGGGGCTGAGCCTGCAGCCGCTCCCTCCCCTTGAGGGCCCGGGGGGCCTGGCCCTGCCATCTGACCCACCGGAGGGAGCCGCACCGTGACTGCCTGGGGGTACCCCGCGCCTGCTCCTCACAGGCTGGGGCCCTGGCGCTGAGCTGAGCTGGAGTGGGGTGCGCCTCTGGACCCTGCTGTGGCACGGGGGGGGGGCTCTGAGCGTGGCGTGGAGCACGCATGGTTCTGCAGAGCTCAGGCTCTTCTCGGCCTGGAGCGTGGACCCCTGCTTGCGGGAGGCGGGCGCCGTGGGGGTGCGCCTGCCCCTCCCGTGGGCGCCGTGGCTCTGCTGGAGCTGGAGACTCATCAGGGGTTGGGGTGGCTGCCAGCTTTGCGGTAGCAGCTGTTCAGAGAGAGCACGGTGCTGTGGGGGAACGGGACGCTGCTGTGTGGCGATGGTGCTGTGGGGTCGGTGCTGTGGGGGAACGGGACGCTGCTGTGTGGCGATGGTGCTGTGTGGGGTCAGTGCTGTGGGGTC
>NW_012267324.1:917821-925848 GCF_000151885.1 Dipodomys ordii
CCCGTGCGCATGCCCGCTGCGCGCTGGGACCCGCTGCCCTCTGCTGAGCCGCAGCCCTTGCTTTGCTGCCGCTGCCTGCCAGTGGGGTGCCGCCATGTGACCTGTGTGCGCACAATTCCTGCCGACCCTGTGGCTGGGGTGCAGCGCCTGCCCGCCGTGCGCCTGCCCCCCGTGCGCATGCCCGCTGCGCGCTGGGACCCGCTGCCCTCTGCTGAGCCGCAGCCCTTGCTTTGCTGCCGCTGCCTGCCAGTGGGGTGCCGCCAGGCCTCCTGTGGCCCGCACCCCAGTCCCTGTTTTCTCCAGGCTCGCTGAGGGCCGCTGGCACAGCGTGGCTCCCGTCGAGCTTGTGCAGCACAGGCCACAGAGGGCGCCCCAGCCACGCTTTGGGCCCCCAGGTCCTCAGCCTTTCTGCTCCTAACTGCGCACTGTGACTGCTCACCGGCTCAGTCTAGTCCCTGTGTGTTCCTGGAAAGCTGGCTTACTCTCGCCCGCGCTCCGCGTCCTGCAGTCGTGTGGATGGGTGCCGTGTCCCTTCCCTGGGCACTGGATCATTTCCAGGCTTGTGGAGCTGGCATCGGCCCTGGCTCTTCCTAGAGGAGAGGCTGGGAAGGCGGGGCCCCCCCCCCCCCCCACGTCCTCAGCCACGGTCTCTGGAACCTGCCCGAGCCAGCTCTCGCAGGCACTCAAGAAGCTTGTGTGTGCTCAGAAAGGGCCAAGTGACAGGAGCGGAAGCCCTGTGCACCGGCAGTAGAGCTTGAATAAGGATCCGTGGGGAGCCACGCCACCTCCCACCCTCCCCGTCCTGCCTGTGAGCCGGGCTGTCCTCCCCCGCCGCTGCTCTGTGGGCTGTTGTAGGACACGTACACAACTCCAAGCCCACGAGGACGCGCAGGCCACCCGCCCGTGGGAAGTACTGTGGCCCCCGGTCCTCCTCCTGAGGGAAAGTGGCTTTGGTTAGGCAGAGCCCATGTGGTTGAGCAGGGAACACCAGGGGGCATCCGTGCCTGGCAGGTTCTCCCGGCTCCTGCCAGGTGTGGGGTGGGTGCAGCTGGACAGCCGGAGTGCAGAGGACAGGCCTGGAGCTCTGGTCTGAGCGGCCTCCTGTGCAGACGTGCCACAGACACGGCCTAGAACAGATCGGGGTGCCCTGGGGACTCACAGCTTCGCGGGCATGCTCAGCACCCTGGTGTGCACAGGCCCCCCCTCCCCCCGCCCTGGGGTCAGCTATAGCATATTTTCATTTGGAAGGACAGCCGCTTGCTAATGAACATTTCCAGGGTCTTTTGAGCTCAGCTGTTTTGGTAGATTCTTGTCTAGACCATTCTGCATTGGGGGAAAAAAAAAGCGCAGTGCTAGTGGCTCACCTGTGCGGCAGTCCTACTTGGGAGGGAGGCTGGGAACAGGAGGATCGTGGTTCCAGGCCAGCCTGGGCAGGAAAGTTGGTGAGACGCCATCTCAGCAGAAGCAAGCTGGGCATGGTGGTGCACGCCTGTCGCCCCAGCTACCAGGGGAAGCATAACGTAGCATTTCCAGCCGGAGCATGCCCGGGCAGCATGACTAGGAAGTGAGACTTGATGTCAAAATAACTAGGGCAAAAAATAAGGGCCAGAGGCAGAGCACCTGCCCAGCAAGTACCGGGCCCTGAATTCAAATCCCCGTACTGCCGCCAAAACAAGCGGCTTGTGCGTGTGGCCTCCTCCCCAAAGCTGGCCCCGAGTGGGGCCCAGAATAGCTCAAAGCAGAAGGCCACGCCATGGCTCACATGATAGCGCACCTGTCCGCCAGCGCACGAGGCCCAGCCTGGCCCCGGGGTGCCGGGCTGCTGGGGTTTTACGCCAGGCCGACCTGTGAGCTTAGGAAAGGGAACCGTGGAGAAAACCTGGCCGCTGGTGGTTGGTGGGGGAAGGAGAAAGAGGAACAGGCTCTTTGGGGGTGCTGCTAGCCAGAGATGGTTGGCGTGTATGAAAATAGGCCTGATTCTGTGAACCGAGGAGGTGGGCGAGGGGATTGGAACACGCACACGTCGGTTTACCTGCCCTGAGCTGCTTTGAGCTGCGGGTGGTGGCGCTGGGCGTCGGGTAGCAGCGTCCAGGGCTGGGCTGGCCAGGCCGGGAGTCGGTGCTGAGGGGACATGGGAGTGGGGGCCACTCCAGGGCCAGCCCGGTGATGAGCTGGCCTCAGTGCCGTCGCCGCCACAGCCCTCGGGGTGTGGGGACCACGGGCAGGGACTGCGGTGGGGCAGGGCCTCCCTGGCCAGGGCTCCTGAGTGCCCTTAGGAGAAGTGTCTCTGTGTTATGCCGGGTGCCGGTGGCTCACGCCTGGCATCCCAGCTACTCAGGAGGCTGAGGGCTGAGGATCACGGTTCAAAGCCAGACCAGGAAGGAAAGGCCATGAGACTCTCTCCAGTGAACCACCAGAAAATGGCAAGTGGTGCTGTCTGTGGCTCAAGTGGTAGAGTGCTTGACTTGAGTTAGAGAAGCTCAGGAACAGCGCCCAGGCCCAGAGTTCAAGCCCCACGACGGACAAAAATAAAAACAGAAGTGGCCCTGTGTGTGTTCTGGGCTATGAACCCAGGTGTGTCCTCGCCGAGACTGGTTTGGGGAACACTGGCAGTGCCCGCTCAGCTAAATACGCCCCAATCCACCAAGCAAAGCACCGGGGGCAGAGCCCGTGCCAGGTGGTGGGAAGTGGGCTGGGAAAGGAGAGTGGGCGTAGGGGTCCAGCCAGTGGCCCCGGGGTCAGGGGGTACGCCCCTGCTGTCAGGGAGTCAGGTTGGGGCACTTCAGACGCAGAAAGGAGGGACCCCAAACTCCCAAATGGAGTGTCTCAGTTCCTTCTTTCCGGCTGTGGCTGGAATAACCCTCAGGGCAGGCGTGGGAGCGGGTGCAGCACAGCCCCGCCCGCGTGGCCCGCTGTGCCCGAGCCCTGCAGCGCCTGTGCTCCCGCGCCCTCTGCGTGACCCCTCCCGGAGAGGCCGGGCTGCAGCCGGCTCCACTCCTGAACTCCAGCGCGGCCCAGGCCATGGCTTCCCCAGGGCCCCGGCCATGGGCTGCTGGGGGGCGGCCTGGGCTCGGGATCCGCGCAGAGCAGAGGGCGGTGCCCAGCCTCCTCCTCCAGGCGAGGCGGCCCCTCCAGGCTCCCATGCAGACAGTGCCTAGTGCTGTGGGGACGAGCCCTGCCGAGCTGCGGGGAGCCTGCTCCAGGTGCCTGTCTGCCGGTCCCCCCCCCCCCCCCCTGGATAGATCCGTCTCCCCTCCTCTCCACCATTCTCTCCCCCCCCCCCCCCCCGCTTTCCGCACCTGGGGGAGGCCTGTGCCTCGCTTCCGCCTGCCGTCTGTCCCGGCAGTCTCCTCCCTAGCACGTCGCATCCCCTTGGGCGCCCAGAGTCCAGGCGCTGGCCGCCTGAGCCCCACAGCCCGCCCTGTGACCCTGCCTTGCTGTGTCTCTGCGCCTTCTCGCTCGGAGAGGGTGCAGGCCCCTTGTGTGTAGCTCGGGGTCTTGCTTGGGTCCCCGCAGCCAGGGTGGGCCTGCAGTGCGCAGCTCTGGTCCTCATGGCCCCGGAGCTCTGGGGCTGGGGGAGGGGCAGGGGGTTAGGGCTGGTTCTCCAGAGCACACTGGGGACAGGAGCGGCGGGAGCCACGGAGCACATGCAGCACTCTGGCTGGCCTTTCAGTTCAGCACTGATTTCTGGGGTGCCCAGGTGTTGTGCCTCCTGTCTGGGAGCAACGCTGTTGGCCCCGGGACAAGGTCACTCTGTACTGCTGGGCAGGGGCGGGCAGGGCCAGGCTGCTCAAGCGAGCGTGCGGAGCCCCGGGCTCTACATCGACCCGGGTGAGGTCACTGGTGGGACGGAGGCCGCGTGGCCCGCCCCGAGGCCACCAGGGCTCCTGTCCC
Organism: Dipodomys ordii; assembly: GCF_000151885.1. Taxonomy (NCBI): domain Eukaryota; kingdom Metazoa; phylum Chordata; class Mammalia; order Rodentia; family Heteromyidae; genus Dipodomys; species Dipodomys ordii. The sequence continues at coordinate 921,716 of NW_012267324.1, forward strand.
TTCAGGACTGGCCTCCGTGCCGGCGGGTCTTGATCACGGAGCCCACAGGGCCACGCAGTCAGAGGCGAGCTCAGGCCGTCCTCCCCCCGGCCCTGCCGCACGGGGCGCGGCGCCTGCGCAGATGCTGCCGGCTCAGCCTGCTCCGAGGTGCCCTGTGGAGCCGCTGGCCCGGGCACCTGGCTGCCTGTCTTGCAGCTTGTGACTTTTTTGCCCCCTGGGTGTCTGTGGCTGTCTCCAGATGAGCTCTGGAAAGATGTGGTTGAGACCAGGTGGGCTGGTTGACCGCGCCGCGTCGTTCTTTCCCGTGAAGCATAGTTGGTGTGTCTTTCCATTCCTGCATTCACGCTCCCACAAGGCAGCCATCAGCTGCCCCGCTGGTCTGTCAGCTGGCCCTGAGGGGTGGGCCCGGGAGCAGAAAGGCCCTGGGGGTGGGGAGGGGGCAGTGTGGGCACGCCCTGGGGTCCCCAGCCTTGTGGGTTGAGGGTGGCAGCTAACTGTGGCTCTTGCTTTACAGATCCGGAACATGGTGGCGGTGTTGGAAGTCATCTCCAGCCTGGAGAGATACCCCATTACCAAAGAGGCACTAGAGGTGGGTCACCTACCTGCATCCCCCTGCTTCCCAGGGAGCCAAGGGCTGGGGTCCACGTGGGACATGGGGAGGCCTCATGCCTCGGCTCTGGTCCTCTGTCGCTTTTCTAACGGGTTTTTTCTCATGCACAGAGCGGCCCTGGCAGCGGCCCTGCTGTGCCAAGCTTGTGGTGCCAAGGGCTTTAGATGGGGGGTGAGTGTGGGTCATGTATCTGGGCAGTCACCCCGCGTGGCATGGCATGGCGTGGCACGGCGGTAAGCGGGCCACCCGCTCTGGTTGCAGGAGACGCGGTTGGGGAAGCTCATCAACGACGTCCGCAAGAAGACCCAGAACGAGGAGCTCGCCAAGCGCGCCAAGCGGCTGCTGCGGAGCTGGCAGAAGCTCATCGAGCCCGCGCACGCGCACCAGAATGAGGCGGCGCTGCGGGGGCTGCCGGGGCTGCCCGGCTCAGCCAACGGCGGCGCGCACAACTGCCGGCCCGAGGCAGGCACTGCCGGCGCGCCCAAGAGCATCCTGGACCTGAAGACGCGGAATGACATCCAGAGGCTGCCCGGGCAGCGGCTGGACAGGCTGGGCGGCCGCAAGCGCCGGGGGGACCAGCGCAACCTGGGCCACCCCGGGCCGCCGCCCAAGGTGGCCAAAGCTGGCCATGAGTCCCAGGTCCCCAACTCATCCCCCCTCCCCACCAATGGCCTCAGCGGGAGCCCCGAGAGCCTGCCCAGCCCCCGGGACAGTAGCGGTCGCCTGGAGCCCAGCGAGAATGACAAGCACGGCGGCAAGATCCCCATCAACGCGGTGCGGCCGCACCCCACCTCCCCCGGCCCGGGCCAGCCCCTTGGGCCCTGCCCGCAAACGAAGGCTTCGGTGCTGCAGCAGCTGGACAGGGTGGAGGAGACCCCGGGGCCCCCGCACCCTCGGGGGCCCCCTCGCTGCTCCTTCAGCCCCCGGAACTCACGGCATGAGGGCTCCTTTGCCCGGCAGCGGAGCCCGTGCGCCCCCAAGGGCTCAGTGCCCAGCCCTTCCTCGCGGCATCAGCCCCTCGACACCCCGCAGGTGCCGTCACCCCTGCCGCCGGCCCAGCCGTCCACGCCCCCCGTGCGGCGGCTGGAGCTGCTGCCCAGCGCCGAGAGCCCGGGGCGCTGGCCGGAGCAGCCCGAGGGCCACCCCCGGCTGGCGGGGCCGGGCTGCAAGGCCGGGCCGCTCCCCGCCGAGCCCCTCCTCGCCCGGGCTGGCCTCTCTCCGGACTCCTCCAAGGCGGACAGCGACGCTGCCTCCTCGGGGGGCTCAGACAGCAAGAAGAAAAAGAGGTACCGGCCTCGGGACTACACGGTGAACCTGGACGGGCAGGAGGCCGAGGCAGGCGTGAAGCCTGTGCGGTTAAAAGAGCGGAAGCTCACCTTTGACCCCATGACGAGACAGATCAAACCTCTGACCCAGAAAGAGCCGTTGCGGGTAGACAGCCCCGTGCAGGCTGAGCCACCTGCCAGGACAGAGCCGGACAAGTCGGAGGCCAAGGCCAGCCTGCAGAGCCCCTTCGAGCAGACAAACTGGAAGGAGCTGTCTCGCAGCGAAATCGTGCAGTCGTACCTGAGCCGCCAGAGCAGCCTGCTGTCCTCGTCGGGCGCGCAGACCCCCGGCGCGCACCACTTCATGGCCGAGTACCTGCGGCAGGAGGAGAGCAGCCGGCGTGGGACCCGGCAGCCGCACGTGCTGCTGCCACTCGAGCCGCCCAGCCACCTCCCAGGCCTCACCCGGGAGATCGCGCGGGACGATCTGGACAGGCTCCAGGCTGGCCGGTGGCCGGGGGTGAACGGGTGTCAGGACACACAGGGTAACTGGTATGACTGGACGCAGTGCATATCGCTCGACCCGCACGGCGATGACGGGCGCTTGAACGTTCTGCCTTATGTCTGCTTGGACTGACCTGGCGCTGCAGCTGCCCCAAAGTGCATTCCCGCCTGGCAGGAACCGGGGCCGCAGCGCGCTCGGCAGCCCGGGGCGGTGGGCCCAGGGGGAGGCACTGTCTCTTCCCTCCAAGTCTCCTTCTCTTGTGAAATGCTGCTACCAGGTTACTAACGAAACTGCAAAGGAAGGACGACGTTGCAGAAGGAAGGGCGGACGGCGGAAGGGAGTTCAGAACTCTATAGCAAACCAGCTCTAAAAGCGTCAGACCCCACCCTGCCCCGCCCCCGCCCCCACCCCCTGCAAGGTGCAGGCCCCTTCCACGCCCAAGCGCTGGGCCCTCCGTGGCAGGTGGGCGGGCAGGCAGGCGCAGACAGGCCCCCGGAGAGGTTACCTTTACACAGCGACAGACGACAGACGCACGCATCTCATCTCTGCATTTTCTGTTCTCACCAGGCCGACAGTGGGCCACACCTCAGCCTCTTTTTCTCACCCCCACCGAGCCACTGTTGAGCCAGTGTTTTCTTTCTGTCATTTGCTGGAAGCTTCTTGGCCATGGGCATTGGGTAGGCAGGCCAGTCGGCCACCAGCCTCACCCCTGACTCCACGGGCAGACCCACTCGTTTCTATCTGGTTTCACTTCAAACCCGGTTCCTAAATGCTGCAGAAGTTTCAGTTTTCAAGTTTGTTTTCATCCCCTCCTCCATCTGACCACCAGCCAGATAACTTTCCTCTTTCTGCCCTCTTCTCTTCCTGCACTTCTAGAAAATTTCAGCTTTCTAGAACCCCTTCTCCCCCCCCCCCCACCACAACGTAAGCGCGGGTGCTACTGTGTGTGAGCTGTTCTCCTGGGTGAGGGAGACGTGTCTGTGCGCTGGAAACACTCAGAACCATTCCTTTAGATTCGTTTGCCTTATGGTTATCTGTCATAAATGCGATTTGCAAAAACAAGGAGCCTTAGTGAATGTACAGTACTAGACTTCTGTGTTCTCTGGATGCAGAAGGAAGCAACTTTGCTATTTGGTCCAGTAAGTGGACACCTTGTGATATAAATGTGGAAATAAAAAAAAAAACATTTGCACAAACCAGCCTGGGTGTGAGTCATTTCCCCTCTGGACCCACGCAGCCGAGCAGCAGCCCTTTTCTGGACTTGGATTGTCCACGCAGATCCGGGACCCACAGCCGCTGGCCTGGAGGCAGCACACAGCGGCCAAGCTGCCCGTTGGCCTTGCTGTTTGTGGGGCCTCTGCCTGCCCAAGTCAGAGCTGTCCCCCAGGTCCCGGGCCTCCCTCGCCAGCCCTCGCCCTGAAAGTAAGTCCTTGAGAGGCACGGGTCTGGCAGGCAAGCTGTGCCCAGCCCAGGCTGAGCTGCCTTGCTACCTAGTGAACTTTCTCTCCCTTGATTTGGTGTAGTATCGGCGCAGCCCTTCCTGTCTCTCCCTGAGCCCCGAGCTGAGGCTCAACAGGCTTTTCACTCCCAAGACAGTCGTCTTGCCCTCCATACAGCTTCAGGGCCTAAGTAAGGAAGAGTGACCTTGTGCTCAAAAGTGGCAGCTTTAAAGCCGGGAGCAAACCAGCCCGCTCCCCCGCAGCGACCCCCGTCCGGCCAGCCCCCGTCCCCGCTGCCCCGGCGCCCGGGGTTC
>NW_012267324.1:926733-936738 GCF_000151885.1 Dipodomys ordii
CCCCGCCGGCCCGCACCCGGCCGCCGGCCCGCTGCTGCCGCCGCGCTTCTACCCGCGCTACGTGCTGCCGCTCGCCTTCGGCAAGTACTTCGCGTCGGTGTCGGCGCACGTCAGCATCTGGAAGGTGCCGGTGTCCTACGCTCACACCGGTGGGTGCGGGGGCCGGGCCGCGCCGGGCCACTCCGCCCGGTTAGGAGCGCGCGGGGCAGAGGCCGCCCAGGCCGCGGGCGGGGGAAGGGACCGGAGGCGCCGAGAACGGACGAGCCCCGGGACCGCCCCCGCCCGGCCTCCCGGTGAGTGCCGTCCCTCTCTTTGCAGTCAAGGCCACCATGCCCATCTGGGTGGTCCTCCTGTCCCGGATCATCATGAAGGAGAAGCAGAGCACCAAGGTGAGGACGCCCCGCGCGGGGGCCGCGGGCCCGAGCTGCTGACGTGGGCGGCCCGGCTTCCTGTGGAGGAAGGGAAGTCGGCGGGGAGGCTCCCGGGGGTCCCCCCGCGGCGGGCGGGCCATGCCGGGGGCCTCGGGGCCCGGTGCTGGCCCCTGCGTGCGGCCTCGCCCCCGGGACCTGGGCAATGGACGGAGCTTGACAGACAGAACCGCGGGAAGCGGACGTGGCAATCTGACGTGAGATGCTGGACCCAGAGGTCGGGCGATGGCCGGGGCGGCGTCTTGCACATGAAAGCCGCGCGCTGATAACCTGGGCACGGAAAGGCGCCCGGCGGGAGGAGGGGATGCCCCTGGCGCCAGCCAGGGCTGTGTGAGCGTGCCCAGCCCGGCGCTTCCTGCCTCCGGGCTCTCGGGACTCCTGGGGTCCTCGCTGGAGTCCTCTGGGGGTACCCCGACAGCCTTCACTGTGTGTGACTTAGGCGGAGCCCAGCGGCTGCCCCGCACGAGCTGTTGGGAACCGGGCCCCGTCCGGCTGGATGCTTTCTTACAGCCTGGCCGACCTTGTGCACCCTCCCCTACCCCAAGGCTGACGTCAGGTGTGACTGGCCCCTGGGGGTCAGAGGCACGGGTGACACACAGGTGCAGGTGCGTCGCCCAAAAGCCCGTGGTGTTGATCGGGTTTCCGGGCTCCATGGGACACTGTACTGGGCTTGGGCAGGGAGCCCACGTGGCGGCCGGCTGAGAGGTCGGCTATGGCTTGGTCCTATCAGATAGCAGGCCAGGGACGGGCGATTACTTTGCTTGGTCCCACCCAGTGGGCAGATAAGGCCGATCACTGATAGCCCGCCAGGACCTGGGACTTCAAGGGGACAGGTGCCGCACCCGAAGGCCGCAGGGGGGGGGGGCTGGGACTCCGTCCCCCAGACTGCAGCCCGCACGCTGCCCTCCCAGAGGAGGCCCCTGAAATCTCTGCTGTGGCTCTTTCAGGGTTCTCCTTGCTTTTGCAGTACTGGAATTTGAACTCGGCCTTGTGCTTGCTGCACGGGCCTTAGCTGCGCGAGCTCCGCGCGAGCTCTCTCAGCTTTTGTGTTTTTTTTAAGTGTCTTGTGGTTTTGTCCACACCAGCCTGGACCATGCCCCTCCTACCTAGAGCTTGTCACAGAAGAGGTGGGCATGTCGGTTGAGATGGAGTTTCACTAACTGCCCTGCTGTTCTCCATCCCCAGTAGCTTATGTGAAAGGTGTGAATCCCTGTGCCTCGGCCTGTCTCCTTTTTTGTTTCGAATGGTACTGAGACCTGTACTTGGAGACTTGCGCTTGCCGGGGGGACCCTCTCCTGCTGAGTCATGCCTCTAGCTCGTCTTCGTTTTTCTTTTTTGGTATCATGGGGGTTGAACTCTGGGCCTGGGTGCTGGCCATTGGCTTTTCAGCTCAAGGTGAGTATACTTGAGCCACAGCACCACTTCTGGTTTTCTGGTGGTTCATTGGAGAGAAGAGTATCATGGACTTTCCTACCCAGGCTGGCTTTGAACTGTGATCCTCAGATCTCAGCCTCCTGAGTAGCTGGGATGACAGGCGTGAGCCTTGGGCGCCTGGCTTTGTCTTGGTCTTTGTCTTTCTGACACGGGTTCACTGTGGAGCCCCTGCTCGCTGGCAACTCTCATCCCGAGGGCCAGGATTACAGGTGCATGCTCTCACACCCAGCCCTGACCTTGTTTGAAGAATTTTTTTATAGCTCAGGGGTAAGCTAAAAGCCAGGACAGCTCCCCATGGTCTGTGGAACCTGGTGGCCCCTCAGGCACTGAGAATTCTCCCACCAGTGCCTGGTTGTCCCCACGGCCAACAGCTGTTAGGCCTGCAGCGTGCGGGCCGGGCCTGTGTGATGGAGAGCAGATGGTCCAGTGGGCGGAGCTGGACGACCGGGCCGGGCTGGGATACCAGGCAGCACAGGACACGGGAGGACAGAGCCGTGGGTGACCCGAGGAGGGGTTGTCCCAACCAGGGGAGCCAGACTTGGCCAGGAGAGGTGAGGGGAGGCCGCGGGGAGGGCCCAGCCTGGGCCGGCTGCCCCGGACGCCAGGTGAGGGCCAGGAGAGCGAGCACAGCCCTTGGTCCCCGCAGGTGTACCTGTCCCTCATCCCCATTATCAGCGGCGTCCTGCTGGCCACGGTCACCGAGCTGTCCTTCGACACGTGGGGGCTGGTCAGCGCCCTGGCCGCCACGCTGTGCTTCTCTCTGCAGAACATCTTCTCCAAGAAGGTAACGGCCCCTGCAGGGGGATAGTGCACCCCCCACCCCACCCCCATGCTCAGGTCCCCAAGAGGGTTCTCTGTTCTAAAGTGAACAGGGAGCCACACCAGTCCTCCCAGCGACTCAGGAGGCTGAAGTCTGAGGACTATGGGCCAAAGCCAGCAGGACAGGAAAGTCTGAGATTTCAGTGAACTAGCAAAAAGCCAGAAGCGGTGCTGTGATTCAAGGGGTAGTAGAGCACCAGCCTTGAGCAAAGACACTCAGGGACAGCGCTCAGGCCTTGGGGTCAAGCCCTAGGACTGGCTGTGCGCGCGCACGCACACACACACACACACACACACACACCCCTTTTGCGGTGAACATGGGGAGAGCAGAGACAAGGCAAAGAAGCACTTCGGGGTCCTCCGTGTGGCATTGTGCCAGGAGAAGTGGCCGTGTCCTGGGGCCACAATGTTATGGACGCCACTTCCTGCGTGGCAGTGGGCGGCCATGGCTCGCAGCGTGACAGGCACCTGCCACAGCCGCCCTGAGACGCAGCTCTTCCAGCTCTCGGTCATTTTTAGCAGCTCTCTCCCTGCAGGTCTTGAGAGATTCGCGGATCCACCACCTCCGGCTCCTGAACATCCTGGGCTGCCACGCTGTGTTCTTCATGATTCCCACGTGGGTTCTCGTGGACCTCTCAGCCTTCCTGGTCAGCAGTGACCTGGTGAGTGTCCGGCTCCGGGGCAGCGCCTCCCCCAGGGCTGGGTCAGCCGCCGTGGCTCTGCGATCCTTCTTCTGGCATCTGTTATATTGGCCTGTTTCCTGAGGCTGTGTCAAAGCGTGCATGTGTGTGCGATGGGCTGGGGTTGCCGGGCACCGGCGGCTCACGCCTGTCATCCTAGCTACTCCGGAGGCTGAGATCTGAGGATCACAGTTCAAAGCCAGCCTGGGCAGGAAAATCCGTGAGACTCTTATCTCCAATAAACCACCAGAAACCAGACGTGAGGCTGTGGCTCAAGAGCACTAGCCTTGAGCTAAAGAGCTGGGGGACAGCGCCCAGGCCCAGAGTTCAAGCCCCGCAACCCACCAAAAAAAAAAAAAAGGAAAAGGGTTTGTCCCGCCCAAACAGCGTGGTACAGCTCTGGCAGCGCCCTGCCTCCCCATCCAAGGTGGCCAGGCAGGAAGCCGGCGCAGCCTCGCTGGGACAGCACCAAGGGCTGGGCCTCAGTTCTAGCCCGTGCTCCACGGGCCTGTGGTGCCCTTGGATCCAGCAGGGAGTTCAACAGGCAGCCCAAAGACCTCACTTCCTCCCGCCAGGCCCCCCCCTGCCAGGCCCCGCCCCTGCAACGGGAGAAGGAGGTCCCAGGAAGCTCTGCCTCTTAAAAGGTCCCATAGTGAGTGAGCGTCATCAAGCCTGTCCTCTCGCCTGCTGGCCCTGGAGCACAGGGACCCATGTGGCCTCCCCAGCCAGGGCAGGGCACCGCGCGGCACCGCGCCGCCTGGCTTCAGCTGTGAGCTGAGTCCTGGTTCCCAGTGGCCGCTACACTCGGGCCGGAAGCTTCAAGCACAGAGCCTGCTGGCATGGATGTCTTTGGCCGCCTGACCATCTCGCTCAGTTCTTGTTCTGACACTTTTCCCCCCTTTTGAGGGATCTTGCCCTGTGGCCCAGGCTGGTCTTTAATGCCTGGGTTCATGTGATCCTCCTGCCTCAGCCTCCCCGAGTAGCCGGGACTAGAGGCATGTGCCACCAGGCCCCGCTGAAGAGCCATTGCAGGCGCATCTGCGCTACAAGCAAGGGAGGCGGCCTGTTGCCCTTCTCCCTGCTGGTGCTGTTTTCGAGGCTCCGGCTGGGGTTGGGACGTCAAGGCCCGACGGGGAGGCTCGAGCCAGGCCTCCCGCACCCTCCCTCCCCTCCTGGCTCTGCTTCCTGTCTCCTCCCGCACTCTCCCCCCCCTCCTGGCTCTGCTTCCTGTCTCTCAAGGCGTGGCCTCTGCCACATGGCCCTGGGGGGGGAAGGCGGTGGCAGGCTCACCTGGCCCAAGTGGGGCCCTAGGTTCAAGCCCCAGCTCCGCCCAAAAAGCACAAAAGCACTAGCCAGGCCCGAGGACTCACAGCCAGGAGAGACCCCTGCGTTCTTGAGACTGGGTTCGTGACAAGCTCAAGGCCACGTTTCCAGAACCTTCCATCCCCAGAATGCAGCCCTTCGTCTTCTGGCACCTGAGCTCCAGGGCCTGGCGTCCGCTGGAGGCGGGGCCGCTGGGCCCTGGGGGGATCTGGGGTCACGGACGCCGCGCAGGCCCCCACCTCCCACCCCACCCACGGCCATCTCTGCCCCCGTCCCCGCAGACCTACGTGTCCCAGTGGCCGTGGACGCTGCTGCTGCTGGCCGTGAGCGGCTTCTGCAACCTGGCGCAGAACGTGATCGCCTTCAGCATCCTCAGCCTCGTCAGCCCGCTCAGCTACTCCGTGGCCAACGCCACCAAGCGCATCCTGGTCATCACCGTGTCCCTCGTCATGCTGCGCAACCCGGTCACCAGCACCAACGTGCTGGGCATGATGACGGCCATCCTGGGGGTCTTCCTGTACAACAAGGTGAGGCCCGGGCCTGGCGGGGGCGGCCACAGGGCCTTGGCCATGCACCTGTGGCGAGGCTCAGCTGGGTCCCCCCTCCTTCCGTGGCCATATGTAGTCTGTGGCAGGCTGGCCACAGACTGGCCAGCCTTGTCTGCCCTGGTTGGTGCCAAACCCCACCCAAGTGGTGGCAGTAGGTGGCGGTGGTATGGGGAGTGACCCCGGGACCGGTGCCTGGCAGGCGGCCCTCCACCACGTGAGCCAGGCCTCCCTCTTTCTGCTTTGATCATTGTTTGGCTTGTGTGTTTGCCCGGGCCTGGCCTCCGACCAGTCCGAGTGTTGGCATTGCAGGCGTGTGCCGCCACGCTTGGTTCATTTAAGACGGAGATCTCACCAACTTTTTGCCCGGGCTGGCCTTGAGCCACCATTTCCCAGCAACCGGGATTCCAGGCATGCGCCACCATGCCCAGCTCCTGATCGGCTTTGACGCGTGAACTCTTTCTGTCCTTTCAGACCAAGTATGATGCCAACCAGCAGGCCCGGAAGCCGCTCCTCCCGGTGTCGGGGGCGGACCTGGGGCTGCTGGAGCGGCCGCACAACGGCGCCCTGTTCCCTGCACATGGCCGCAGCAGCGCCCTGACCGACCACTTCCAGTACGGCCGCCAGAGCCACGCAAACTCCTACACACTCAGCCGCTACGACGTGTAGAGCCCAGAGTGGGGCCAGTGCCGGGACACACGTGACTGGCCGCCGCAGGGCCCCGGGCGGGGCAGCAAGCCCCCGACCCCCCCAGGCGCAGGGGGAGCCGGGTCAGACCTGCGTGGCCCGAGCCCCACGCGCCCCACGCACCTGCCTCATTCTTGGGTGATTTTGTGCGTGGTATTCAGGACCCAGCCTGGTGAAGCAGGGTCACCGTGGCTGCAGAGCTGGCGAGAGGTGGCGTTTTGGGGGTGCAGGTGTGGAGGAGGGGCAGCTGGACACGCGGGCTGGCACAGGTTTCCCATGGGCCCAGGACGTGGCCCGTGTGGCACTCATGGCGGTGCCAAGTGAGACGGTTTGCAGCTGCCCAGGACCCCAGGGCCGGGGCACCCCCCGCCCCCCGCCTGCAGCTCCGCCGAGGCCCCGGTCCCTGTGTCAGGTGCGGCCACAGGTGCTGCTGTCGGCGTGGACGCCGTGGCCACCTCTGGGGACCCGAGGCCAGCCCGTGGGCTGCTCCTGGCGTGACCGGGGTGGTGCATTTTCGGGGGGCGTTTTGTAGTTGCGTGGCATTAGGCCGTGGCCCGCTGGGGGCTGGCGTGTGGATGGGAAATGCTTGTACATGCTGAGCAGCAGTGGGGCGCCTGTTGCCATGGTGACGAGTGGGGTGTGGGCCGCGGGTGGGTGCGTGGGGTGAGGATCATGGCCTGGTTAATGGGGAGACGATCCCCGTCGGTCTTGGGGGACCTGGCTGACCTGGTGAGCTGGGGCGGGCCCCACGGCCTCTCCCAGGAGCAGTCCACGCCCTCCTCTGCCGCAGCTGCAGTGCGTTCGCGTTCGCGCGGGGAAGCGGTCTGCTATCTTAGGAGGTCTGCTGCTCGTTGGCCTTCTTGGCTGCCGGGGGGTCGCCCCGTGGGCGTGGCCCGTGTCACCGTGGGTGTGGCCCATGGCCGTCAGTGCTGCTACTGGTCCTGGTCCAGCAGGAAGGCATGGCATGGGGCTGCGGACAGCCGCGGGTGGGGATGAGCCGCGGGAGGCCCAGCGGTGTGGATGGAGACCGCGCGCTCCTGTGTCTTCCTCCCCATGCAGAGTCTGCTGGCGCGGGAGATGATTGCTTTGGTTTTCTTATGGTTTATAAATTAATAAATGGGATATTTAATTCTGTACACACTCAGGGCACGCGTGTGCACAGCCACAAGCTGACAGACGAAACCGGTGCCCTCACGGCGCTCCCCTCCCCCACGACTTCCGCGGGGAAACTGAGGCTCATAGGTGCTGTGAGCGTAAGGTCAGTGAGGCACAGCGCCTTTCCCGGGGAGGCAGGTGGGGTGCGCGGGACTCGGCAGAGGGCACCCCATTGTTCAAGTGCCTGGCAGTGGTCTGGGCGCTGTGTGGGGTGTGTGGGAGCGGCGGCCCGGCGCCTCACTGCCGGTTCAGGACGTGATCCGTGGTGGTGGAGGAAAGGAGCTGCAGCCAGCGTCACGCAGCAGTGTCGCTTTGCTTTTGGTTGTGCCAGGATTTGAACTCACTTCATGCTTGCCAGGCAGGCCCTCAACCACTCAAGCCACACCCCCAGTCCTTTCTGCTTTGGTTGTTTTTGAGATAAAATCTTGTGTCTGTGTCCAGGCTGGCCTGGGCCCCAGTCCTCTTCCATTCACCCCAGCTGGGAAGCGTCGTGTACCACCACACTGGCTTTTCTGAAATAGTGGAGATGGGGTCTTATGAGCTTTTGCCCTGGGCTGGCCCTCTATCATGTTCCCCATGACCGCCCCCTCCTGAGTAGCTGGGACTTCAGGTGGTACCTGTGTGCCCGGCTGTTGTCTTGTGGGGCTGGTGTGTGCACCCAGATGGCAGGCTTGCTGACCTTGGCCATGTGACCCGAGGGGCCATGGCCCTCACACCGCTCCTGCAGCCCATCCCACGGCTTCCTCCAGCGGAGCTTAGCCCAAACCACTACTCCCCCAGACTCAGGATCACAGTTCAAAGCCAGCCCTGGTAGGAAAGTCCCTTAGAACTTAGAAGTGGCGCTGAAGAGCAAAGTGATAGCACACAGGGCTGGGAAGGTGGCTCAGGGGTAGAGCGCTCACCTCGCATGCGCGAGTTCCTGGGTTCCAGTCCTCAGCAACCCACAAGCCGAAAAAGCCGGAAGTGGCGCTGTGGCTCAAGTGGTAGAGCGCTAGCCTTGAGCTGAAGAGCTGAGGGACAGCGCCCAGGCCCAGAGTTCAGGCCCTATGACCCACCAAAAAGAAAGCCCAGGCAGGTGGGGGGATTTGGGGTTCTCTGGCCTGCATTTATGGGGAGAGGATGGAATGGAGGAGATTCTGTGCTGTCCCCATGCGCTCTCGTGGCGTGGCCACGGCCCGTGCCTGGACATGCTGTGTGTGGTGAATAGCGTGGGCGGTGGGGGGTGAATGGTGCGGGCTGCCGGCCGGCTCTGCGGTGCATCATCTTCCGAACGAGCCTCCATGCGCGGCTGATACACCTCCTGGCGGAGCCTCACCCACCAGCTCTGTGCCTTACTAAAGTGGGAGAAACCTTTTGAGAAAGCCCGAAGGTAGCACAAACAGCAGGCGTCCGCGAGTCACGCGTCGGCCATGGGCTCCATCCATGAACCACGCGTCCTGTGACAGCACCACGGAGAGCAGTGCCACCTCCAGGAAGCACCATGGCTGTTCCCAGCTCCTGGCTCCCTGCAAAAGGTTTGCCTGTCAAGGTCACTGTGAGGCCGAGGATGGATCCCCTCCCCCGCACACCCTGCCTGCTGTCCACACCACCACCTCGCTGCTGTCGCTGTCGGAACGGGGCTGGGCCTGAGCTGAGAGCCACCGAGAAGCTCGAGAGGCCGCCACGCCAAGCCACAGCGCCAAACCCATATTCAAAGGCTCTAGCAGTGCTGGGTGCAGTGGCGCACGCCTGCCACCCCACCAGAATGGGAGGCTGAGATGGAGATCACAGGGCCCGGCCAGACTGGAAAGCTGACACCCCATCTCAGCCGAGGGAAACTGGGCCCTGTGGCACACGCCTGTCATCCCAGACACAAAGGGAAGCCACAAGGACACAGGTCCCAGCCCAGGCATATCTCTGGGCAGGAATCTCAAAAAACCCCAGGAAAAACGGCTGAAGGCCTTGCTCAGTGATAGAGGCCCAGTCTGCATGAAGCCATGAGCACCCCTGTATTGCCTTCCAAAGGAAAGACCCTGTCCTGGCGTGCATGCTCACGGCACTGTGGCTGTGTGTGCTGCACACCACCTTGCACACTTGCTGTGTGGGAGCCTCTGCCACACATCACGGGCTTGGGGAGGGTATGACAGAGAATGGAACAGATCAAGAAGCCAAGCCAGGCATGTGGAGAACTGCAATTTGTTTCCACTCTGCACTCATCCCCTACCCCAGGGTGGGGTTTGGGGGTTCCACAGCAGGGTCTGGTGACTGGGGCTGTGCTGGTTGCTACAGGTGAGAGGCAGGGCTTAGGCCAGAACAAGCAGTTAGGGTGGAGCAGGAAGCCGGTGGTGGGAGCACAGAAGTGGGCCCTGGGAGCCTTGTGGGGTCGGGTCAAAGGTCGCTTTGGGATGGTCGCTTTTGGGATGCAGCGGAGCGGTCAGGGTCCTGTCCGGTCTCAGCTGGGTCCAGGCCGCATCCACAAGCCACCCCCACCGGCTGCCTGAGCGCTGTGCACCCAGCCTTCAGCAGCGAGTGGGACGAGCAGGAGTGGAGGCCATGTTGGGGTACCTGGCAAGGACCCGCTTTCCCCCCCTGCAGCTTTTATTAGCATCAATTAGTTGTACAGGTGGGTTGCATTTTGGCATGTCCATACGACATAAAAGTTCCTCGATCGGGTTCAGCCCTCCTCACCCCCCCGGCATCTGATTTCCCGTCCCGCCTCTCCGCCCAGCTCCTCACGAAGCTGAAATCCGAGGGTCGTGGCTGGAAGCGGCGCAGGCGCCCAGGCCTGCGAGTCTCCAGGCCAGGGCGCTCCCCGCACAGCCGGGCGCGGGCTCGGAGCCCGCACCAGCCGGCTGCGTTTGCACAGGTGAGGGCGTCTCCCCAAAGGGCCATTTTCTTTGTTGGGGGGTTCGTGGCCGTCGGGCCGCGCTCCGCCCCGAGCCCGGGCGGCGGGTG
>NW_012267324.1:937631-945528 GCF_000151885.1 Dipodomys ordii
CCAGGAGCTCCGGAATGTCATCGACAAGCTCGCCCAATTCGTGGCGCGCAACGGGCCCGAGTTTGAGAAGATGACGATGGAGAAGCAGAAGGACAACCCCAAGTTCTCGTTCCTGTTCGGGGGCGAGTTCTACAGCTACTACAAGTGCAAGCTGGCGCTGGAGCAGCAGCAGCGTGAGTCCCGCGCCCGCCCTCCGCCCGCGGCGGCCTCGGAAGCGCCGGGTGCTCTGTGGAGCGACAAGGTGGCGGTTGCTTGGGTCTGGGGGAACTGCCGGCCCCCGCCGTGGGCCGTGCGCCCAGGGAGGATTCTGTGCGGTTGTGATGCCTAGACCCAAAGGACTTGTACGCCGGGGTGGGGCCGCGCCCCGCCGCTGGCCCCCGTGGAGTAATGGCTGTCGCTGCTGAGTGGCCGTGGGCCTGGCGCGCCACCCACCCACCGGTGTTGTCAGGCCGCAGTGGTGAGCGCCAGGGGCTTGTTGCATAGGCGCCGGTGGCGGAGCTGCAACCGGTGAGGCCTGCAGCGCCTTGTCTGGGCCTCGGCAGCGCGCATCCTGCGCCGCAGTCATCCAGTTTAGAAGTTGGCAAAACAGCCCGGTGCCGCAAGCTCCCGCCTCTCTTCCTATCTAGTCGGCAGGCTGAGGAGCGCTTCAGTTAGAAGGTGTGTCAGGCAGGAAAACCCATCAGACTCTGACTTCTGACTTGCCTGGAGTTTAGTCAGGAGCAGAGTTGTGGCTCAGATGGTAGAACATCAGCCTTGTGCAGAAATGTAGGTGGGTTCCTGGGTCCTGAGTTCAAGTCACAGAACTACACACACACTAAGCGGGTAGACCAGACAACGGGTCCTGGAAGAGCGTCAGGGTGGAGGACGCAGTTGTAGAACCTGGAGAGGCCCCGCAGGCCGGGAGCCCCGCGTGTGCAGAGAGGACGGGGTGTGGGGCAGTCAGTGCCGGGGCTCTTCCTGCGTGTCTGTGTGGGGTGAGGTGTCCAGAGGACTGCCCGTCAGCCCGCAGTCCCGAGTCCAGCATGGCTCTTGCAGCCCGGTGCTGTGGGGCTGCCGCGCAGGCTAGGCAGCAGAACAGTGTGGATGGAGTTGACGGGGGAGGGCGGTGAGACTCAGTGGACTCCTCGGGCTTGCCACGTGTGGGCACAGCGAGGCTGAGCAGAAAGCTGTGTGGGATGGCGCCCTGGGAAGAGCTGAGCCGGGGTCCTCTCCCTGCACCCCCCCCAGCCGGGGCTGGCTGTGCGGGGTCTGGGGGCGCCTTGTCCAGATGGAGCAGCGCTGCTGAGCTAGCTGGGTGGACCCGGAGCCGAGCCTTGCAGGTCAGGGAAGAGGCTCAGGAGGGGCGGGGCAGAGGGGGGGGCAGCGGCTTGGCTGGAGGTGAGGCTGCAGCGTGGGGGGGGCACAGATTGTGGATGCCTGGGGAGGCAGGCGCAGGTCTGCCTTCTAGAACATGCTTGGCGTGTTTCCGATCCTCTGCAGCATGGTGTGGCGCAGGGCTGCTGTGAGGTGGCCCAAGTGTGGACCAAAGGCTAGCAACCTCCCAGGGGGTGCAGGGCTGCAGAAGTGAGAGGAGCGGGTGTCGGGGAGGGGCGCCTCGGCCCCGAGTGGGCCACACGAGCCCCCTGGGGCGGGCCGGCTTCCAGCTGCCTCAGGCAGAACCAGAGGCGGAAGTGGAGGCCGGCTGCCTTTTCAGCTGGGCCTTCCCTGGTACCTGGTTGCACATCAGAACAGGCACATGCCCTGCTCCCCCTGCTGAGCGGCCGCTTGGCCACAGGCTCCAGGGGCTCCAGCGGGACGTGGACCCTGAGCACAGCAGCCCCTCGGGGCCACAGGCGAGCCAGCCGGGCCCAGAGCCTGGGTGCCTGCAGGGGAGGAGGGTTTAGGCAGCTGGGGCAGGGGTTGTGGGCACGCACAGGGGCGGGGAGATGGCTCCCATGGCCACGCTGTCCCGCCACCCAGACGCGCTGACAGAGTGGCCAGGGCTCCCTGGCTTTCGGAGGGGAGCGGGGCTGGGAGTGAAGGTCCGGGCTGGAGCTGGCCTTGCGTTCTGCATGGACACACAGAGCAGTCCGGGGCACCCAAGAGTGGCGAGTCTTCACCTGGTCGCTCGTGTCCCCAGTGCTCTGCAAGCAGCAGGCGCCAGAGCTGGAGCCGGCCGCAGCCCTGCCGCCCCTGCCGCAGCCCCCGCCGGCACCCGCTGCGCCCATCCCGCCCGCCCAGGGCGCCCCGTCTGTGGACGAGCTCATCCAGCAGAGCCAGTGGAACCTGCAGCAGCAGGAGCAGCACCTGCTGGCCCTCCGACAGGTGTGCCCAGCCTGCAGCCCCGCCCCCGGCCCACACCCGCCCTCCGGACACGGCCACGGGGTCGTTCATGCCACCCCTGTGCCTTGTCCCCCAGGAGCAGGTGACGGCGGCCGTGGCCCACGCGGTGGAGCAGCAGATGCAGAAGCTGCTGGAGGAGACACAACTGGACATGAACGAGTTCGACAACCTGCTGCAGCCCATCATCGACACGTGCACCAAGGACGCCATCTCGGTGAGCGCCACCGCGCGGGCGGGCATGCATGCGTGCGTGGGGCCTCGTGGGCGGCACCCTCACCCGCTGCCCTCCGCCCGCAGGCTGGGAAGAACTGGATGTTTAGCAATGCCAAGTCGCCGCCGCACTGCGAGCTGATGGCCGGCCACCTGCGCAGCCGCATCACAGCCGATGGGGCACACTTCGAGCTGCGGCTGCACCTCATCTACCTCATCAACGACGTGCTGCACCACTGGTGAGCGTGGGCAAGGCCGCCTGGCCCCCTCGGCCCTCCTCGCCACGCCCGGTCCCCGTGTGTGGTGGCACGGTGGCCTTTGATTGAGCCGGGTGAGCTTCTGCGCGGGCTGCGGTGACTCCGGCTGTGGAGAGGCGGGGTCCTCCCTGCGTGCGCACGCACGGCTGCTCACGTCCCCCCAGGCCTCCCCCCCACCGAGCCCCACAGGCTGCTGCCCCCCACACACACCTACGCAGTCTCCATCTCCTGCCCCGTGGTCCCCACTTCCTTCCCTCTTCCCCTCCTGCTTTTCTAACCACACAGCCGTCCACCTGCCAGCAGCTCTCCCCTCAGCTCGCCCAACCCCACCAGAGGCCGGGCCGCCCCGCACCCACCCTGCGCCCGCCCCGCGCCGAGCTGCTGGCTTGTTTTGGTTTTTGTGGTGCTGAGAATGAAGCTCAGACAAGCGCCACGCCCCACGCGCTGTCCCCTCGCGGTGGGGGGCGAAGGCTGGCCACGGTGCCCTCCAGGGCGGGCTCCGGCACTCACTGCCACCCCGGGAGCGGGCCGCAGGGAGCCAGCATCGCCCGCAGGGGGTGGGGGTGTCTCCCGAGGCGGCGGAGGGCGCCGTGGCTGGAGCCACGATGGTAACGGGCGCGTGGCTGGGTCCCGTCCAGGGCCCTGACGCGCGGAAGGTCTCTCCCTCACAGCCAGCGCAAGCAGGCCCGGGAGCTGCTGGCCGCGCTGCAGAAGGTGGTGGTGCCCATCTACTGCACCAGCTTCCTGGCCGTGGAGGAGGACAAGCAGCAGAAGATTGCCCGGGTACGGGGCCGCTGGGCTGGGGCCGGGGCTGTGGGGGGACTGGGGGGCTGCAGGGCCTGACGCCTCTCCTCACACAGCTCCTGCAGCTCTGGGAGAAAAACGGCTACTTCGATGACTCCATCATCCAGCAGCTCCAGAGCCCGGCCCTCGGCCTGGGCCAGTACCAGGTGAGCGGCCGCCGGAGTGGCCAGCGAGCACGGGGGATGTGGCGGTGGCCACGTCCGTGCGGCGCTGAGCGGCTCCTCCACAGGCCACGCTCATCAGCGAGCACTCGTCGGTGGTGCAGCCCGTGCAGCTGGCCTTCCAGCAGCAGATCCAGACACTGAAGACGCAGCACGAAGACTTCGTCAGCAGCCTGGCGCAGCAGCAGATGCCGCCCATGGAGGCCGAGGTCAAGGCCACCCCGCCGCCCGCCCCGCCGCCCGCGCCCGCGCCCGCCCCGGCCATGCCACCCACCACGCAGCCTGGTAGGGATCCCCGCGCCCGCCCCTTGCCTATATGCTGGCCGGGGAGCTGCCCGCGTGGACTGCTCAGGTCGGAGGTCGATAGCTTTTGTTCTAGCCTGGAAAGCACAGCCAGAACGACGTGCGTGTGTGGTTGGGGCGCTGTGGCACGCACGGGGCCCCGCCGCCATTGCCTGCACTGCAAGCCTTGCAGTCACGCAGGCGTGCGTGCATGCTCAGTTATGGGAATAGCGTGTAAGACCTGAAACGGGCAGCAGTCCTTGCCTTCCCAAGGCAGAGGTGGGAAGGTTGCAAGTTGAAGGCCAGGTGGGGCTACCCAGTGAGAAGTCCAGTCTAGCAGCGTACAGCTTTGATGTTCTGATGTTCCCAATCCGCAAACTTGAGAGCCAAAGTGTCCTGAAGCATGCCGCTTCCGGCGCTAACAGAACATGTGAGTTTGAAGGAGGAATTTTCACATGGGGGGGGGGGTGCCGCAAACTCTTGTAAATATTCCAGAATCAGGGAACCAACTTGGCAATGCCTGTGGCCCCGCGTTTTGGCCGTGGGATGGCCGCGCCGCGCCGGGTTTTACACTTGCCACGGGATGCGCCCTCACTGGTTCCCTCATCTTAACGTTAGAAAACAGAGCAATGCCTGGGCCGAGCCTGGCCCGCTGAGAGGCAGGCGGGGGTGGCCTGCAGCGCGGCAGGCTGTCTGGGGTGGGGAGGGAGGGGCGCCCGTGCTCCTCTGGAGGGGCAGGGGAGGCAGGGGCGAGGGCGGCCGGCGGAGGCCTGGCCACAGTTGCTGTGCCGTGCCGTGCTGTGCGGCCCGCTGGCTTCCGTCCTGCCCCTGGCGCTGGCCGCTCGCCCCTGACAGCCCCTCCCTGTTTAGATGACAAGCCTCCCATCCAGATGCCAGGCTCGTCCGAGTACGACGCCGCGGGAGGGGTGCCAGACCCCGGGGCTGGGGGGCCGCGGGGCCCTGGGCCCCACGAGCAGATCCCGCCCAACAAGCCTCCGTGGTTTGACCAGCCGCACCCCGTGGCTCCGTGGGGCCAGCAGCAGGTACTGAGGCGGAGGGGGGAGGTGGGGAGCGGGACATTGAGCCCCAGACACCGCACCCTGGGGGCCGGGCAGGGGCCGCTCTGGCCAGACCAGGGCCCAAGGCTGCCACTCACATTCTTGTGGGGGCAACTGCACAACCATCCCGTCCTCGGGGTTCACATCCCCTGCAGCTTGTGGGGTGCAGCCAGAAGGGGCTCTAGACAGCCCAGCTGTGGGGCTGCAGATGCGCCCCACTCAGCGCACCCCGTCTTCGGGACCAGAGCTGGCTCGTGCTGTGGGGCTGGGCTGTGTGTCCCTGGAGCAAGGTGCAGGTCCTTGTCCCCTTGGCTGCGGCCTGAGAGGCCCCCAGCACTGCGCTGTCACCACGCCCATGTTTGGGGTTGGGAGGAGACCGAGGCTCGCACGGGGTCGCCAGAACAGACCTGGGGGGGCCCAGCCACAGGGGACTGAGGCCGGGTTAGAGCTGATCCCAGTAGCCGCAGACGTGTGGATGTGGGTGGGCCGGTGTTGTCAGGATGCCCCCCTCCAGTACACCCCCCCCCCCCCGCTGGCATGCCCGTGGGTCCCACACCCCCGCGGCCCCAGCTCTGACGCCCGCCGTGTCTGTGCAGCCTCCGGAGCAGCCGCCCTTCCCGCACCACCAGGGCGGGCCGCCGCACTGCCCGCCGTGGAGCAGCGGCCACGAGGGCATGTGGGGCGAGCAGCGCGGGGACCCCGGCTGGAGCGGCCAGCGTGACGCACCCTGGAACAGCCAGCCGGACCCCAACTGGAGCGGCCCGTTCGAGGGCCCCTGGAGCGGGCAGCACGAGCAGCCGCCCTGGGGCGGGGGCCAGCGGGAGCCCCCCTTCCGCATGCAGCGGCCGCCCCACTTCCGCGGGCCCTTCCCCCCGCACCAGCAGCACCCGCCCTTCAGCCAGCCGCCGCACCCCCACAACTTCAACCGCTTCCCGCCGCGCTTCATGCAGGACGACTTCCCCCCGCGCCACCCCTTCGAGCGGCCGCCCTACCCGCACCGCTTCGACTACCCGCAGGGGGACTTCCCCGCAGGTGAGCGCATGCCCTGCCCTCGGCCGCCCCACGCCCTGCTCCCCCACGCCAACCCCCCCCAGCGCAACCCTTGCTTCTCAGCAGAAATGGGGCCCCCGCACCACCACCCCAGCCACCGCATGCCCCACCCCGGAATCAACGAGCACCCGCCCTGGGCCGGGCCCCAGCACCCCGACTTCGGGCCCCCCCCCCACGGCTTCAACGGGCAGCCCCCACACCTGCGGCGGCAGGGCCCCCCCCACGTCAACCACGACGACCCCAGCCTGGTCCCCAACGTGCCCTACTTCGACCTCCCCGCCGGGCTGATGGCGCCCCTGGTGAAGGTGAGTGCGGTGGGGCCTGGCGCGGGGCGGGTGGCCGCGGGGGAGGCTGGGGCCGGGCGGTGCAGGCAGCGCTGTGTCCCCGCAGCTCGAGGACCACGAGTACAAGCCCCTGGACCCCAAGGACATCCGCCTGCCGCCACCCATGCCGCCCAGCGAGCGCCTGCTGGCCGCCGTGGAGGCCTTCTACAGCCCGCCCTCCCACGACCGCCCGCGGAACAGGTACGCGTGCCCGCCCCCCCCCCCCCGTGTCCCCGTGTCCCCTCCGTCCCCTCTGCTAACGCCGCGTCCCGCCCCGCAGCGAAGGCTGGGAGCAGAACGGCCTGTACGAGTTCTTCCGCGCCAAGATGCGCGCGCGGCGGCGGAAAGGCCAGGAGAAGAGGAACAGGTGAGCCCCGCGCCCGGCCCGCGCCCCCACGCTGCCCTGGACGCCCCGCGCTCACTGCCGTCTCTCCCGCAGCGGCCCCTCGCGCTCCCGCAGCCGCTCCAAGAGCCGCGGGCGCTCGTCCTCACGCTCGCACTCCAGGTCCTCCAAGTCCTCCGGCTCCTACTCCCGCTCGCGCTCCCGCTCCTGCTCGCGGTCCTACTCCCGCTCCCGCTCCAGGTACGAGCCCCGCCCCGCCGAGGGGGCTGACCCCTCACCACCGTCCTACCCCGCCCCCACCCCGGCTCACCCTGCCTGGGGGCGCCGACCACTGCCCCCATCGCTCAGCGGTGACCGCTCACCCGCCCCGCAGGAGCCGGAGCAGGTCCCGCTCCTCCAGAAGCCGCTCCCGCTCCCGCTCCCGCTCCCGCTCCAAGTCCTACTCTCCAGGCCGGCGGCGCCGCTCCCGCTCCAGAAGCCCCACCCCGCCGTAAGTCTTGCGCGGGCCTGTGGGAAGCACCCGCCACCCCCTTTCCCGGGGTGCAAGGCGCCTCTGCAGAGTCCAGCCACCTTGGGGGCGCACTGTGTGTGCTGCAGTGGGGGGAGGAGGGGGCTCCAGGTGGCGAGCCCCCCTCAGCCAGCCAAACTGCCCCGCTGCAGCTCCTCTGCTGGCCTGGGTTCGAATTCGGCGCCTCCCATACCTGACTCGAGGCTAGGGGAAGAGAACAAGGGGCATCAGATGCTGGTGAAGATGGGTAAGTGGCCGCGCCCGGCCCGGCCCGGCCGCAGCCAGCTGGGGTGCGTGCGCCTCGCGCGGGGCCCGTGACTGCCCAGCCTCCGCCAAGCCGACCGCCCCGCGCTGACCGCCCCGCACCTCCCCCCTCAGGCTGGAGTGGATCTGGCGGCCTGGGGGCCAAGGAGCAGGGCATCCAGGACCCCATCAAGGGCGGGGACGTGCGGGACAAGTGGGACCAGTACAAGGGCGTGGGCGTGGCGCTGGATGACCCCTACGAGAACTACCGCCGCAACAAGAGCTACTCCTTCATCGCCCGCATGAAGGCCCGCGACGAGTGTGCGTAGCCGGGGC
>NW_012267324.1:946538-948270 GCF_000151885.1 Dipodomys ordii
GGGCGGGGCCATCCACCGGATGGGGCGGTGGTGGGTGGGCGGGCGGGCGGGCCG
This sequence comes from Dipodomys ordii, assembly GCF_000151885.1. NCBI lineage: Eukaryota > Metazoa > Chordata > Mammalia > Rodentia > Heteromyidae > Dipodomys > Dipodomys ordii. The sequence continues at coordinate 946,593 of NW_012267324.1, forward strand.
CCCCTGGGCAGTGTGCAGTTTGGTTCTCGGCCCGCCCTAGTAGTCTGCAGGTTGGGGATCCAGACTCAGGTAAGGGGAGGGGTAACCCCACCCCCAGGGGTCCCATGCCAGCCTCCCCGGAAGGGCCGGGCTCTTACCTTCCAGGGCATCCGCACTGACCACATGACTAGCGATGGGCACCGGGTCCAGGTAGGCGCTGCCCAGACCCGGCCCCACAACCGCCTCCCCGGCCCCTGCGGGACAAAGCGGCCACGCGGCTGCCTCTGTGCTCAGGGGTGACGGGGCCCCCTGGGCCCGGCCAGCCCCGGTCTGCACAGCCCTGCTCGGCACACCTACAATCCCGGCCGCGCAGGGGCAGAGGCAGGGCCTCCGTGGAGGACAGCCTGGGCCACACAGGCCCTGTCTTAGGCGGCCGGGGGCTCGCGCCTGTGATCCCAGGAGCCCAATCTGGGTAGGAAAGCCAGATTTGTCGTATCTAATGAACCAGCAAAAAGCCGGAAGTGGTGCCGTGGCTCAAGTGGCAGAGTGCCAGCCTTGAGTGAAAATGCAGACACAGCACCCCAGCCTCGAGATGAAGCCCTAGCACCGGCACATGCACACGCACTACACACGTGTGCATATACACACATGTGTATATGTATAGTGTGTGTGCACACGTTACATGCACAATCTAGCACTTTCTGGTGCAAATTCAACCACCAAGTGCCAGTCACCCTCCCCAGGGCAGGCCTGCAGAGGAGGCAGGCAAAGCAGGGCAGGGCCCAGGCCAGCGGGGGGAGATAAACTTCCGGAAGGTCCCTCTGGAGCTGAGGAAATGGGGCCGGGGCCGGGGCCAGGGCCTGAGCACTGCGCTCCCCAGGCCGGAGGCGGTGTCAGGCGGCCGGCCGAGGAGCAGGGTGCACTCCCCCCCCCCCACCACCAATCACAACCAGGGCTGCCCCAAGGCCTTCCCGGGGGCGCTGGGCCAAGCCAGATTCTAGAAGTGTCCCAGTGTTGGGGCTCCCGAGCCCTTACCCCGGCTCCACTGGTAGGCGAGGCCAGGCACCAGCGGCTCCAGCGTCTGCACGGCCACCTCCTTGACGGGGCGCGGCCGCGGCCCGGGGTGCGGCGCAGCACTCGGGCTGCAGGACAGCTCCGAGGGGGTCCCCCACGTGTCTGAGGGTGTGGGCTCGGACACACTGGGGCTCAGGGAGCGCTCGAAGTTCTCTGAGTAAGCCAGACTGGAAGGGGGCTCGGAGGGGGGCTCCGAGGCCACGCTGGCGCCCAGCCGCTCTGACACCTGGCTCTCGTCCCCCGCCACGGGGCTGGCTGCACCCCGGAAGGTGGAGACCGGGGCCCGCAGTCCTCCGCTGCGGGTGCCTTCCTCCTAGGGGCACAGGGAGAAGCGTTTCACATCCGAGCCAGGCATGGTGACGCAGGCCTGTAATCCCAGCGCACAGAGGCTGGGGCAGAGGACTGCCAATTCCAGCCAACCTGGAACCTGACCAGAACATTCAGAGAACTGGAGGTGCAGCTCAAGGGCACAGCGCCAAGAGCACAGGGCACACTGGGGGGGGGTCAGGGCAGCCTGGGGGGCACGCCCAGCTCCTCCGTGGGCTGGATGTAGCAGGGGGGGGTCAGGGCATCCTAGGGGGGCACGCCCAGCTCCTCCGTGGGCTGGATCTAGCAGGGGGGGGGG
>NW_012267324.1:948670-950361 GCF_000151885.1 Dipodomys ordii
CAGCTCCTCCGTGGGCTGGATCTAGGGGGGGGGCAGGGCAGCCTGGGGGGTGTGCCCAGCTCCTCCGTGGGCTGGATCTAGCAGGGGGGCGCCCATGGGGGACTTTGTCCTGACGGCGCCCAGGGCAGCACAGCAGCAGCAGCATGGGCTTTCTGGGGGCTCAGGGGTGACGAGCCTGACCTCGGGGTGCTGCCCGCTCACACCACACCTCGGAACCTTTTGCCTTTCTTGGCTCTGCTAGGGTCCCGTGCTTTTGCACGATCTGTCCTCAGACCGTGTGTTTCCGGCCCCTGCTGCCAGAGTAGCTGGGATTACAGGCAGCACCACCAAGTCTTTCCAAGTTGGTTTTTAGACAGATGCCACCCTGTCCCCCGAACTGGCCTGACCCCCCGTGGGGATCCCAGCGTGCCCCCACCCCTGTCGGGCCAGGCATGGGCTCTTAGTGGGTGCAGCCCCCCTCTACCCCTGGAGTGCCACGCTGCTTGCATGCCAGCACCACAACTCCAGGACCAACCAGGCCGCTTCCGCTCCAGTCCCCAGCTGAGGTTTCGCCGCTGACGTCGGCAGCCAGGTCCTCCAGGGACAGGTCCTCCAGGGACAGGATGTTGACTCTGAAGTCTGGAATGAAGATGGCGGCCGGAGCCCCGCCTTGCCTCTGCGGGGCGGCCTGGCCCGGCTGCACGCTTGCGCTCTGGCTGAGGGCCAGCGTGCCTCCCCGGCCCTCTGCGTCTGAGCCGCGGCCCACCAACCAGCCAGAAGCCACGGGGGCCACCGTGTGACGCTGGGTGGGGGCTGAGCTCAGGCACCGGCACCCCGCACCCCTGCGCCACCCGGGCTGTGAAAGCCAGGACGTCCTGGCCCGTGGACGGGAAGCAAGGCGCTGTCCTGACAACAACCGAGAGCCGGGCGCCGCGCTGAGGCGACACCGGAGGACGGTGGTTCAAAGCCAGCCTGCGCAGGAAAGTCCTCGAGACTGATCTCCAGTGAGCCACTCAAAGACCAGAAGTGGCGCTGTGGCTCAAGTGGTAGAGCGCCAGCCTCGAGCACAAAGAGTCTCAGCGGCAGCGCCCAGGCCCTGGGTTCAAGCCCTACAACTGACAAAAAATGAAAACCAAACCAAAGACGCCTGCGTCTGCCCCCTGCGTGTGGAGCTTCCCGAGCCTGTGAGAGCGACCTCCGCCCCGCGCTCCCAAAGAACAATGAAAAGGGAAGCACATCGCAGGGTTGGCCGTAGCTCTAGAAGGTTCTTTTCCCAGGTTGCTGCTGTAATGGGTCGGAGTGGGTGACGTGGGCCCTGAAACCCCTCTGCTGAGATCCAGGTGAACCCCGCTGCACGGGCTCGGGAGCAGCCGGGGTGTCGTGGACCTGCGGCTGCCCAGGCCCTGCGGAGGCGGAGCCTGAGCCGCGGGCGGGGCGCTGGGCGCACAGTCCCTCCCCCCGGAGGACTTTCATCCTACGGGGACTGAGGATGGCCTTGCTCCGGGCTACGTCCCCCTCCCTCGGCACACCGCCACGCCTGGCTTATTGTGTGAACTAGGGTCTCACCAGCTGGCTTTAGACAATCCTCCAAATCCCAGCCCACGCCCGGTAGCTGCCGCCCCGCCCGGATGCCCCCTGCGCTGCCCAGGCAGTGGCCCTACCCTGCGGGCTGCCGGTGGCCGCTTCCGACGCCGGCGCGTTCCAGGGCCCCG
>NW_012267324.1:951381-953082 GCF_000151885.1 Dipodomys ordii
CGCCCGGCGCACGCGGCGGGGCCCCGCTTTGGTGTCTCCTGAGGAACCGGCTGTGTCCCGGGCCGGCCTGCGCCAGCCCCGGGCGGGCCGGCAGGTTTCTGACTGCTTCCATCTTGGAATCTTCTAGAGAGAGGTCGCTGAGATCAAACATGCCACCCGGGCCAGAACGCAGTTTGCTCGCAGAAGCCATGCTGGGGGGAGAGGAGAAGCCGCTGGGGGCGCCGGGAAGGGGGACCCCGCTGCGGCCTCCACTAGGGGCGGCCGGGGCCGCGGCTCGGGCCGCGCGTCTGCCCCGCAGGCGGGTTAACGCTGCCCCCACAGCGCGGGTCTGTCGTCTCAGACGAGGTCGTCGGGGGGTGGGGGGGATCGGGCCGCTGTGCTCTGCGGGTCCCGCAGCTCTGCTGTGCTGGGGGGGTCACAGGCCTTCCCTGCCCCGTGGGAACCGCGTCCGGGGCTCTGCGCCCGCGGAGACCGCCGGCCCCGGGCGCGGCCGCCGGCACTGGACACGGACGGAGACGCGGCTCACGGCCGTCCGCCCTCCTCCCGCCTTGTGTTTCTGGCAGGATTGGGGTCCGCACTCGGGGCGTTACTAAGGGGGTCCCCCGCCCTTTATCTTTTCAAGGGATTTTTGTTTTGTTTCTCCAAGGTAAACGCGCATCTGTCCCGTGGGATGAGTCCCAGGCTTCACTGCGCTAATCCACACCGCACGGGGCGTTTTTCTTTTTCTTTTTCTGGCTAGTCCTGGGGCTCGAACTCGGGGCTTGGGCTCCGCCCCGGACCTTGCAGCTCGAGACTGGTGCGCTGCCAGTTGAGCCCCAGCTCCACTTCAGGCTATTTTGGTAGCAATAAGAGGCTCACGGACTTTCCAGCCTCCATCCTCACGTCTCCGCCTCCGGAGGTGACAGGCGGGAGCCACCGCCCCGCTGCTTCACAGGCTACTCGCCGCAGATAAAACGCAGAGTCCACGCCCTCCCCAAAGTGTCCCTGCGAGGCGGGGGCCGGCGCCCAAGAGCAGCACGCACAGCCCCGCGACGGGCTGCGCGCGTGAGAGGCCCCGGAGATGGCCCCGCCCCGCAGCCCAGGCGGCCGGGGAGCAGCTGCGAGGGCCGCAGGGGAGGGGCCGGGCGGGACCCCGAGGAAACGGAGGCCCGCCTCCCGTGCACGCCTCCCGCTCCCCACTGACCTCGTCCACGTTGTCCTTCCACGGAGGCCGCCAGGGATTTCCCGCTCAGCGATCCGGCGCCGGGATCCCGTTGCCCGGGGCAACCGCGCGACGGCGGAAAGGGCCACGCCCCCTCCGGACCACGGAGCTCCGAGGACCAATGGCGTCCTAAGTCATCGTGGCGAGGCATCATGGGAAAAGTAGTTCCGGGCTATATCCCGGCGTACACCGCGACGCAAACTAACCAATGGTGTGTCAAGTCACAATCGCGAGGCGTCGTGGGAGCTGTAGTTTCCCGAGGACCCTCGGCGTGCCCCGATCCCCGAAGACCAAGGGTGTGTCCCACGTCATAATCGCGACGCATCACGGGAATGGTAGTTCCCCCTGGTTCCCGGCGTACACCGCGCTCGGGATGCATGGTGGCCTCAGGTCACAATCGCGAGGCGTGACGGGAGTTGTAGTTTGAGGTCGGCCAGGCTGGGCGCGGCGCGGGGCTCAGACCGCTGGGAGCGCCGGCGGCCGCGGGGGAGGAGCGACGC
>NW_012267324.1:953557-960863 GCF_000151885.1 Dipodomys ordii
CGTCGAGCTTTGCCGACCGCGGGCTCCGCGCCGAAAGCAACGCCCGGCCTCGCCCGTCCCATCTCCGCTTTCGGCCGCCGTGGGGAGCTCGGACTCGGGGGCCCTGGGCTGGCCGGGCCGAGGGCCCCGGGGACCCCCCCATCTCGTGTGTGTTAATCCCTGCACCCCAGGCCCGCGCTCCTGGCTTTGGGTGGAGCGAGCACCGCTTTGTAAGCTGTTTCTTGACCCAAATAGTTGGTGGAGGGAAAAAAAAAAAATCAAACTCGATCCAAACTGGCTGAGCAGGCTGGCAGAGGAGGCCCATGAGTTCAAGGACAGCCTGGCCCCTCCTGCATCCGGGCACCGGCGCGGCCCACACCTGTCATCCCAGCTACTCAGGAGACTGAGCTCTGAGGATCACAGTTCGAAGCCAACCTCGGGCGGGAAAGGCTGTGAGACTCTTAGCTACAGAGAGCCCACCAAAACCAACCAGTAATGGAGTGGTATAGCACCAACCTTGAGCAAAAGAGCCAAGGGACAGTGCCCAGGCCCTGAGTTCAAGCCTGAGGACCAGCACCAAAAAAAACCCTCAAGTCACATGAATGAAACCAACACCCCTGCCCAGTTCATTCATTTCTTCAGCAGTGAAGCCAGGGGAGCTTGGCACTGCGTCCACATCGGTGCAGATTCTTCTTTTGCCTCCGGGGGTGGGGCATGGAAGACATGAGGGGACTTCAGCATTGCCTTCCCCCGGAGAGCGGGACTGGAGCTGGAACCCCAGATCCTCGGGGCCCCTGTGCTGGACTGGGCCAAGGTCAAGGCCCAGGAAAGGACGGACGGGGCAAGCAAGAGGGTGCCAGACCCTGGAGACATAAATGCTAAATGCCAAGGTCCCCAGGGAGAGTGGCTCAGGTGAAGAGCGCCCACTGAGCAAGTCCAAGGGGCTGGTTCAACAAATGACGTCAAAATGCCCAGCTCATACATGATGGCGCAGGGTAGGTGTAGGAATGGCTCCGATGCCAGCTTTCACAAACTCTAGCACAAGAAGGGCGTCGAGACTCATACCTGTAATCCCAGCTACTTAGGAGGCTGAGCATCAAGGTTTAAAGCCAGCCTGGGCAAGAAAGTCCATGATACTTTTTACCTCTAACCACCAAAACGTCTCAAGTGGAGGTGCATGTCGAGTGGTAGAGTGCCAGCCTTGAGCAAAAAAGCCAAGCGAGAGTATAAGACCCTAAATTCAGAACCTAGCACTAGCATAATAACTCAGGGGCTTTGAGGATTAGGGTGTGGCACCATGGGAGAGCCTTGCTGGCGTCCACAGCAGCTGGGTTCTGTCTCCAGCACCAACAGCAAATCCTAGCTACTCAGGAGGCTGAGATCTGAGGATTCAGGTTCAAAGCCAGCCCAGGCAGGAACATCCATGAGACTTAATTCCAATAAATCACCAGAAACCTGCAAGTGGTGCTGTGGTTCAAGTGGTAGAGCACCAGCCTTGAGCTGACGAGCTGAGGGACAGCACCCAGGCCCATAGTTCAGGCCCTACAACTGAACCCCCCCAAAAAAACAGACAGGTGCTGTGGTCCACATCTGTAATTCCAGCCACTTAAGTGATGAGCATGGGAGGATTGCAGTCAAGGCCCGTCCATAGCCTTATCTGTAAAACTCAAGCAGAAAAAAGGATGGGAATTAAGTGGTAGAGCATATATTTGGTGTATAAGTATGTATTTAATATTAATATAGTTGTATTATGTTAATCTAATATTTTAACATAATCATATATGTGCTTATAGTTAAAAGTACAATGTAACTTAGTATCTTAACATAAGTACATAATTATACATTAGTATATTAATATGCATTACTTTGATAACATACAAGGTTTAAGGCAGTAACATTAGCAATATAGTTACACATACATATATTTATTATTATTATTATAATTTTTGGTTGTGGGGCTTGAACTCAGGGCCTGGGTGCTGTCCTTGTGCTCAAAGCTGGTGCTTTAACACTTGAGCCACAGCACCATTTCCAGTTTTTGTGTTGTTCATTGGAGATAGGGGTCTCATGGCAACTTTCCTGCCCGGGCTGGCTTTGAACCATGATCCTCAGATCTCAGCCTCCTGAGTAGCTAGAATAACAGATGTGAGCCACTGGCACCAGGCAGCAGTATGGCTATATTAAATACATATGAGTGATGGGCTGGGACTGTGGCCTAGATAAAGTCAGCGCTCTGGCACAAAGAAAGCCCAAGCTGGTAGCTTACTCCTGTAAACCTAAGCTACTCAGAGGCTGAGAGGAGGAGGGTCGCACTTCAGCGCTGGCCTGGGCAGGAAAGTTCTCAGAACCTCTTCTCACTGAGAACTGGCATGGTGTAGGAAGTCTAGCCTAAGTAGGTCCCTCTCAGAAAACAACCCAGGCTGGGCACCGTGGCTCACGCCTGTCATCCTAGCTACTCAGGAGGCCAAGATCTGAGGATCGTGGTTCAAAGCCAGCTGGGGCAGGAAAGTCCATGAGACTGATTTCCAATGAACCACCAGAAACCAAGGCTCAGGTGGGAGAGCACCAGCCTTGAGCACAAAGAAGCTCAGGGACAGCGCCCAGGCCCAGAGTTCGAGCCCCAGGATTGGCAAAAACCAACCATTGCAGGGGCTGGGGGGTCCACCGTGGGAGCCAGCCCCACCCTGTGGCAGGGGCACCGGCCTCGAGCACGGCACTAGATTGGGGGCAGATCGCGTTACTGGGGGCAGATCGGGGGGTCCTCTGGGAACCCAGGGCAACACCCCTTGCACTCAGTCACGCGCACTCTCCCTCGGAAGGGCTGCAGACCACACAGAACGGCCGCTTCTACGCCATCTCTGCCCGCTTCAAGCCGTTCAGCAGCAAGGGCAAGACGCTGGTGGTGCAGTACACAGTGAAGCACGAGCAGAAGATGGACTGCGGCGGGGGCTACGTGAAGATCTTCCCCGCCGACCTGGACCAGAGGAACCTCAACGCCAGGTCCCCCTACTACGTCATGTTCGGTGAGCGCCGGGCCTGCCCCCACTTCCTCCACCCCCCCAGCTGCCCCCCACTAATCTTTGTTGCCCGTTTTCATTTGGGGCCTTAGCACAACTCAGAGGAGGCTCCTTCCTTGGGAGGAGGTCTCCCTTTATGCTTGGACTGCAGTCCCCCATTTCTGCTTCCCCGAGTCTCCGGGGGCGGGCCCGGGCCATCGAGCGCAGCAGTGTAAGCCGGCATTGGGGGGCGGTGGGGGTCACCTCACCTCGGTGGAGATGGCATCTTGCAAACTTTTTTCTTGTCTAAGCTTGCCTCAAACCACAATACTCTGACCTCTGCCTCCCCAGAAGCTGGGATTGCTGGCTCGGGCCACTGTGCCTGGCTCTGACAGCTTTGTGGGTTGTGCTTTGGCTGTGGGACTGGAAGTCAAGTCTCGGGCATTCCGGCCCACACTCCTACCACTGCGGCAGGGCCCCGCCTGGCCAGTGAGTGAACATCCACACGATGCTCAGGAAGTTTCCATGGCCAGGGCTCCACACTTGGCTACTCGGGAGGCTGAGATCGGAGGCTCGCAGTTTGAAGCCAGCCAGGGCAGGAAAGTCTTCAATGAGCCACCAAAATGCCACAAGTAGAACTGTGGCTCACACACAGACACAGAGATAACTCAGATGTGAGGAATTGTGCGTTAAAGGTCTCTGCTCTCCGCGTGCGGGGTCTGCAGGACTCTTCCCCGTGCTCTTCCTTCCACGTTTAGCTGTATGTATCCCCCTGAGAATCGGCCTGCACCGAGCTTTGAACTGGGGGCCTGGAGCCCCACCCCCGGGCCACTGTACTGCTGCAGTGACAGTGACATTCACCTAGGAGCTGACGCCCAACACAGCATTGTTGTTATTTCTGTGGCAGTAGATACCTAATATTAATTATATATTACACTTGCTTAGATAGGATGCTACGTATTTCTTTGTGTGTGTGTGTGTGTGTGCGCGCGCACACGCGTGTGCTTTGAACTCTGGGCCTGGGCGCTGTCCCTCAGCTCTTCAGCTCAAGGCGAGCACTCTACCACTTGAGCCACAGTGCCACTTCTGGCTTTTTCTGGTGGTTCATTGGAGATCAGAGTCTCATGGACTTTCCTGCCTGGGCTGGCTTTGAACCATATAATCCTCAGATCTCATGCGTGGCGTGGCGTGAGCCCTGCCTCCTAGCTGGCAGCCAGTTTGGAAGGGGAGGAAGCTGCTGCCGGCCTCAAACACCCGCCCGCGCGTCCTGCTCGGGTCAGAGGAGTCTGCAGAGGTGGATTCAGCGGAGACACGCTCTGCTCTTTCTTGTGTTGTTGGTGGTGGTTGTTTTGCTCCAGGCCAGCGCTCTACCCCTTGGGCCACAGCGCCACTTCCTGTTTTCTGGTGGTTTATTGGAGACCAGAGTCTCGTGGACTTGCCTGCCCGGGCTGGCTTTGAACCGTGATCCTCAGATCTCAGCCTTCTGAGTAGTGAGGATGGCAGGCGGGAGCCGCCGCGCCCGGCCGCTTCCCTTTCTCTTGAGTTTTCCTGTGCGTCCCGGGCCGGCCTCAGCCTGCAGACCTTCCTGCGCCAGCAGCCGGCTCTCCAGGTGATGGGTGGGGCGCTGAAGCAGGCGTGGCTCCTTCATTGTGGGGGCTCTGAGTGGCCCTGGTGTCTCCTGCAGGACCCGACATTTGTGGATTTGATATCAAGACGGTTCACGTCATTTTATATTTCAAGAACCAGTATCACTCAAACAAGAAACACATCCGGTGTAAGGTAAGAAAGCCCTCTAGTAAACCAGCCTGGGGGTGTACGTTCCCCAGCCCCCTCCCCGGCTGCTCACTGCCTGATTGGAGGGACAGTCTCAGGTGTGTCTGCCCCCTGCTGACTTCAATCATGATCCTCGGCCCTCAGCCTCCTGAGTAGCCGCGATTACAGGCGTGAGTCCCCATATCTAGCTGGAGAGCTGTTTTTGTGAGCCCGTCCTGAGGCTTGAACTCAGGGCTGAGGTGCTGTCTCCTGCAGCCACAGCGCCGCCTTTTTAGTAGCACATTTAGCAGCCGCTGCCCGGGCTGACTGTGGAAGCGCGACCCTCAGCTCTCAGCCTTCTGAGGGGCTGGAACTAACGACGGCCCCGCCGGCTGCCTGTGGAGCCGCCCTGAGACAGCGGCTGTCACGGCCTCAGGTGGACGCCTTCACGCACCTCTACACGCTGGTCCTGCGGCCCGACCTCACCTACGAGGTGAGGATCGATGGCCAGGCCATCGAGTCCGGCAGCGTCGAGTACGACTGGCAGCTGACCTCCCTGAAGAACGTGGAGAAGGCCGAGGCCCAGGCCAGGGGTCCGGCCCGGGCACGCGGAGCCACAGCGCAGGTAGGCGGACCCCACGCTCGGGGCCAGCCTGAGCTCGGTGCACACAGCCTTGCACGCAGCCTGTGCACAGCCACACAGCCCAGGTCTCAGGCCACGCGACCACGTACAGCCCCGGGTCTCAGGCCGCACAGCCCCGGGTCTCAGGCCGCGCACACCGCTCCCAGATGTCTACCTTGGAGAGAGTTGTTTTTGTAACATTGGTCTTTGGCAGTGCTGGAGTTTGAACTCCAGGGTTTTGTCCTTCTGAGCAGAGAATCTACCACGGAGCCCCCCCCCCATTTATACACACACATACGCACACGCCAACACCTGCTGTACATATATGTGACTGCGTGTGCACAAGCACACACATAGGCACACACACACACTTGTGTGCTGGTCCTGGGACATGAACTCAAGGCCTGGGCGTTGTCCCTGAGATCTTTTTGCTCAAGACTGGTGCTCTACCACTTGAGCCGCAGCTCTCCTCTGGCTTTTTTAGTTTTCCTTAGGAGTTTTCACAGGTCCGGGCGGTGGCTCCCGCCTGTCATCCCAGCTACTCAGGAGGCTGAGATCCCAGGATCACGGTTCAAAGCCAGCCCAGCCAGGGAAGTCCATGGGATTCTATCTCCAATGAACCACCAGAAAACCAGAAGTGGCGCCGTGGCTCAAGCAGTAGAGCGCTCGCCTTGAGCTGAAGAGCTGAGGGACAGCGCCAGGCCCTGAGTTCAAGACCCATGACCAACAAAAAAAAAACCGTTTCACAGGCACTTTCCTGCCCAGGCTGGCTTTGAACCGCGCTCCTCAGATCTCAGCCTCCTGAGGAGCTGGGGTGTCAGGCAGGAGCCACAGGTGCCCGGCCACCCGTGACTTTTTAGGGGACCCCACCATGCAGTGTGCTGCTGTGTGTGTGTGTGAGTGTGAGTGTGTAACTGGATGGCATGTTGCGTCCTCCCCGTCCTCAGCCGCGTGGGTCCTGGCTGTCCTGCCTGGGGAGGGGTGGCCCCCAGCTCTGTCCCCATGTCCTCCTCCGCTGGGCCCCTGACCCTGGCCTCCCCGTCGGTGGCAGGACTGGGAGCAGCACTTCCTGGACGCCAGCGCGCCGAGCGACTGGAACAGCGAGTTGGACGGGGACTGGCAGGCGGCCATGCTGCAGAAGCCGCCCTACCAGGTGCACCCCGCCCCCTCCCTGTCCCTGGGATTGGGGCACCCTCGCCCGGCCCCGGCCCCTCACCCCGCGGCCCCCGCTGCAGGACAGCCTGAGGGCCGAAGGCATCGATCGGGATGTGTGGCTCCACGAGAAGATGCAGTCGGCCAGCTACCTGCTGCAGCAGGACCTCTTGGAGTTCGAGAACATCGGCGCCATCGGCCTGGAGCTTTGGCAGGTGACCCGGCACTGGCGCTGCGCAGCCTCCGCCCCCAGCCCCCCGCCGCCATGCTGCTTTCCTCTTCTCTCTCTCACTCTCTCCCGGCAGTACTGGGATTTGAACTCAGGGCCTTGCTCTTGCAAGGCAGGTGCTCTACCATTGGGCCAGGTCTCCCTCCAGCCCTTTTTGCTTTCCTTGTTTTTCAGATCAGCCTCACACTCTTGCCTGGGATGGGTCTGGGACCAGGATCCTCCCACCTCTGCCTCATTTGGCTGAGATGATAGGTGTGCACCACACTCGACTTGTTGTTTGAGATAGGGTCTTTTTTACCTCGCCCCTCCCCCATCAATTGTGGGGTTGAACTGTGGGCCTGGGCGCTGTCCCTCAGCTCTTCAGCTCAAGGCTAGTGCTCTACCACTTGAGCCACAGCGCCACTTCTGGTTTTCTGGTGCTTTATTGGAGATCAGAGGCTCATGGACTTTCCTGCCCAGGCTGGCTTTGATCCTTGATCCTCAGATCCTCCTTCCTGGGAAGACAGGCAGGTGCCACAGGCTGGCCCCATTCTTTTTTTTTTGGTCCGGTTGTGGGGCCTGAACTCTGGGCCTGGG
>NW_012267324.1:960913-966117 GCF_000151885.1 Dipodomys ordii
GCCTGGGCGCTGTCCCTCAGCTCTTCAGCTCAAGGCTAGTGCTCTACCACTTGAGCCACAGCGCCACTTCTGGTTTTCTGGTGGTTAATGGGAGATAAGGGTATCATGGACTTTCCTGCCCAGCCTGGCTTTGAACCGTGATGCTTAGATCTCTTGAGTAGCTGGGATGACAAGCATGAGCCACCGGCACCCAGCATAACTGCTTTTTTTGTTGGTGTTGGTCTTGATCCTGGACTTAAACTTAGGACCTTGGTGTTGTCCGTGAGGTATTTTGCTCAAAGCTGGCGCTTCACCACCAGAGCCAGAGCTCCCCCTGTGGCTCTTTGCTGTTTAATTGGGGACTTTCTGGCCTGGTTCCAAATCATGATCCTTACAGCTCAGCTGGGATTCCAGGTGTGCGCACCTGCACCTGGTGCACTGGCGCTATCTCACTCCCGTGTTTGACTCGGTGCTGGGGCCTAACCAGGGGCTTCAGTCCCACTGCTGCCCAAGGAGCGCCGACCGCTGGCCCCACCCCGAGCCAAACACAGTCAACCACCACCCCAGCCACGGAGGTGAGCATGACAGGACCGCAGCCCCCCGCTGTGTGCAGCAAGGCCATGCCCACGCCCTGCACGGAGCGCCGCACCGAGTGCCCACCCTTCCCTGCAGGTGAGATCTGGAACCATCTTTGATAACTTCCTGATCACCGACGATGAAGACTATGCGGTGAAGTTCGGCAAGGCCACCTGGGGTGAGACCAAGGTAGGCCCATGTCACCCCCCCACCTGGCCTTCACACCGGCCCCCCATAAGAACAGGGGAACAGGTCGCCACGTGGAGGCTTCCGCCTCTGGGCCCTGTCATGGGGGAATGTGGCCAAGCAGAGGGAGAGAGAGGTGGAGTTCCTGGAGGCCACGCCCCCAATCTCCTCTGGCCAGGTCCCGCCTCATTTACTTTTCCTTTTTGTTGGTCCTGGGCCTAGAACTCAGGGCCTGGGCTCTGTCCCTGAGCTCTTTGGCTCAAAGGCTCGTGCTCTGCCTCTTCCAGCCACAGTGACATCTCCAATTTTCTGGTGGTTTGTTGGGGATAAGAATCTCATGGGGGCTGGGAAGGTGGCTCAGTGGTAGAGCGCTTGCCTTGCATGCTTGAGGCCCTGGGTTCGATTCCTCAGCACCACATAAGCAGAAAAAAAAGGTGGAAGTGGCGCTGTGGCTCAAGTGGTAGAGCACTAGCCTTGAGCTGAAGAGCTGAGGGACAGCGCCCAGGCCCAGAGTTCAAGACCCATGTCCGACCAAAAAACAAAAAATGATCTCACAGACTCTCCTGCCCAGGTTGACTTTGAACTGTGACCCTCAGATGTCAGCCTCCTGTAGCTGAGAGTTCAGGTGTGGCCACTGGTGCCCCACGAGGCTGGCCCCTGGAAGGTCCCAGCGCCTTTCAGGAGCCTCTTGCTGGAGTTCAGCCTGTTGCTCACTGGCCTGGGAGGGGGGGGGTTACTCATTTAAACCTCAGCAGGAAGCACCAGCATTTCCTCTTTGAGATTCCTTCCTATTTTCGGGCACGCAGCAGCACTTGCAGAGGGCGCGTGCCCGCCGCTGTGCACGCGGCCGGGCGCTCCTGAGTGAAGCCGTTCTGGGCACTTTTGGACTGTAGTCTCCTTATTATTTCAGGAGAGATGAGTATGTTATCATGGGAGAAGCCGGGGCACCGTCCCACCCAGCCTTCCAGATGCTGGGCTTTTTCCTGCCTTACAAAGTTCTCATTTGTTAACAATATTAACAATAATAGCTTTAACAATAATAGATTAACAATAATAGTTAATAGTAAAGTAGAATAATGATAACAGTGTGGTTTTGAGTGATTACTTGGAGAGAAGTCTCGCAGGGGCTTTTCTGCCTGGGCTGGCCTCAGACTGTGATCCTCAGATCTCAGCCTCCTGAAGAGCTAGGGCCACTGGCGCCCAGCTTGCCAGGACTTTTCCCCACAGAGGGAAAATCATGCAGCCAATTGCAGTTCCAGTCCTGCCCGGGCGAAAGTGGATGAGAATTCAGATTTCAATCAATTAGAAGCTGAATATCTAAGTAGGGAACTTAAAAAAAAATGGGAAAGAAAAATCTTTCAGACTAGGTGAGAAATTCCATGTCCAGACTTCCAGCCTATGGATTAGGGTCTTCTAATCTTTAAGGCCACATATTCAGTTTACCTCAGGTTAGTATGGAAGCTTCTAGAAGATAGAGGCAGTTTTTGGTTTTTTTTTTTTGGCCAGTCCTGAGGCTTGAACTCACGGCCTGGGCACTGCCCCAGAGCTGCTTTTTGCTCAAGGCTACCGCTCTACCACTTGAACCACAGGCTTTTTTTTTTTGCTTATGTGGTGCTGAGGACTCGAACCCAGGGCCTCATGCATGCCAGGCGAGCGCTCCACCACTGAGCCACCTTCCCAGCCCCAGATTGACTGCGGACACCCCCTCGATCCCCTGTGAGCATACACCTGCCTTGGCTTCTTCCTCCAGGGTCCAGAGAGAGAGATGGACGCCATCCAGGCCAAGGAGGAGCTGAAGCAGGCGCGGGAGGAGGACGAGCAGGAGATGCTGTCCGGCAAGTTCCCGGGGCGGCACGGCCACTTCAGCCAGTTCCCCAGGCCCGACGGCCTCTAGCCGCTGCCCGCCCGCCCGCGGGGAGGCAGCGGCGAGGCCCGCTTTGGCCTCCACCCACTTTTAAAAGCTGATCTCTATGTAGTCTTTTGTCTGGTTTTCTTTGCAAAAAATGCCGCCATGCTTCTGGGTAGGGTGATGGCCGCCGGGCCGCCCACCAAGACACCCACCCGCGGCCTGCACCCGCCCGAAGCCGCCCGAAGCCGCAGGCCGGGCCTGGTGCAAACATGGCGTTCTGCTATTGGCAATGCTGGTTTGAATGGGGACCTGCATTTGCCGTGCAGGTGCTCTACCACTTGAGCTATGCCACCAGTTCTGTTTCCAGTATGCCTCCAGTAGGTCTTGCTTTTTGTCTTGGCTAGTCAGGACGGGACCATTCCTAGTTACCATTTCCACAAACTGACAAAGAGACTTCTGCCAGCACACCCTATTTGTTTTTGTGCCTGAACTGGGCCTTGAACTCAAGGCCTTGTGCTCTTGTTTGGCCTTTCTTCTCAAGGCTAGTGCACTACCACTTGAGCCACACCTCCAGGTGTGGCTTTTTGCTGGTTAATTGGAGGTAAGACTGCGTGGATTTATCTGCCCCAGCTGGCTTTGAACCACCGTCCTCAGATCTCCGCCCCTTGAGTTGCTAGGATGAGATGCATGAGCCACTGGTGCCTGGCATTATTTATTACTCTTTATGTTATTTATTTATTTTGTTGGTCGTGGGGCTTGACCTCTGGGCCTGGGCGCTGTCCCTCAGCTCTTTAGCTCAAGGCAAGCGTTCTACCACTTGAGCCACAGTGACACTTCATTTTCTGGTGGTTTACTGGAGATAAGAGGCTCACGGACTTTCCTGCCCGGGCTGGCTTTGAACTGTGATCCTCACGTCTCAGCTTTGTTTGTAGCTAGCTGAGTAGGTAGGATGACTGCGGTGAGCCACCACTCAACTCAGACAGCAGAGCACCCAGGGGCTGACGTCGTGACAAGGTTTGAGGAAGGAATTTCTCACTTGGTCTGAAAGATTTTTCTTTCCTTTTTTTTTTTTTTAAGCTCCCTACTTAGATATTCAGCTTCTAAAGCTTCTAATTGATTGAGATCTGAATTCTCATCCACTTTCGCCCGGGCAGGCCTGGAACTGCAATTGGCTGCATGATTTCAGCCTCTGAGTAGCTAGGATTACAGGTGTAAGCTGTAATTTTAACTCCTTACATGTTTTTATAAAATAAAAGTAAAATGCACGAAAAAAGAATGTTTTATTTCTTCTGCTTGTAAATCAACTCATAGCCATGCACTCTGGGTGTGTGTGCGTGTTCCAGTGTTGGGGATTGAACTCGGGGCCAGGCCACTGTCCCTAAGCCTTTGTGTCCAAAGCTGGCACTTTAACACTTTCCAGCTTTTTGGTGGCTAATTGGACATAAAAGTCTCACGCACGGACTTTCCTGCCAGGAATGTCGGGCTGGCTTGGAACTATGGTCCTCAGAGCTCAGCCTCCTGTAGCTGGGGCTGCAGGCGTGAGCCACCGGCGCCCAGCAGCCTGGCCACTTTTAAAACGGGGTATCATTCGTTTAGTTACTTTGTTGTGTTGGAGGTGAAACCCAGGGCCTCACATGCTAGGCAAGTGTCCTCCCACCGCTGGGCCACGCCTCTACAGGTGGGCCACGCCCCCAATGTGGGCCACGCCTCTTCATGTGGGCCACGCCCCAATGCGGGCCACGCCTCTACAGGTGGGCCACGCCCCCAATGTGGGCCACGCCTCTACAGGTGGGCCACGCCCCCAATGTGGGCCACGCCTCTACAGGTGGACCACGAGCCACGCCCTGCGCTCGGACACGCCCCCAACCTTGGGCCTCGCCCCAGCTCTGGACCCCGCCTCTTCAGGTGGCCCCGCCTCTCGGCCACGCCCCCAGGCCCTTTCCTTTGAAATGCTTGCTGTTCTGGAAGTGGGAATCACCAATTGTTCAGCTGCTGTTATAAAGGTGGCCCCGAGGCGGCGCGGGCCGTGAGCGCAGTTCTTTGGGACGGAGATTGTGGCAGAAGGTGGTGTAGAGAGAACGTCCTGGCGCTGGCTCCCATCCCAAGCCCGGCTCTCCACCGGCGGCCCGGAGCCCAGAGCAGCCAGGGCCGGCCGCCGGCGCTCCAGCTCAGAGCGGTGTGCCTCGTGTCTCAGGCCTGCAGTGAAGATCTTCCCCTGGTGGTTTTTTAGCTGAGGCTCGGACCCAGGGCTTTCGTTTTGTTTTGGTCTGAGACCGTGGTAGGAACCTGAGTAGTTGTTTCTCGGCGGGCGCTCTACCGCCCGAGACGAGCCCCCACGTCTGGCCTCCCGCGTTTCAACTGGACACGAGAGCGTGCCCCGGGCGTGGCGCCTGGGCGGCCCGCCCCCGCCCCGGTGAGCCGCCGCGCCCCGCTCCGCCCGCCTCGGGGAGGATCTGCGGTGTCGCCGGCTTCCAGCCGCCTCCGCTCCCCAGCCCGCGCTGCCAGAGCTGCAGGCCGCTCTCACGGGCCACACCTCCAGAGTCCGAACTTCGGGACCGAGGCGAGAACTCGGGACCCGCGGCCAGGTCGCCGCCGGGACTCGCAGGGACGCCCG
>NW_012267324.1:966767-971417 GCF_000151885.1 Dipodomys ordii
CGCCGTGCGGAAGATGAGGAGGAGGATGACGGCGCGGGCGATGGTGACGGCGGCGGTGACGGCGACGGCGATCGCAGCGGGAGCGCGCCGCTGGGCGTTCCGGGGCAGGTTTTCATTCATTGGTCCCTCCGTCCCTGCCCGGGAGACCGGCGCCGGGAGCGCAGCCCCGTCACCCGGACGGACGGACGGACGGACAAGGTCGCCGCCGTCCCGGAGGTGACTGTGGTCTGTGTCCCGCGACCCCGAGCCGCCCGCGTCGCGCCCGCGCGCCGTGACTCAGACCCGGGTGGTGGGCAGCGTGTGCGTGTGTGTGTGCGTGTGTCTGTGTCTGTGTGTCTGTGTGTGTGTGCGTGTGTGTGTGTGTGTCTGTCTGTCTGTGTGTGTGTGTGCGTGTGCGTGTGCGTGTGTTTGGTGTCCGTGTGCCCGTCCCGGGTCTGAAGTCAAGGTCTGGGCTCAGCTCAGCACTTTTATTTATGTATTTTTCCCCCAGCCGGCGCCCGACCACCCCTGAGCCACAGGCCCACGGTGGCTTTTTGCTGGTTAACCTGAGATAAGAATCTCACGGACCACCCAGGCTTTGAACCGCGATCCTCGGACCCCAGCCTCCCTTCCCGCCTGCAGCCTTCCTTCTCCTGAGCACCCGTGGATGGAGCGCTGGCTCCTCTTTGGGGTGTCGGGGCCATGGGGTGACTTGAAGGTTAAACACAGCATGTAGGCCCAGCGTCTGGTCATTCGGCCTCTAGGTGCTCGTGGAGCAGAGATCAGAGCTGGTACTAAGAGCCAACCCGGCGGGTGTTGACAGGCTGCTTGACTTGCGGTCACCTGAGGAGGAAGCCCATGCTTGTGAAGTCTTGCAAGAACTGGCCAGTTTACAAGGCTGTTACGTAATTAATAAGGCTGAAGAGCCGGTGGTTATTAACAGCTGCTTCTAACCTACACCTTAGTGCTCAGTAAAATGGGAAGTGCCCCACAGATACTGGGGGTTACTTGAGTCTTGCTATTTTGCCCAGGTTGGTGTTGAACTCTTGACCTCCTGGTTCTGCCTCTCAAATAACACACACACACACACACACACACAGGTTCCGCCTCTCAAATAACACACACACACACACACATACACACACGTGTGCCGGGCCTGAGACGTGAACTGCAGGCCTGGCGCTGTCCCTGAGCTTTTTCACTCAACTATGTGGCACTCCGCTACTTGATCCATGACTATCCCTTTGGCTTTTTGTTGTTGTTGTTGGCTGTGGGGCTTGAACTCTGGGTTTTCTGGTGGTTCATTGGAGATAAGAGGCTCATGGACTTTCCTGCCCAGGCTGGCTTTGAACCTGGATCCTCAAGTCTCAGCCTCCTGAGTGGCTGGGATGCCAGGCTTGAGCCAGGGGCGCCGGCTTTTTTTTTGTTTTGTAGTTAATCAAGAGGTAGGTCTCACAGCTGTTCCTGACTGGGCTGGCTTTCAACTTCAGTCCTCAAATCTCAGCCTCTTGAGCAGCTGGGATTCCAGGGTGGGCCGCTGGCACCCAGCTCAGAGTTGCCTTCATTTGAGGGGCTCTTCTTCAAACTTGCTAGTTTTTGTGAGGTGCTGGGGTGTGTACTCGGGGCCTCTGCCCTTGCTTGGCTTTTTCACTCAAGGTTGGCGCTCTGTCACTTGAGCCACAGCTCCACTTCTGGCTTTTTGGTGGTTCTTTGAAGACGAGGCTCAGACTTTCCTGCCCCGGCTGGCTTTGAACCTCGATCCTCAGATCTCAGCCCCCTGAGTGTCGGGGATTATAAGCGTGTGAGTCCCCAGCTTCTGCTTCCTGTCTAATTTTGACACCAGTGCTAATTTGGCCTCTGTCAGTGGCCGCAGCTGGTGTTTGTGGGTGCGTCCCGTACCCGCACTCTGCCTGGGGGAGGATGGCTCTCGCGCTGTCGTGCGGTGGTGTGAGGTCCAGGGATTTGTGTCGCTGGGAGGTGACTGGGCGTCGGGGCCCTGGCTCCTGCTTCGAGCCTTCGCAACACACTTGGTTTCCTCTTGCTCTGTGTCAGTACTGGGGCTCGAACTCGGGGCCTCGTGTTCCTGCCTTCTCCCTCGTGGGTGCCTGTGCACCCGGCAGCCACGCGTGCGGCGCTGCTCTTCCTCAGCCCCGGCTGGATGGCCGCTGCCCTGCTGTGCCTTCCCAGAGGCCTGGCAGCGCCCATCTGTGTCCCCGCCGTGGGCCCTGAGGAGCTGGGAGCCCCGGAGCCCCGGACCTGCAGGGAGCGCACTCCGGCCTCAGTGTCCGGCCCCAGGGAGTGCCAGAGAGGAGTCAGCCCCTGTTTTGGAAGCTTCTCCTGTCCTGGCCCTCTGGCCGAGCGGCGGAAGGCGAGGCCAAGTCTCCTTCCTTTGGATAATTGTGTCCGCATGTCTCTGCGCTTTTCGGGGGGAGGGGGGCAGTCCCGAGGCCTGAGCTGGGGCCTGGCGTGGGGCGCCGCCACCCCAGCCACACCCCCTTTCTGCTTTCTTTCTCAGCTAGGGACTAGCTTTCGGACTCAGACTGCAGCCCTCCCAAAATGCTGCCGGCCTAGCTGGGGTCCCAGCCACACCTGGCCTGTCGGTTGGGATGGGCAACTGAGACGTTGCTGCCCGGCTGGCCTCCACTGGCAATCCTCCTCATCTGCCTCTACCACGCGCCACATCTTTGCCTCTGTCCTGGAGGCCAGGTCTGAGGCAGGTGACCGCAGGAGCCAGGCGCGTGGCCGCCGAGCTCCCTTGGGGGCAGACACGGCAGAGGACGCGTGGAAGCCCAGGCTGGTCCTCTCTCCTCAGGGCTGGGGTTACAGGCATGCTCTCCACTCCGCTCTCCTCCTTCAGTCCTCCAGGAAGATGCGGCCTCGTGGGGGGCGCTGAGCTCCGGCCGGCAGGGAAGCATCCCTGCCAGCATCTCCGGCTCCTCCTCTCTGCGTCGTCTTCGCTTCTCCCAGAAGTGCACACGGCCCCGCGGCCCCCACCCCTGACCTCCCTCGGCAGCCCCGCGGCCCCCACCCCTGACCTCCCTCGGCGGCCCCGCGGCCCCCACCCCTGACCTCCCTCGGCGCCGCCACCGCTGCCGCCGCCCCGTGAAGTACTGTTTCGTGTTGTTGTAAGGGTGATGCTGGGGGGGGGGCTGTGGGTTCACCAGTCAGCTGATGAGCGCGTTTCTTTGTGGGCGGTGTCACCCCATCCCTTGCTCTCCCAGCCCCCCCACCCCCCATCCTTTCCACACAGTGTCCACTCAGTTCCTCTTGTGGTTTTGAGACAGAATCTGGCTTGCAGTCCAGACTGGCCTGGAACTCTCCACCCCTCCCCCCGCCCCGGCTGTCTCCTCTGCACCCCTTCTCTGGAACCTTGTGAACCCCACGCGCCTCCGCCCCTCTGGCTTCCTTGGGCAGGGTTCCGCCACCATGGGGGGCAAGGCCACTATTGTCGGGGGCTTCTTGGGGTTTGGGGGAGCGCTGCAGCCCTGCACAGAGACAGAGGTCTGCAGGGATGAAGGGGGGGCCAGGGACCCATGCTGCAGAGTGCCCCCTCCTGCTGGCACGGCCGGGGACGCGGCCTGTCCTCTGTCCTCTGGAATGCTAATGGAAACCGCCGTCCAGGGGCTGGACCTGCTCAGGCCCAGCGCCCGCCACCGCTGACCAGCCACCTCTCGAGCAATGGGGCCTGCACCCCATCTGCCCAACCCCACCCCCGTGTGTGTGCGTGCGTGTGTGTGCGTATGTGTGTGCGTGTGTGTTGCTCGTGGGGCTTGCACTCACTTGGCTTTTTCGCTCATACCTGGTGCTCTACCACTTGAGCCATGCCTCTCCTTCTGGCTTAAAAAAATTATTATTTTTTCTTTTTTTCTGTCAGTGGTGGGCTTGCACTCTGGGCCTGGGCGCTGTCCCTCAGCTCTTCAGCTCAAGGCGAACGCTCTACCACTTGAGCCACAGCGCCACTTCCGGTTTTCTAGTGGTTAATTGGAGATAGGAGTCTCACAGTCTTTCCTGCCCAGGCTGGCTTTGAACCGTGATCCTCAGAGCTCAGCCTCCCCAGTAGCTGGGATGACAGGCGTGCACCTCTGGCTCCCGGCTCATTATTTTGATTTTTATTGTGGTTTTTTTTTTTTTTTTTTGTCGGTTGTGGGGCTTGAACT
Source organism: Dipodomys ordii (assembly GCF_000151885.1). Lineage (NCBI taxonomy): Eukaryota > Metazoa > Chordata > Mammalia > Rodentia > Heteromyidae > Dipodomys > Dipodomys ordii. The sequence continues at coordinate 970,904 of NW_012267324.1, forward strand.
CTGGGCCTGGGCGCTGTCCCTCAGCTCTTCAGCTCAAGGCCAGCGCTCTACCACTTGAGCTACAGCGCCACTTCCGGTTTTCTGGTGGTTTATTGGAGATAGGAGTCTCACGGTCTTTCTTGCCCGGGCTGGCTTTGAACCGAGATCCTCAGATCTCAGCCTCCTGAGTAGCTAGGATTACAGGCGTGAGCCACCAGCGCCCGGCTATTTTGATTTTTAATTCTGGTGCTGGTCGCTCTCACGCTCGGCCCCCACTGGAGCCCCCCCTAGCCTTGTGTGTGCACGGCACTTCGTGTTTGCCAGCCTCTCTGTGGGACCCTGGCCGGCCTGGACCTCCAAACCTCCTGCCCCGGCCTTCCAAGGGCTGGGATTATAGGCCGGCACTATCATGCACTGGTTATTTGGGGGGTGATCTGTTTTTCCTCCCGCCCAAGCATGGTCCTCAGGGCTGGGCTGGCTTCCTTTGTTGGCTGGGGAGAGGCGTGCGTCGGTGGAGGGGGGGGGTGTGGACCGG
>NW_012267324.1:971785-974086 GCF_000151885.1 Dipodomys ordii
GGGGGGGGTGTGGACCGGGGCTGTGCGGGGCTCTGGGAGGGGTGTGGACCGGGGCTGTGCGGGGCTCTGGGAGCGGTGTGAATCGGTGGCAGGGCTTCCACAAGCAGCACCGGCTCCTGGCTTGTGTGCGGTGATAAAGAGGCCGGGCAGGCCTTCAGGAAGGATGTATGTGAGGGAGACGCTTGCACTGGCTTTTGGGGGGCCAGGACAGCTGCAGGGGTGCACAGCGGTACTGGGGGCTGAGTCTCCACAGGGCCGCCGGCCTCGGGCCTGGGCACTGGCGGGCAGCGGACGTGTCCACTCACAGCCAAGGCCACTGCCCCTCTGGCCCAGGCCCCCGCGGGGTCCCCCCCCTGCCCCTGCCCGTGCCCCCAGAGCCGCTGCAGCTCTTCGCACCCCGCGTCCTGCTTCCTCACATCCCCGCCATCTTCTGCGCCGTGCACACCCCCCCAGGGTGCTCTTCATCTGCACTGTTACTGGTTTTGGGGTCCTGGGGTGGAGCCAGGGCCCTGATGGTGGCAGGCACGTGGCAGCCTGGCCAGGCTCCCACACACGTGCACCACACGCCGTGGCGGCGCCGGGTCTGTATCAGAAGAAATCCCACTCGTGTCTGTTGATGCTCGAGGAGTTGGCGCCCCGTGGAGCGGGGGCCGCCCAGAAACCCAGCAAAAGTGTGATCCGCCTGGCAAAGCTCCTCGCTGCAGTGAACCTGACCCCAGGTAGCTACCCAGCCCGGGCCTTGCCAAGCACACGCTCAGCATGGTGCGTGTGTGTGCACCTGCATGTGTACACACTCACACACTGCTACTGGGGCTTGAACTCAGGGCCTGGCGCCGTCCCCAAGCTTTTGCGCTCAGAGCTGATGCCCTGCCATTGGAGCACAGCTCTACTTCCAGTTTTTGCTGGTTCATTGGAGATAAGAGTCTCACAGCCTCTCCTGCCCAGGCCGGCTTTGACCGCCATCCTCAGGTCTCAGCCTCGCTAGCAGCTGGGATGGCAGGTGGGCCGCCCCTCACTGCGGCCTCCGCTGCATCAGGATCTCAGGCCGCCTCGCAGCTGGCTCCTGTCTTGAAAACGCGCACGCACGGGACGGCGCGGGTCTTACACAGGCTCCTTCAGGCACAGTTCCGAAGCCATTACCAGCTGCTTGGTGACGGCTTGGCACAGCCTGGCGAGTGCTGGCACCCTGTCCTCCTCTACCCCAGCGGGTGAGGGCTTGCTTGGGCAGCCACGGAGGCGGCTGGCAGCCCCGTGAGGACTCTTTCTGGCTTGGGGATCCCCGCCTGAGCCCCGTCTGTGCCCAGGTCTCTGCTCACGTCTGGCCGGGGGGCGGTGTGTTGTCAGAGTGCCAGCCAGGAGGTGGCCGACGCGGTCATCCTGCCACCCAGACCTTCTGCCCCCCAGCCTGCAAGGCTGTCAGGGCTGTCCACAGGGCCCCTGTGTCCCGTCCCCCCGCCCTGCCCCCCCGCTCCTCCTGGCCTCCTCAGCAGCAGGCGCTGCAGACTGAGCACCCAGCTGGGGTCGTGGCTCTGCTGGCCTTGCCTCTTTGGGTTTTTTTTTGTCAATCCCAGGACTTGAACTCAGGGCCTGCATGCTGTTCCTGAGGGTTGTTTTTTGTTTTTTTTTTTTGCCCAAGGCTAGCAATCTACCACTTGAGCAGTGGCCCCACTTCCAGATTTTTCTGTGTATGTGATGCTGAGGAATCAAACCCAGGGCCTCATGCATGCGAGGCAAGCGCTCTACCACTGAGCCACAGCACCACATCTGGTTTTCTGGTTATTGGTTATTGGAGATAAGAGTCTCACGGACTTTCCTGCCCGGGCTGGCTTTGCACTGTGATCCTCAGATCTCAGCCTCCTGAGTAGCTAGGATTACAGGCGTGAGCCAGAGTGCACCATCATCGTCACCCCGCCACCCGTGTGTGTGTGTGTGCGCGCGTGTGTGCGCGCGTGTGTGCGCGCGCGCGCTCCGCGGGTCACCCATGCTGAGGCAGGCGTCACCCCGCCACCCGTGTGTGTGTGCGTGTGTGTGTGTGTGCGTGTGTGCGTGCGCGTGTGTGTGTGCGTGTGTGTGTGCGTGCGTGTGTGTGTGTGTGTGTGCGTGCGCGCTCCGCGGGTCACCCATGCTGAGGCAGGCTTGTGGAGCGCGCCCTGACCCTGCCGTGCCTTCATTCACAGATTCCCAGTGGGAATCCGCTCTACGAGTCCTACTACAAGCAGGTAAGCACAGTCCCCCCCCCGCCCCCAGCAGCCCGGCCACGCCCCCCCGCCGCTCAGCGCGCCTTGCCCCCACCAGGTGGAC
>NW_012267324.1:974366-979119 GCF_000151885.1 Dipodomys ordii
TGGACCCAGCCTACACCGGGAGAGTGGGGGCCAGTGAGGCCGCGCTTTTCCTCAAGAAGTCGGGGCTCTCCGACATCACCCTTGGGAAGGTATGGCGGGGTGCGTGCGTGTGCGTGTGTGTGTGCATATGTGTGTGTGTGCACTCGTGGGGGAGTGTGTGAGAGTGAGCATGCCGTGATTTCTCCTCCTTGGCGGCCCCCACGCTCTCCCTGGGGCTGGGCTCCTGGTGCGGCCTGGTTACCCAGGTGCGTGGTGCCCGCCTGTAATCCCCGCACGGGGATCGGGAGGCGGGAGGGCTGGGAGGGCGCTGCTGCCCCACCCCGACTCCTCGGCCACGGCCTGCGTGGCTGTGGGGCGCAGTGCCCCCTCTTCCCCCCCCCCCGGCGGAGGCGTGGCAGGTGGCGGGGTCACAGCGCCTCCGTGTCTCCGCAGATATGGGACCTGGCCGACCCAGAAGGTAAAGGGTTCTTGGACAAACAGGTATTTATTGACACGCACGCGTGTGCGAGCAGGCGCGGGCCAGTGCGGGGACCAGTGCGGGGACCCCGGCCGCCCCCGAGGGCCGCCAGCCCTGTACCTCCTGCCGAGGCAGCGGTCTAACAGTCGGGGTTTCGCTGTGGACCCCTTGAGTTACGCCTCCACCCCCACCCATCTTGTAACAGCCAGCCCGGCCCGAGCGGCCCCGCCCTCGACAGGCCGCCCCCCCCCCACTGCATGGAAAGCCGTGGGCCGCGGTGCCCTCGTCGTGGGGTGCGGGTGCTGGAGCGGGGTTCCAGGCCGGGAGGCGGGGGGGGGGTCCCGTCGTGTGAGCCGCCGTCCTGGAGGTTGGAATGGACCCCACACACCTGCGGCCCCGCGCCGGCCCGCGGTGACGCCGCCCTTTGGCTTGCAGGGCTTCTACGTGGCCCTCAGGCTGGTGGCCTGCGCGCAGAGCGGCCACGAAGTCGCCCTGAGCAACCTGAGTCTCACCATGCCGCCCCCCAAGTTTGTGAGTGTCCTCCCCGCACCCCAGCATGTGCGGCCGGCCGGCCTGCTCGCCACTGGCCTCCGTGCGCCCCACTGCCCCATCCCTTCCAGATCCTTCCCGGGCCCCGCGCACCCCTGTGGCATGACATCTGTGCGCGCGTCCATCCCGCAGCCTGGCAGAGGCGCAGCTTCGGCCCCTCACCACAGCCCCCCCAGTCAGCGCCGCAGGCCCCTCACCCCCTGACCACAGCCGACCTCTCCTCCCCAGCACGACACCAGCAGCCCGCTGATGGCCACGCCGCCGCCCGCCGAAACCCACTGGGCCGTGAGGGTAAGTCCCACCCGGAACCTCACTGGCCCCGGGGCGTCCGGTCCTGTCCAGCCCTGTCTGGTGCTGTCTGTCTGGTCCTGTCCGGTCTTTCCAAGCCTGTCCTGTCTTCTCCGGTCCTGTCTGTCTAGTCCTGTCCTGTCCTGTCCTGCCTTGTCCAGTCCCGTCCTGTCCTGTCTGGTTCAGCCCTGTCCGGTCCCATCTGGTCCTGTGACCTCTGCAGTGAGGTGTGCCATGCCCAGCTGCCCCTGGCCGCAGCTGGGTTCCTGCGTCTGTGGCTGCCTTCGTGCTGCGGGGCCGCCTGGCTCAGGCTCTCCCTGCTAGGCCCCGTGCCCGCGCGCTCACTTCCCACACAGGGTCTGGTAGTGCCTGACGCTCCTGCGTGGCTCCCACGCGCACCTGCCCATCCTGGGGTGAAGCCATCTGGGGTTTTTTTTATTCTTTTTTGTGTTTTGCCCCGGCTGGTCTTTTTCTCTTGTTGTTGTCGGTCGTGGGGCCTGAACTCTGGGCCTGGGCGCTGTCCCTGCGCTCTTCAGCTCAAGACGAGCACTCCACTGCTGGAGCCACAGCACCATTTCTGGTTTCCTACTGGTTCACTGGAGATAAGAGTCTCACGGTCTTCCCTGCCCGGGCTGGCTTTGAACTGTGATCCTCAGACCTCAGCCTCCTGAGTAGCTGGGATGACAGGCGTGAGCTGCTCTGGCTGATCTCCAGCCATGATCCTCCTGCGTCAGCCTCCACAGCGCCACCACCCATGGCCATTGTTACTATTTTTTAAATTGCCATGGGGGTCTGGAGCTGGGGTCCTTGTTAGCACAGGGCCGCGTGTCCCCCAGCGCCAGCCCCAGAGAGAGGGGTACGGGGTGTGGGGCGCGGGCTTTTATTTTCGAGAGTAGATCTGCTGCGGCAGAGGCATCCTCCGCCAGCTTGCTCCCCACCCCCACCCCCTGCTCTTGCTGGTTGTTCAGAATGGAAATTGGGAGAGCCTGAGCCTGAGTGTGCATGTTTGTGTGTGTGCACGTGCGTGTGCACACGTGTGTCTGTGCGCATGCATGCACACCTTCCAGCTTCTCCTGTTGCTCTCGTTGGTGTGGCGCACGCTGCTTTGTGGCCAGCGATTCCCAGCACACGCCCACTATTTGCAAAGACAAGAGGAAGGGTTCTGTGGGTGAGGACGCCTGCCATCCCAGCCCCTTCGGTGAGGCAGGCCCATCCCGACCTTGCTCTGCTTCTGGATGAGGTCCCCCCTCGCCCGGGCACCTCCCCTTTCCCGGCTGCCTCCTGAGCTGCCCTGGCCAGGCTCATGTGGCCTTCATAACTGACCCCCCCCCAAGCCCCCTGTGATCACGTGCACACGAACCCCGCCCCCAGGGCTCTGCGCCCATCTTCTTGCTGTTTTTCTGTTTGTGTCTGTTTTGGGGAAACAAAATCTAGCTACGCAACCCAGGCTGGCCTCGAACTTGATCCTTCTGCCTCCGCTTCCCATCCTCATTCTCACAGGGCAGCTTTGTTGCAGCTTTGTTCCCTGGGGTGGGTGGGGGTGGGGCGGGAGGGCGCTGGTCTGCAGGGTGGGGTGCGGGGCTTCTCTCTGGGCAGTGCAGACGCTGCGTGGTCCTGGAAAGGGCTGCCTGGGACCCTATCCCTACTGTGCTGGGGTCCTGGCAGGTGGGGCTGGGTGTGGCAGGATGCGGTGGGAGGGGGCGTGGGGGGGGGACGGGACCAGCACCACAGACCCAAGGGGGGCTCTGTTACGCACAGCCTCCTCTTCTCTGTCTTCTCATTTTATTTTTATTTCCTTGAACTTTTTTTTTTTTTGGGTCCGGTCGTGGGGCCTGAACTCTGGGCCTGGGCGCTGTCCCTCAGCTCTTCAGCTCAAGGCTAGCGCTCTACCACTTGAGCCACAGCGCCACTTCCGGATTTTTTTTTTTTTTTTTTGCTTATATGGTGCTGAGGAGTCGAACCCAGGGCCTCAGGCATGCAAGGCAAGCGCTCTACCACTGAGCCACCTTCCCAGCCCCTGAACTTATTTTTTTGTGAAGAGAGCGCCTACACTCCCACGTCCTAGGCAGGCTCTACCCCCTGAGCCAGGCTCCAGTCGCTTTTACTTCAGTTTTCTCTCCATAGGGCTTTGAGGTAGGCCTGGGCCATGGTCTTATTTACAGTTCACACACGTCATCACCCCAGCTTTTTATTGGTTGAGACGGATGCTCGTGAACTGATCTGGCCTTGAACCAAGATCCTGCTGATCTCTGCATCTTGAATAGCAAGGATTACGGGTGTAAGCCATTGTGCTTGGCCTTGACTTCATTTTATTTTTACTGTGCTGAGGAGGGAAGCCAGGGCCTCACCCCTGTCAGTCAAATGATCTTCCACTCAGCCATCCCCTCAGCCTCAGTGTTTCTTTTGTGCTGATCCTGGGGCTTGAGCTCTGGGCCTGGGCGCTGTCCCTCAGCTCTTCAGCTCAAGGTGAGCGCTCTACCATTTGAGCCACAGCGCCACTTCCATCTTTCTGAGCGGTTTACTGGCACGGCCTTCCCTGCCTGGGCTGGCCTTGAACCTCAGATCTCAGCCTCCTGAGCAGCTGGGAAGGCAGGCGCGCGCCCCGGCGCCCAGCTCTGCACTTCTTTCAGCACCGGGCCACTGGAGCCACAATTCTGCTTCTGGCTTTTTCGGTGATTCACTGGAGATGGTCTCAGCCTTCCTGCCCAGGCTTTGAACCGTGGGCCTTAGTTCTCAGCTTCCAGAGTGGCTGATTGCAGGCGTGAGCACGCTGCCCGGCTCCCGTGTCGTCATGGCTGCAAAACGCATCTCTGTGCGGCGCCCGCCGCCCCGTCCCGCGTGGAGCTTCCGCGTCTCCCAGCTCCGCGGCCGCCGCGTGCACTGGCCGTGCGCGGCCAGCTCCACCGCAGGCGCGGGCCGCGGAGGGGCCGGACCCCCGGGGCCCCAGCGGGCGCACGGCCGGGGCGGGGGACGCGGGGGCTCCCCGGGCCCGCCCACCCGCCCCGCCCGCGCTCAGGCCGCTGCTCGCTGCCCCCGCAGGTGGAGGAGAAGGCCAAGTTCGACGGCATCTTTGAGAGCCTCCTGCCCATCAACGGCCTGCTGTCCGGGGACAAGGTGAAGCCGGTGCTCATGAACTCCAAGCTGCCGCTGGACGTGCTGGGCAGGGTGAGGCGCGGGCGGAGGGCCGCGGCCCGGGGCTCGGCGGGAGCGCACAGCCTCGGGACGGCGCCAGGCTGCGTTCGAGTCCCAGAACCAGCCCGAAAGGAAACTTGAAATCAAAACCCAGTCCCGCGCGCCCGCGCATGCGCGCACTCGTGGAGGCCCCTCCACCGCAGCGTGCTCGTCCACGCGCCCGCGCATGCGCGCACTCGTGGAGGCCCCTCCACCCCACAGCGTGCTCATCTACTCACCTGCGCATGCGCGCACTCGTGGAGGCCCCTCCACCGCAGCGTGCTCGTC
>NW_012267324.1:979609-982531 GCF_000151885.1 Dipodomys ordii
CTCGTCCACGCGCCCGCGCATGCGCACACTCGTGGAGGCCCCTCCACCCCACAGCGTGCTCATCTACTCACCTGCGCATGCGTGCACTCGTGGAGGCCCCTCCACCGCAGCGTGCTCGTCCACACGCCCGCGCATGCGTGCACTCGTGGAGGCCCCTCCACCCCACAGTGTGCTCGTCCACGCGCCCGCGCATGCGTGCACTCGTGGAGGCCCCTCCACCGCAGCGTGCTCGTCCACGCGCCCGCGCATGCGTGCACTCGTGGAGGCTCCTGACGTTCCCCGTTCAGCTGCACGGCTCAGGCTGGAAGGAGAGGCGGAGGCCTGTGGGCTCCTTTCTCAGCCCACGCTTGAGCGCCGCGCGCGGGCTCTGCCGGTGGCCCCCGGTGGGTCGCAGGGCCCGCAGGGCGGGGAGAAGAGTCCTGTGTGGCCGTGGGGAACCGAGGTTCCCGGAGCCCCTCCTCAGCCGGGCCCTCAGGGCCGGGCGCGCGCAGCTGTCCCCCACATGGAGAGGTCTGGGTCGCCCTGCACCAGCGTCCTCGCCGACCCCGCCCGGCCTTGCCCGCAGGTCTGGGACCTCAGCGACATCGACAAGGACGGCCACCTGGACCGGGACGAGTTTGCCGTGGTAGGCCCCGACCCCGACCCCCACCGCCGCACAGCGCCCCCAGATGACAGGCCCCGGGCCCCGACCCCCACGAGATGCACAGCGCCCCCAGATGACAGGCCCCGGGCCCCGACCCCCACCGCCGCACAGCGCCCCCAGATGACAGGCCCCGGGCCCCGACCCCCACCGCCGCACAGCGCCCCCAGATGACAGGCCCCAGGCCCTGACCCCCACCGCCGCACAGCGTCCCCAGATGATAGATCCCGGACCCCGACCCTGAGATGCACAGCGTCTACACATGACAGACCCCCAGGCCCCACCACCACACAGCACCCCCAGATGACAGACCCTGGCCCCGACCCCCAGATGCACAGTGCCTCCAGATGACAGACCCCGGGCCCTGACCCCTCCCCCACACACAGAACCCCCAGGTGACAGACCCCAGGCCCCGACACCCACACACACACAGCACCCCCAGATGACAGACCCTGACCCCGACCCCCAGATGCACAGTGCCTCCAGATGACAGACCCCGGGCCCCGACACCCCCCCACACACACACAGCCCCCAGATGACAGACCCCGGGCCCCGACACCCCCCTAGCCGCACAGCGCCCCCAGATGGCCCCACGCCAAGTGGCAAGGCACAGACCTGTAGTCCCCGCGCCCGGTTGGGAGGCACGGAGCCTCAGAGCCGGACGCCAGCTAGGCACAGGCCCTGCAGGAGCGGCCCCGCCTTGTAGAACTTTCTGGGTCGTATGTCTGGACCCTGAAGAGACTGAGGACGACAAAGCCTCAGGTGCAGAGGGCAGCTTGGCCGTAGGTCCTGGCGCCTGCAGCCCCTGCACAGACATCGGGACGCCCCACAGGGACCAGGGGCGGGGCCCACGGGGGGGCGTGCCCTCACCCCGTGGTCTGGCCCCCAGGCCATGCACTTGGTGTACCGGGCGCTGGAGAAGGAGCCGGTGCCCTCCGCGCTGCCCCCCGCCCTCATCCCGCCCTCCAAGAGGAAGAAGGCCGTGTTCCCCGGCGCCGTGCCCGTGCTGCCCGCCAGCCCCCCGCCCAAGGACAGCCTGCGCTCCACGCCCTCCCACGGCAGCGTGAGCAGCCTCAACAGCGCGGGCAGCCTGTCCCCCAAGCACGGCGTCAAGCAGCCGCAGGTAACGCGCCGCCAGGCCTGCCCCAGCACCAGGGGCTGGACTCGCGGCCTCGGCTTGCCCAGCGGGCGCTCCGCCGCTGCGGGCCGCGTGTCTGGAGAGGGCCTCGCTTCCCTCCCTGCTGCGCCCGGCCTCCACCTGCTTGTCTTGCGGCTCACATCTTAGCTGGAACAATAGGTACTCAGCACTGTGCTTGGCACTCTCAAGAAGAGGGTCTCGTGAGCGTTTGCGTCCAGGCTGGCTTTGAACAGCAATCCTCTCATTCTCCCAAGTCGCAAGGGTGACAGCCATGACTTAGGATGAGATAGATGTTCTTTCTCTCTTCCTCTCTCTTCCTCTCTCTCTCTCTCCTTCTCCCCCTCTCTTCCCCCCTCCCTCTCTCTCTCTGCCTTAGTGCTTGAACTTAGGGCCTGGGCGCTGTCCCTCAGCTCTTCATCTCAAGGTGAGCGCTCTACCACTTGAGCCACAAGCCACTTTTGGTTTTCTCCTGGTTTATCAGAGATTAAGACTCTGAGCGATTATCCTGCCAAGGCTGGCTTTGAACCTTGATTCCCAGCTCTCAGCCGGGATGTGAGGCGTGAGCCCTGACACCTAGCTAGTGTCATCTGGCATCAGCTGCTCTGGCACGCAGCACCTTCGCCCATTTCCTGTGCTGTAGTGGAGTCCCTCGGCCTCAGCTGGGGGCCGGGCCTCATGGCTGTTATCCAGGCTGCTTGGGAGGCTGAGATGGGAAGGACCGTGTCTGAGGCCAGCCTGCAGAGGCCGACAGCGTGGGCCTGTCAGCCCAGCAACAACGGGAAGCCCAAAACTAGACCAGCATAAAGCAGGACTGGGGCCTTGCTCAAGTGGTGCAGAGCCCTGAGTTCACACCCTGAGCGAGGGCGCAGGTCAGGCCCGCCCTCCAGGCTCCACGTGCCAGGGAGGCTGGGCGCTTGCTTTGCCGGGATCACAGGCCTCTGCTGCCCTGCCCGGCTTGCGTGCCTTTTCCTAGGAAACCAGGGCAGGTGGTGCCCGAGGCCAGGGCCGTGTGCGTGGCCTCCAAGCTCACCCCCGCGCTCCTGCTTTCCCCGCACCTGTGCGGGGGGCCGCGTCCCTTCCAGTACGGGGCCAGGGCCATCGGAGGCGCGGGCGGGGTGCTGGGGTGGGGCTAAGGCCGGCGGGG
>NW_012267324.1:983762-986581 GCF_000151885.1 Dipodomys ordii
CCCCTGTGGGCCGGGCCGGCGCCCCTCCACTGGCCGGCGTGGGGCCCGGCGGAGGCCGAGGCCGGCCCCGCAGTCTGGCGCTCCGTGTGTAACCGCACCCCACGTTTCTCCAGGGCCCTGGCCGATACGAGGCAAACGGGGAAGCTAAGCAAAGACCAATTCGCGCTCGCTATGTATTTCATTCAGCAGAAGGTCAGCAAGGGCGTGGACCCGCCGCAGGTCCTCTCGCCGGACATGGTCCCGCCCTCGGAGAGAGGCGCGCCCCTGCCGGTGAGTGCGCCCCGCCCAGCCCCGCCTCCCCGGCCCCCCCCCGTGCCCCAGGCCATGCTCCCCGCTCCCTGTGGCCCTGGACCCTTCCCCGGGTCCGCTCTGGGCCCCACGCCACACCCCCTGCTCCCTGTGCTCCCGGACCCGCCTCTGATGCTTGTGGCCCTGCTCCTGGCCCACTATGGACCCCAGGCCCCGCCCCCTGTGGTCCTTCCTCCTGCATCCTAGGCCCCGCCCCTGCAGCCCAGGCCCCGCCCCTGCAGCCCAGGCCCTGCCCCTGCATCCCAGGCCCTGCCCCTGCATCCTAGGCCCCGCCCCTGCAGCCCAGGCCCTGCCCCTGCAGCCCAGGCCCCACCCCTGCAGCCCAGGCCCTGCCCCTGCATCCTAGGCCCCGCCCCTGCAGCCCAGGCCCCCGCCCCATCCCTGTAGCCCTGCACCCTGCAGCCCAGGCAAGGTGGTGCTGCCCCTCCAGTCCCCAGGGCCCGGATGGCTGCGGGTGTCCCTGCCCCGCACTGAGACCTCCAGAGCCCGCCCCAGCCCCAGTGCCACCGCCCTCAGTGATGACCTGTCTGATCCTAGGACAGCTCCAGCTCGCTGGGCCCCGGGGAGTTCACGGGAGTGAAGGAGCTGGACGACATCAGCCAGGAGATCGCCCAGCTGCAGAGGTGCGGGCTGGCCCTGGCAGCGGGCGGGCCGGCGCCTGTGCTGGACCCCATCTCTCACTCACTCGTTTGTCTTGGTCTCAGGGAGAAGTTCTCCCTGGAACAGGACATTCGGGAGAAGGAGGAGGCAATCCGACAGAAAACCAGTGAAGTCCAGGTATCGCCATCCTCTGGGGGCCAGGCCCAGAACTGGGGGCTTCTCAGTCACCCATAAGATGTTGTGGTTCTGGGGAGAGAGCCAGGGGCTAGAGTGCACCAGGAGAGCGCCCATGAGAGTCTGCCTCCAGCCAGCTCCATTTGCTCTCCCCCTCCTTCCCTTTCTCTATCTCTTTCTTTGTCTGGTACTAAGACCTGAACTCAGGACTCATGATTGTTTGGCTTCCTTGCTCAGCTACCGCTCTGTTCTTTGAATCACACCTCAACTTTTTGTTGGTTACCTGAAGATGGAATCCCCAGAACTTTCCTGCCTGGGCTGACTTCAATCCTTGATCCTCTAAATCTCAGCCTCCTACGTAGTTATGATCACAGGCCCAAGCCACTAATACTTGGCTCAGTGCACCATTATTTTGTGTGCCAATTGTAGGACTTGAACTCAGGGCCTGAGTGCTATCCCTTAGCCTTTTTGCTCTCTGTTTGACCCTTTTTACACTCTGTTATTTGAGCCACAGCTCCACTTCCAGCTTTTTGGTGGTCCACTGCAGATCAGAATCTCATGGACTTGGCCGCCTGGGCTGGCTCTGAACCGCGGTCCTCAGATCCTCAGCCTTTTGAGTAGCTGGGATTGCAGATATGAGCCCCCAGCGCCAGGCTGCCCTCTCCCCCCCCCCCCCCCCCACTGATTTGTCATCCGGGTCATCATGAGCTGACTTTGTCACATGCCCACCCTTGTCCCCCAGGAACTCCAGAACGACCTGGACAGGGAGACGAGCAGCCTGCAGGAGCTGGAGGCGCAGAAGCAGGACGCACAGGAGCGCCTGGACGAGATGGACCAGCAGAAGGCCAAGCTCCGAGACATGCTGAGCGACATCAGGCAGAAGTGCCAGGACGAGACCCAGATGGTGTGTGTGACCCCACCCACGCACGACCTGTGACCCCACCCACGCACGACCTGTGACCCCACCCACGCACGACCTCCTGTGACCCCACACCCACGCACAACCTCCTGTAACCCCACCCATGCACGACCTCCTGTGACCCCACCTCCCCACACACTGACCTCCTGTGACCCCACCCACACATGACCTCCTTTGACCCCCACACACCCACACACTGACCTCCTGTGACCCCACCCACACATGACCTCCTGTGACCCCCCCACACCCACACATGACCTCCTGTGACCCCCCCACACCCACACACTGACCTCCTGTGACCTCCCACACCCACACACTGACCTCCTGTGACCCCCACACACACACTGACCTCCTGTGACCCCCACACCCACACACTGACCTCCTGTGACCCCCACACCCACACACTGACCTCCTGTGACCTCCACACCCACACACTGACCTCCTTTGACCCCCCACACCCACACACTGACCTCCTGTGACCCCCACACCCACACATGACCTCCTGTGACCCCCCACACCCACACACTGACCTCCTGTGACCCCCACACCCACACACTGACCTCCTGTGACCCCCCACACCCACACACTGACCTCCTGTGACCCCCCACACACACTGACCACCTGTGACCCCCACACACCCACACACTGACCTCCTGTGACCCCCACACCCACACACTGACCACCTGTGACCCCCACACACACTGACCTCCTGTGACCTCCCACACACACTGACCTCCTGTGACCCCCACACCCACACACTGACCTCCTGTGACCCCCACCCACACATGACCTCCTGTGACCCCCACACACACTGACC
>NW_012267324.1:987388-999957 GCF_000151885.1 Dipodomys ordii
CCCACACACCCACACACTGACCTCCTGTGACCCCCACACCCACACACTGACCTCCTGTGACCCCCCACACCCACACACTGACCACCTGTGACCCCCCCACACCCACACACTGACCACCTGTGACCCCACCCACACACTGACCTCCTGTGACCTCCCACACACACACACTGACCTCCTGTGACCCCCACACCCACACACGACCTCCTGTGACCCCCACACACCCACACACTGACCACCTGTGACCCCCACACCCACACACTGACCTCCTGTGACTCCACCTCCCAGACACCAAGGCTCCAGGCCTGGGACACACACAGCGGGGTACAGACTCCCGCTCCTGTCCGTGCTGCTCGCCATGCGGGGGCAGCAAGCAACCCTGAGAGCCACACCCTCCTGTGCACCTGGGCGGGATGACACCCCCCCCCCGCCCTTTCTGCATTGGGGGTGGAGTCACCGTGAGGCGGCTTTGCGCTGGGCTGCTTTCTAGGTGATCACCGTGAGGCGGCTTTGTGCTGGGCTGCTTTCTAGGTGATCACCGTGAGGCGGCTTTGCGCTGGGCTGCTTTCTAGGTGAGGAGCTGCCGTTTCTGCCACTCATTTCCCTGTCCCCGTCCTGGCTTTGCGCTCAGGAAGTGGCTGGCTCCGCTGCCCAGTCCCACCTCCAGCCCTGAATGTTTGTGGTAGTTTTGTTTTGTTCTTTGTCACTTCTGAGACTTGAACTCAGGGCCTGAGCTTCTTTTTGCTCAAGGCTGGCGCTCTGCCACTTGAGCCACAGCGCCACTTCGGGCTTTTTCTGTGTATGTGGCACGGAGGACTGGAACCCAGGACTTGATGCGTGCTAGCGAGCGCTCGACCACTGAGCCACCTTCCCAGCCCCTTGGTGGGTATTTTTTGGATTGGCTCTCTCTCCTGGCTCGACCTGCCTGTTAGGCTGACTTGTGCGGCTGGGACAGCAGGCGTGAGCCCAGTCCCTCCTGCTCCTCCTTTGACAACGTGTCTCGGCGCTTTCTGCCTGGGCTGGCCGCCAGCGCGGTGCTTACTCTCACAGCCTGCTGAGCACCTCGCCCTGGTGCCTGGCTGGATCTTCCGCTATGGACTTACTCCTTTTTATTTTACATTAAGTGTTCATGTCTACACACACATTAAAGAGAAAGGGACCTAGGGGCGAGCTCTCCTCCCCCCTCGAGGCTGGCCTGCGTTCAGCACCTTCCTGCCTCTGCCCCCTGGGATTGCAGGCCAGTGGCCCATCTCCAGCTCTGGGTAGGAGCTGACCTCTCACACCTGTGCTGGTAGGGGAGTCTGTTTGTCTGTGTGCATGGTCGCTGGCGGCTGAGTGCCTTTGTCCCCTTCTTTCAGATCTCATCGCTGAAAACGCAAATCCAGTCTCAGGAGTCGGACCTGAGGAGCCAGGAGGAGGACCTGAGCCGCGCCCGGGCAGAGCTCACGCGCCTGCAGCAGGAGGAGACGCAGCTGGAGCAGAGTGTGCAGGCCGGGCGCGCGCAGCTGGACACCATCATCAAGTCCCTCCAGTCCACGCAGGACGAGATCAGCCAGGTACAGCAGAGGCTACACGCATGCCCGCGATTCACACGCTCTCCTCCCATCCGGCCCCCCATGCTGGGATGGCGGGCATGGGCCGCTCTGTCCCAAGGCCCTCAGGAGAGCAGCGTCTCCACGCGTCCCCTCGGTCCCGCCCGGCCCCCGTGTCCCCCGCTCAGCCTCCTACACAGCCCTGCCACGGTGCCCAGCTGGGAGTCGCCAAGGGCCTCCCATTTTCAGCCTTCCAGGGAGCTAGGGTTACAGGCGTGAGCCTCAGCCCCCGCGTGCTCGGTATTTCTGGGGCTCTGGTTTTTTGGAGAGACAGAAACAGCAGTTAGGTAATGGTCTGAGATCACAGGAGATCATGGTGGGTAAAATGTGCAGCCGCCCCCTGTGCCCAGCTCAGACCCGAATCCCTGCCGCTCTGGGAACTGAGGGCTAAGGATTGCATGTGGAGATTGGGTAGAAAGATCTACAAGGTTCCATCTCCATTAACCTGTAAAAAGCCAGTCAGGAGGCATGGTTTAAGTGGTAGAGCAGAAGCCTGAGGCCCTGAGTTTTGTTTTTGGTTTTGTCGATCGTGGGACTTGAACTCGGCCTGGGCGCTATCTCAGCTCAAGGCGATTGCTCTACCTCTTGAACCACAGCACCACTTCCTGTTTTCTGGTAGTTAATTGGAGATCAGAGTTTTATGGACTTTCCTGCCTGGGCTGGCTTTGAACCTCGATCCTCAGATCTCAGCCTCCTGAGTAGCTAGGATGACAAGCGTGAGCCAGTAGTGCCCAGCTGAAGCCCTGGGCTATAATACCCAGTATTGGTTGGAAAGGAGGAAGGGAGGGAGGGAGGGAGGGAGGGAGACAGGAAGCAAGGCAGGAAGGAGCAGGCATACGGGCTTGGCGTCTGCCAGGGGAAATCATGATGAGCCAGAGAAAATGGTGTGGGCTCAACAGGAACAGGTTGGGGTGGGGCAGGAGGGGACACAGGGCAGCCCCCCACGCCCGTGCTCTGCCGCAGGCCCGGAGCGCGCTGGCGCAGCTGCAGGAGAGCCGCGTGGAGGCGCAGCGTGGCGTGGCGCGGTGCGAGCGGGCATTGGACGGCGCGGGCCTGGCCGCCCCGGCTGACGGCGGTGGATTTGGAGCCATGGTAACGGTGGAGTAGACGCGGCCGTGCCTGCAGCCCTGGCAGGTGCCCACGATGCCATCCTGGCCCCGCCCCATCCCACGCCATCCCGCCCCGCCCCAGCCCGCCCCACTGTCCTCGCTCCGCTCGGCTCCGCTGGCTGCCTAACAACTGGCCCAGGCCTCAGCCTGCCAGGCCTCCTGCGCCCCGAGGCCGCGGTGGGGCCTCGGTCTCTGGGTCTCTGGGTCTCTTGGTCTCTTGGTCTCTCATCCACCTCTGCGGTCTGCCTTACTCCTCCTGCCCCTTGGGCTTGGGCTGGCCTCGGCCTCCCTCTCCTCATCCTCATCCTCCGTAACCTCTTCCTTCGCCGCCACCTCCTTTCTTCTCTACCCGCTGCTCTGCTTGCGCCGCCGCCCGCCCTGCGCGTGCTTGGCAGCTCTGCAGCCCTGGGGGCCCTGGCAGCTCTGGGGGGCCCTGGCGGCTCTGGGGGCTCTGGGGGCTAGGTGTCCAGGCGGGCTTGATTGACAGCATCTTCCTCCCACCCCTCATCTGGCCACTTCCCCCTTCCGGGAAGGAGCGCCGCGTGGGGAGCGGCCGGCCGCGCGCCTGGGGTCTGCGTTGTAATAAACACTGTGAACCGGTGCCGTTCCCTGCTGCGTCGCCGGCACAGCCTCGCGGCTCCTTGGGGTCCAGCGGGGAGCCGGCTCCCCCAGCATGGGGAAGCCACCACCGGGCCTCTAGAACTTTCTAGGAACGGCTCTCAAGTTCCTAGTTTAGAATTAGATTTACACGGAGTGACTACACGCACACACTCAGGGCCTGGGCGCTTTTCCTTTTCCACTCAAGGCTGGCGCTCTGCCACTTGAGCCACGGCTCCTCCTCCAGCCTTTTGCTGGTTCATTGGAGATAAGAGCCTCCATGTTCCTGCTGTGGCTGGCATCAGACCCCAGTGCTGCGCTCTTCGCCTCCTCGGGCGTGGGGGTTACAGGCATGAGCCCCTGGCCCGGCCCGCGCCACAGGTCTCGAAGCTGTGTGTGTGTGTGTTGATTCGCCTCTTCCTTTAGTGGTGCGGGGCGACCCACGCCCAGAGCCCTGTTCACATCACACCACACAGCGGGGCTGCAGCTTTCTGCCCCTGCCCCGGCGCCCCGCCCGCCCTGCCCCGCCCCGCCTTACCAGCAGAGCCTCCAGGCGGCTGCCCAGCCTCCGCTCACCCGAAATCCACGGCGCTGCAAGCCCCAGCCGCCCACCCCTGCCCACTCAGCCGCCTGCTCACGCTGGCACACCACCACATGAGCCGAAGCCCACTTCCGGTTTCTTAGTAGTTCATGGGAGATCAGAGTCCCATGGACTTTTCTGCCCGCTGTCTTGGTGCCCCAGACCTCCGATCTCAGCCTCCGGGTAGCTAGGATGACAGGCGGGAGCCCTGCACCGTTTAAAGGACGGAATGCCGCCCAAACGGCCGAGGGCCCCGCACGCAGAGTTGGCGCGAGTGTTTCCTAAGCAGGCAGAGGGGCGGCCGCGGCTCGGGACGCCAGGCCCACGTCCCTCGGGACAGCCCAGCGCAGCCGTGCACCGCACAGCGGCTGATGCATCCAGCGGCCATGCGCCACGGTGGTGTCTCCAGGACCCCACAGCTCCTGAGAGGGGAGACCGACTCAGTCTCCCCAAGTCAGCAAAGGGGCGGAGTAGTTTTCCCAGCTACCTCCTGGAGCTTCTGGGGCGCTGGCCAGCGCCACGCCAGCTTGTGTCACACGGGGGGGGGGGGGGGGTAGTGTGCCCATGGTCCCGTGTTCCTGTGTCTTACATCCCATGGTGTGCCCACCTGCAGACGCACCGCCTCAACTCCCTGGAAGCTTCCATTCCGACACCACGCTGTCTTTATGGGTTTTATGTTTTTCTTTGGGCACTATCGGATTTTGACTCGGAGGCCTTGCTGTTGATAAGTCAGTGCTGCCAAGACCCTCTGGGCACTGGCTGTGTTTGAGATAGGGTCTCCTTTCCTGTCCAGACCCTTTTCCCATCGAGGCTGCGATCCAGGGGCGTGTGCCACTCTTCCCAGCTTTGGTAGAGCCAGCCTCTCAAGGACTTGTCTGCCCCTGGCTGGCCTGCAGCCTCCACGTGTCTGCCGGGGCCGGCCTCCAATCAGGATCCTTGTGAGTGAGCCTCTCCAGTAGGCAGGACCGCAGGCGTGAGCCTCGCACCCGGCTCGGGCCCTGCTTCCTCCTCTCTTGGTTCTCAAGTCGCAGGCCCGTGCTGGCTGGGGCAGGACTTGGACCCCGCGCTCTTGGGTGGGGTGAGCACAGCTCCCCGGCCTCAGCGGGGACACTCGTGGGAGCTGAGAGCCACGGGCACTCAGCCCTCGGAGCCGTCTGTCTGTCTCGCGCTTGCCTCGGCACTGGCTGGGCCTCCCCTAGGGGGCAGCCGGTGTGGGCGGCGCGGGCGCTGCGTCCGAGGTCAGCGGTCTCCACGTCCTCCGCAGCCTGGGCTGAGAAAGGGGCCATCGCGCCACAGCCCAGATCCAGCGCCGCCGCCCCGCCCTCCTGCCTCCTCAAGCCAGCGCTCTGTGCCTCCCAAACCCTCCGGCCTCCTTCATCCGTGCTCCTGGGCACTTCAAGCCCAGTGCTGAGGCTGCAACCCTCGGTTCTTTTCTAAACCCAGCACCCCTGGGGATACGCTGGCCACAGCAGTCTTGTTAAATACGTCTTTGGGGGCCTTTAATCACTCCCAAACCATCACCTGCGTTGTCAGCCGCCTGCCAGGCCTGGCAAGCCGCGCCCATCCTCCTCCTCCTCCTCCTCTACCACCTCCCTGCGAGCTGGTGCTGCAGGCGTGCGCCCGACGCCCAGCCCACAGTAAGCCGGGACTGAAGATGTCATTCTGCTCAGACATTAAGCTTCGCC
Organism: Dipodomys ordii; assembly: GCF_000151885.1. Lineage (NCBI taxonomy): Eukaryota > Metazoa > Chordata > Mammalia > Rodentia > Heteromyidae > Dipodomys > Dipodomys ordii. The sequence continues at coordinate 992,949 of NW_012267324.1, forward strand.
CCCATCACGGTCTCTCAGGGTGCTGAGCACGCCCTGGGATCCCCCTCCAGGGCTTCTGCGCCCCCAGTGCCCGGCTCCGGATCTCACTCACTCCTCCCTTTCCTTTTCTTCCTTTTGTGGCAACTGGGGGGGTTGAACTCACACGGGCTCCTGCTCAGGAGGGCAGGCCTCTCCGTTCGAGCCACGCCCACTGCCGGCCACGCCCACCGCTCCCTGCCGTGCCCAGGGCCGGCGGGCTCCCTGGCTTCCTTGCTTCCCGTGTTACAGCTCTGCAGTGTTCCGTGGGGGGTGGGGGGGCGCGGGAGGAGCCGCGCGGTCCTTCCTGCGGGCTGCGGCGGGCATGCGGGTTGCCTCCACTCGGTGAACTGTTAGTTGCTCCAGGCTTACCCGTCGCGCCCGTGTTGCCCAGTGCCCGCTGTCCTCTCCCGTGGCGCTCCGGGGTGGCTGGACAGGCGGAGGTCGGGCCGCTCGTGCTCTGGTCCTCCGTGACAGTGACCAGCGCCGTCCTGTCCGCTCCGCTGCTCCAGGATGATCCTTTCAAGAGCAAGGCCCTGCTGTTCAGCGGCGGCGCGCAGGAGCTGCCAGCCGACCCCTTCCAGGCCGACGACCCCTTCCAGACCGACCCCTTCAAGGGAGCCGACCCCTTCAAAGGTACGCGGGCCCTGCCGGCACGCACCCTGCGCCCGCACTCCGAAGGGAGCTGGCAGCCGCCCCGGGGGTCCGCACCTGCACGCGCTGCCCGTGGGGTCGGCGGCCTTGGCCCCCAGTAGCGGGCATCAGCGCATGCCCATGCGGGGAAGGGCAGGCAGCGTGATTTGGGGGCCGGCGCTCCCTCCGGTCCACACTCGCAACCCCCCAGCCTGTGTCCACCCCGTGGGGGCCGGGCAGACCCAGTATTGTTCCTCCCCCTGCCCCCTGCAGGCGACCCGTTCCAGAACGATCCATTTGTGGAGCAGCAGACAGCGATCACAGGTATGGTGGCAAAGGTGACACGGCCTGGGGTGGGGTGGGGTGGGGCGGGGCAGGGCAGGGGCGGGGCGGGGGGCTCTCAGGCCAGACCCTCACAAGGGGGGGTGGCGGCTGCCCACGCAGATGGCAGCCCTCCACGCCACACAGGACCTGCCTGGTAGCAGGTGGATTTTATTCTCTTGAGATGAAGCTCACCTCCATGTGTGCGAGCTGGTGCCAGGCCTTGCAGGCAAGGCCTCCCGCTGGCTAAGCAGGGCTGCTCTGCTTGCGTGTGGCCAGGCCGGCCTGGGCTTTGACCTCTCATCTCCATCTCCTATGTAGCTGGGATGATAGGCAACCCCTGCCCCGCCCTGCATTTTTCTATGGAGATGAGGGCCTTAGGAACTTTCTGGAACCTTGACCCTCTGGGATTCTGGACAGAGCCACTGGCACTGGATGTTTGTCGGTGGTTTTTAACCCAGCCTCGTGAAGAGCTGGCCTCTCCACGCAGCCGAGTTCCACATCTTGCGCACGCCCTGGCCCACACTGGCCGCGATCTGCCGTCCGCAGAAGCTGCCCGGCCTGGGCAGGCGTGAGCGGGTCAGCTTGCATCCTGTCCGCTGCCTGCGCAGCCAGGGCCGCTGTGCCCCCCTCCCTCCCGCGGGGGTAAGGGGCTCCACGGGGCGCCCACCCACGAACCCAGGGTCCTTTCCAACAGTGTCCTGTGAGATCAGAACCATTCCTGTCACCCACAAGCTTCCCACGCATGTGCCTGCCCCGGTCACCTCCTCCCAGGCCACCTCCACCACTCACCACCACCCCCCCCCTAGATCCCTTTGGAGGGGACCCTTTCCGAGAGAGCGACCCCTTCCGCGGCCCTGCCCCCGAACCCTTCTCCAAGAAGCAGCCACGGAGCGACCCGTTCGCCGCCGACCCCTTCGCCAAGACCCCCGGCGCGCCCACCTCGGTGAGCCCGGCCCACCAGCCCCCCATGCCCAGGGCGCGAGGGCCCCAGCGCCTCTACTCTCCCCCCACCACCACCCCCCGCCCTCCCAGGGGTCCCGTGGGTCCGGAGAGGCCACGAACCCGCCGTCTCCTGTCTCCTCAGCTTGACCCATTCGAGGCCAGTGAGCCCTTCGCGTCGTCCGGTGTATCGAAAGCATCAGGTGAGTGGGACTGGGCCCCTGCCCGCAGCCTCATGTCCTCCAGGGGGCAGTCATGGGCCAGGGGACAAAGGAGACAGCACCGCAAACGCGTGTCTCTGGCTGGGCACAGTGGTGCACGCCTGTAAGTCCTACTTGGGAGGTACAACTGGCCGGCCCGGGCTGTGTGATGACCCCCGGCTCTGAGAACACACCGCAGTGTCCCCTCGCCACCGACACTGTTGCCGCCGCCCGTCCCAGCGCTCTGGGACAGCGGGCCGTGGCCCCGGGCCCCTGAGCTGAGGCCACACAGAGGCCCTGTGCCAGAGCAGGCAGGAGCCGTGGGGCCCGTGTTCCCGCATGCGGCTGCCCCCCTGCCTTGGGGACCCCACCTTGTCCTGACCCCGGGGTACGGGGTGCGTTCTGTCCCTGGCCGTGACCCCTGCCTCCCGGTGCCTTGCAGATCCCTTTGGGACGCTGGACCCCTTTGGGAGCGGGGCGTTCGGCAGCACCGAGGGCTTCGCTGACTTCAGCCAGATGTCCAAGGTGAGGGGCGCGGGCCTCACCGTGGGGGTGGGGGGGACCCTGGCTTGCCCCCCCAAGCATGTGTCCCCCTTAACACGGGTGGCATGGCTCGGGCCGGGCCGGGGACACCGGCACCGGGCGGGAGTGGGTGGGTGCGGGAGGCAGAGCCATGCTAGCCCACGGTGCCCAAGCCACGTCCCGCGGGCCACTGGAGATAAGCGTGAAGTGGGCATAGACCTTCCCCGCGGGGAAGAAATGAGGCCGGGGCCCCTCCCCAGGGCAGAGCCAGCTCGTGAGCACCGCCCCTGGTGTAAGCCCTGTCCAGGCCGCCGTCCCTCCCCCCGTCCCCCCCAGCCCGCCCCCCCACGTGCTGTGGCCACTGCTTCACCCAGGAGCCCTGTGGGGCCGCGTGTGCTGCACGACGGGCACTGGCCAGCAGGGGGCAGCACAGCGCCGCGGGCCCGGCGGCCATGGGCGTGTGCTCCGTGCCCAGGGCATCTCTCCGCGTGTGCGTGTGCAGGGCCCGCGCTGTCCTCCGTGGTCTCCCCTCTCCCTGGTGTGACATGGGAGCTGGTGGCCTGGCACGTGGGACCGGGGCCGAGGGCAAGAAGCGCCCCCCGATGCCCACAGGCACGGAGGTTCCTGGTCTTCTGCGTGCATGGTTGATCCTGGTGGAGAAGAGCCACCGCGCTCCGCGGGCCCAGCTCCTCACGCGCGGCCACACGCGGCCCAGACGGGCAGCGACTGCACACTGCTCCAGGCCGTCTGGGACGGTGGACACGTGTGGGCTGGGCAGCACCGTGGGCCGGGGCCGGGACTCACGGGAGCGTGGCGCCTGCAAACGGGTGGGGTGTTCAGCACGGGGTCCGCCCCGACACGAGGCGCATGTGCCACACGGGGGCAGCAGCCCGTCGCTCGCCGCTGCGCCCCCTGCAGCGTGCTGCAGTGTGCTTCCCGCCCCCCAGGCTGCAGGCCTGGGCCGGGTGGGGCTGCGGCGGGGGGGGGGGGGGGGGCAGCTCCTCGGTGGACCCGGCCTGCCCTCCCCTCAGAGCAGCCCTGCAGCTCCGCCGTGGGCACGCGGCCTGGGGCCCCGTCTGTGGGCCGCATCTGCGGGCTGTGGTTATGTTGTTTTTCAAGAACGACCTCAGGTGTGTCAACACTGCCGGGAAGCGAAACCGCGGCCGCTGCGCTGCACCGCGCTGTTGTTTTCCTGAGCTGGCTTTTTCTTTTCTCTTTTTCCTTTGCTTAAAAAAAGTCAGCTCTCTCCTACCCCGGCAGGGTGGGGCCTGGAGCAGCAATGGGGGGCAGCCAACACCCCAAATGCCAGCGCCATCCCCAGCCTCCTCCCCAAGCCTCCTCCCCAGCCTCCTCCCCGAGCCTCCTCCCCAGCCTTCTCCCTGAGCCTTCTCCCCAGCCTCCTCCCTGAGCCTCCTCCCCAGCCTCCTCCTGTGTCTTTCCAGCCTCCTCCTCAGCCTCCTCCCCGAGCCTCCTCCCCAGCCTTCTCCCCAGCCTCCCCCTGAGCCTCCTCCCTGAGCCTTCTCCCCAGCCTCCTCCTGTGTCCTCCCAGCCTCCTCCCCGAGCATGTTCTTGCTGGGCACCCCTGGCAGACCCTGCTCACCCACCAGGCCCTGGACCCCATCCCATCCCCCCACTGCCCAGGAAAGAGATGCAAATAAGTTCCTCAAAACGTGTTTGTGGAGGGCCCTGAGAATAAAATGAGAGCCACTTACATAACCCGCCCTGGTCTCCCTGCCCGAGCCCGGAAGAGCCCTCATGAGCCGCGTGCCTCCTCCCTGTCCCCACCCCCACCCCGTGGTCCATCACCAGGGACCTCTCCGCCTTTCCCCCTCTCCTGGGCCGCGCTCTCCAGGGCTGCGCTGCCCCCCAGGCAGGGCCGCCTTTCTATTTTTTTATTTTTTTGGGTCCAGTCATGGGGCCTGAACTCTGGGCCTGGGCGCTGTCCCTCAGCTCTTCAGCTCAAGGCTAGCCTCTACCACTTGAGCCACAGCACCACTTCTGGCTTTTTTCTTTTTGCTTATGTGGTGCTGAGGAATTGAACCCAGGGTCTCATGCATGCAAGGCAAGCACTGTACTGCTGAGCCACCTTCCCAGCCCAAGGGTGATTTTTTTTTTTTTTGCCGGTCATGAGGCCTGAACTCTGGGTCTGGGTGCTGTCCCTCAGCTCTTCAGCTCAAGGTTAGCGCTCTACCACCTGAGCTACAGCGCCACTTCCTGCTTTTTTTTTTTGCTTATGTGATGCTGAGGAATCGAACCCAGGGCCTCAGGCATGCAAGGCAAGCGCTCTACCACTGAGCCACCTTCCTAGCCCTAGGGCCGCCTTTCTAGAGGTCAGCCCCCGACTCTGCAGAGGCCGCTTGGACCCCGGGCCTCGACCCAGCCCCCCAAACCCTGCTCAAAGCAGCCACCGCACCCCAGCTTCTGGGGGTGGTGCCTGTCACCTGGGAGGGCGCCGATTGGCCGGCGCTGGCCCCTGGGGTGGGGTTGTCACCTGGGAGGGCGCCGATTGGCCGGCGCTGGCCCCTGGGGTGGGGTTGTCACCTGGGAGGGGGCCGATTGGCCCCGCGCTGAAGGGAGGGTGCGCCTCGTGCCTGGCCGGGTGGGCTTGGCCGGCGGCCACCTGTCACCACTTCGGCACCTGCACATGCTTGAGCGGCTCGGCCGCAGCGGGATCCGAACGCATGGGGAGCCCACCCGGGACCCCCAGTGCCTGGGGAGACGTCCCAGGCCTCCGCCATTCCTTGCACAGCACTGCGACCGCAGGGCTGCACGCCAGCTCTCCGGGGGACCCGGGTTCAAGGCCAGCCTGGCCACACAGCCGGACCCGCTCTGTGACGCCCCCCTTCCCCAGTGCAAGGCGCAGGGCATCCGGCGCCCCGAGGTGCCGCCCGCCGACCCCGCGGGCTCCCGGTCAGCCAGAGGCAGTGCGGGCCGCCCGCAGCCAGGGGCTCGGACCAGCCCCGCACAGCCCAGACTGACAACCCGGGAAACAGCGCCTCGCCAGGCATGGCGCAAGCGTGTGCAGACGCCATCCAGAGCCCAGGGGTATTAACTTCTGGAATTTTCTGTGTAGTATATTTGGTGTCGAGAGAGCTGGGGTGGGTGGGTGCGGGCCCCAGAGGTACCACCCCCGCAGCCACGTCCTCACGGTGCTGAGCCAGGGCCTGTGGCTGTGCGTGTGGCACTGAAGGTGGGGAAACTGAGTCAGCCAGGGCAGGCCTGGCTGGCTGCAGCCCCTGCGCTGCCCCTGCCCATGTCCACCGGCGTCACCGACGGTGGCTCGAAGCGTCCACCCCAGACCCAGCAGCCCACAGCTAGGCACGGTGCCCAGGAGCCGCAGCCTGACCGCAGGTGCAGGCCCAGCCCTAGCGGGCGGCAGCGCCACACCAGGCCTGCTTCCCTGTGCGTAGAGGAGGCATGGTAGGGGCGGCGCCTGTCACCTGGGAGGCCGCCGATTGGCCTGGCACTGGCTCCTGTGGGCGGCGCCTGTCACTTGGGAGGCCGCCGATTGGCCCGGTGCTGGCTCCTGCGGGCGGCGCCTGTCACCTGGGAGGCCGCCGATTGGCCCGGTGCTGGCTCCTGCGGGCGGCGCCTGTCACCTGGGAGGCCGCCGATTGGCCTGGCGCTGGCTCCTGTGGGCGGCGCCTGTCACCTGGGAGGCCGCCGATTGGCCCGGTGCTGGCCCTGTGGGCGGCGCCTGTCACCTGGGAGGCCGCCGATTGGCCCGGTGCTGGCTCCTGTGGGCGGCGCCTGTCACCTGGGAGGCCGCCGATTGGCCCGGTGCTGGCTCCTGCGGGCGGCGCCTGTCACCTGGGAGGCCGCCGATTGGCCCGGTGCTGGCTCTGGTGAAGCGGTGCTTCTCCCCGCTGGGCCGGCAGCCCGGCCCCATCCCAGCCAGCACCCTCTCGGTCTTCACCCGCGCGTGCTCTCGTCCGGTGGTCCACCCTCGCTCCCTCCATCACCCATCCACCCGCCAGCTGTGTGCTCTTCCTCCTCCCACCTGTGGCTTGTGCGTCCTTCTGCCCATCATCCGCCCTCCTTGCGGGATGGGGGCTGGGATCTGGGCTGGGCCCCGTGTGGGGTGCGGAGGTGGGGGACACGGACTCGGCTGGGCTGGGGCGCTAGGGGGCCGGCTCTGCGCGGGGGTCCGGCCCAGGGGGAGCGGCCGCCATCCCCGGCGAGACTGACGGTGTTGCCTCTCCCGTGTCCTCTCTTGCAGCCCCCCCCTGGGCCTTTCCCCGCGTCCGTGGGAGGCGCGGCGTTCTCAGACGACCCCTTTCACGGTGCGCAGCACACGCCGGCTCTGCCGCCCAAGAAGCCCGCTCCGCCTCGGCCCAAGCCGCCCAGCGGTCAGTACGCGGCCGGCTCCGCGCGGG
>NW_012267324.1:1000112-1001246 GCF_000151885.1 Dipodomys ordii
CGTGCGGGGCACGGGCTCGCGTGGAGCAGAAGCCGCTCCGCGTCCAGCACCCGTGGACGAGCGGGGAAGACGCGGGCGGCTGTGCCCGGAGAGGCCGGGACAGGCGGGGCGTCCACGGGGGCGTGTGCGTCTCGCGTGTCGGGGGCAGGACGGGTCCGTGTGGGGTGGAGTCTCATCCTCCCCCTCACTCTCCCACCCAGAAGCGGAGGCTCCAGAAAGCGGCCCCCGGTACACGTTGCTGGCCGGTACGTTCCCACGGCACGCGCGTGCGTGCCGGCGACCTGTGCGTGGGTGTTAACGGCGCATGCGCATCAATGGCCTGCGTGTTTGTGCAGACTGCTCGCACGCATGCGTACTGACTGCGGGCAACCCGTGCCTGCCGACTGCGCATGCGCTAGCGGCGTGTGCTGCGTGCTGCGAGCCCCGCGCTCCCTTCCCTTGGTCTTCACGCAGCCCCGCGGCCAGGCCGGGGCTGGGGCCGTGCGGGACGAGGCAGGCCCGGCCCCCGCCCTGGAGCTGGGGGCCGGAAGATGGGTTGCAGCAGGAGTCCCGCATTCGGGACCCTTGGACATCAAGGTGGGGAGCTGAGCCCACGAGCCTCAGTTTCCCCCAAGAACGTGGGAGGAGCAGGCGGGGTGGGCACGGCGGGTGCCCGGGTCGCCCGCGTGGGTCCGCGTCTCGCGTGGGGAGGCCGCAGCTGCCAGGTCTCCCGGCGCTGCGCGGTGGCGGGGCGCGGGGTCCCCAGCCGCCCGCCGCGGGGCCTGCGCAGCCTGGGTTGTTTTTTCTAGAAAGGTCTGTCAAGGTATGGGGTGGCGGCAGGTGGGGGGGCGGGGAACCGCTTTCTTTGAAGCAGATGCAAAACAGCCCCGCGGCCGCCCGAAACCGTCGGTTAGAGTCGGTGCGCGCCTCCCCAGGTAAACAGCGCCGGCCGCTCTGCAACGGCCGGCCGGGGCGGCGGCGCTCTCGGGGTTTCTCGGGTTTCTAGGTAAAAGTTGTTGATTTGCAAAGAGAGAAACAGATTTTTTTCAAGTGCAGGAAACGGCTGTGGGCGCCAGTGATTGGGCCGCGCCCCGCCCTGCCGCTTCCTGCCCGCGCCGCCGGCCCCCTCCACCGGCCAAGCCCCCTCCACGGGCC
>NW_012267324.1:1006334-1008536 GCF_000151885.1 Dipodomys ordii
CCGCCAGCGCCCGTCCGTCACGGCGCCCTGCGCCCCTGCCTGTGTCATCACGACCACACCAGAGACCCCTTTTCTGGAAAGTTCTCTGGGAGCTGACGGGCAGCGTCCCGAGGCCCCAGCCCCCTGCCCTGCCGCTGCGGCCTCCGCTGTCTCCCCAGCCGCGCGCTGCCCTTGCGTTCCTCCCAGTGATGTGTTGGAAGGTTCCAGAAGAGAAGGGCAGGGGCGGGGAGGGAGGACTGGCTGGCATGTGGGGGCCCCCACCTCGGCCTCCCCGGGGGAGGGGAGACCCGGCCCGGGCTCGAACTCGGGGCCCAGGGCTGTGCCAAGCGTGGGCGCCCCGAGCCGGCCGGCGCTCCACCGCGGGAGCCGCAGCACCACCTTCGCTCCTCGAGTGATTCAGTGGAGGGAGTCGCCGCCCAGAGCTCCGGCCCAGGCGGGCTGCGGCCCGACCCTCAGACCCCAGCCCCCCGAGCCTCTGGGACGACAGGCGGGAGCTGTGGGCGGCCGGGCTGGGGCGGCGTTGAGACGGGGCCCTGCGCCACGGGCCGGCACTCTGCGGCCCCAGGTGTGTGACCGGGGCCCGCGGCTTCCTTGCGCCCAGCCCGGGGCGCAGGGCAGAGGCGGGGAACGGGGCCGGGGCCCAGCCCAGGGCCCCCAAATGCCCCCACCCATCGCAAGAAAGGCCCCAAGTCCGCATCCAGAGCGCCCGTGGCCGCCCGCTGAGCCCCACCTTCCCTTGCAGTTCTGCAATGAGGAGCAGCAGCTGGCCTGGGCCAAGCGGGAGAGCGCCAAGGCGGAGCAGGAGCGGCTGGCGCGGCTGCGGCGGCAGGAGCAGGAGGACCTGGAGCTGGCCATCGCGCTCAGCAAGGCCGACATGCCCGCCTAGCACGCGCACGCGCACTCCTTGTACAAAATGAAGTTTGAATGATTAATATAATATTTTAATACAAAACGCCCAGGCCTTCTCTCCTTTCTCCCAGAAGCCCGGGGCGCGCGGCGGCTGCCGGGTGGGGGAGGCCGGGGTCGGAGGCCCCGGGTGGAGAGGCCGGGACACTGCAGGATGATGTTTTCACGGCTGAAAGCAGGAAGTTTGTCTTAAATTTGTGGTGCTGGTCACGGGGCCTGAACTCGGGGCTGGGCGCTGTCCCTGAGCTCCTCAGCTCAAGGCGAGCGCTCCACCCCTTGAGCCACAGCGCCACTTCGGGCTTTTTCTGTGTGTGTGGTGCTGAGGAATCGAACCCAGGGCCTCAGGCATGCGAGGCAAGCGCTCCGCCTCGGAGCCGCCTATCGGCTTCCTGTTGTCTTTGTGACGTCAGCGCGGCCTGAGCCGCTGGGGGAGCCTGGCCGGCCACGGGGACCAGGAACAAAGCGGGGCGGGGGGGGGGCGCTGGGGGGCAGCACCTCAGGCCCAGATTTTGTGGGGCACCCTGGACCCTGCCCCCCATCTGGGGCCCCTCCCGGAAGCTCCCTCTGTTCATCTCTTTGTTTCTGGCTTTTCATAACATTTTTTAGGACCATTTTAGATTTGTAGAAAGTTCTAGGCCCTCCTGGGGCGCCCGGAAGCCCCGCCCCAGCCAGCTCCCTATTTTTAGCCCCGGCCATCCAGTGCGGTGCTGGGTCACCACGGCCTGTGACCTCCACCTGCAGCCCATGATGTGACCTTCACCCTGACCTTGACCCCGACCCTGAGAGGAGAGGGGGGGGGATTGCGTTAGTTTTTTTGGGTTTTTCTTGTCGGTACTGGGATTTAAACTCAGAGCATGCATGCGCATGCACACACGCACATACACACGCACACACACATGTCCTGGGTCCTGGCTGGCACTTGGCCCTGCAGCACTTCCCGCCTTCCTCCTGCGCTTTTCCCTCCATCTGGCCTCCAGGCGCCGTCCTCTGGCCTCAGCCTCCTGCCGGGCTGACACGGCCCTGGCTGGTCCTCAAGGCTCTCCCTGGCGGGGAGAGCTGGGTGGGGAAGGCCAAGGCCCATGCCTCTGGCCAGGCCCAGCAATGGCGTGGGGGACACAGCGGAACCCCATCTTCAAAGCCAGGGTCGCCCTGCACCCGCGCCTGGCCAGCCCGGCACTGCTATTTTAAGGCTGTACAGGAAAGGTCCAGAAACAAAGGGCTGTCCTCCCCATTCCCCCCCCCATCCTCCCCGTCCCCCCTCCCCGTCTTCCCATCTCCCCCTCCCCCCGTCCTCCC
>NW_012267324.1:1008959-1012242 GCF_000151885.1 Dipodomys ordii
GGAAGTGGCGCTGTGGCTCAAGTGGTAGAGCGCTCGCCTTGAGCTGAAGAGCTGAGGGACAGCGCCAGGCCCTGAGTTCAGGCCCATGACCGACAAAAAAAAAAAACAGGAGTGCAGCTGTGGCTCAAGTGGTAGAGAGCTTGCCAGGAAGACAAAGGCTCCAGAATAGAACCCAGGCCCCGAGTTCAAGCCCCAGGACCAACAATTAACACATACATAAATAGAACATTGGGTTGCATTGGCTGGTGGGGGACAGACTCATGTGGCAGCCCCGGCCACCTCTGGACTCGGCCACCCACCGGCCTCAGCCTGGCTGGTAGCTGGGACTACAGGCATGAGCCACCACGCCTGGCCGAAGAGGTAGAGGTTGGTTTTAGAGAAAAGCTGAAGCGGGGGAGGGGTCGGCGAGGAAGACTGGTGTGAGGAAGGTTCTGGGTTGAGCTGAGCAGCAGCACAAAAGAAGTTGGGGTGTGTCTCTCCAGGGGGCCACCTGGCCTGGCCAGAGACCAAACCACTTGGAGCCCAGCATGTGGGGGGTTCAGGTGAAGGGAATTCAGCCCTAACCCCTGGCCCCTTTCCCAGAAGTTGCGGCCACGCACTCACGCCGCCTCAGGCTGTGGAATGTGTCCCAGGAGGGCACCGGCTTTCTTGAACTCTGGGCCTGGGTGCTGTCCTCTAGGCGGGCGCTCTACCACTTGAGCCACAGCGCCACTGCTGGTTTTCTGGTGGTTCATTGGAGATCAGAGTCTCGTGGACTTGCCTGCCCGGGCTGGCTTTGAGCCTCGATCCTCAGATCTCAGCCTCCTGAGTAGCTGGGATGACAGGCGTGCGCCACGGTGCCCGGCTCTCCTGAATCTTTTTATGCCTCAGTCATATGGTCAGAGAAGGTTGTGCCTTTTGGCCTCCAATCGTGATCCTCCTACGCCCCCCTCCTGAGCTGCTGAGAGCCAGACCCAGCTAGGAGCTGCACCGCACACAGAGCACAGGGCACTGGGGCCGACCCCCTCCCTCCCCCCCCGGCCCCCGCCGATGGCCGAGGCGCCCCGCTATGGGAATTTTTTTTTTACCGGTTTTCTTTTCCTTGGCAGGGAGGGAGTGGAGCTGTGGCCCAGGCGGTAGAGCGCCAGCCTTGAGCAGGAAGGCTCAGGGACCGCGCCCAGGCCACGTTGAAGCAGGGGGCTCTGTGCAGACCCAGGCCCTCGGGACGCTCTCCAGGAGCCCCTGCTGCCTTCCCCTGCCCCCTGGGACACCGGGCACCCACAGGCTGGCGGGGACAGCTGCCAGCCTCCCCCCTCCCCCCATGACTCAGAACGCCCCGGAAATGTGGCCAGGGAGCCTGCACCCAGGCCCCAGCGCTGCTCCCCTAGAGGCCAACTTGGGGTCAGGGGTGAAATCAGGATTGACTGGGCCCAGCGTGTTGTAGTAGGCGGGGTAGGAGTTTGTTCATTGGGTCTGCACCTGATTATTTCCTTAATGAAAGTTCTCAGCCCCACTGAAAGTTCTGGAAAAGTGGCCATCCGCCTGCCCCGCCTGGGAGCCCCAGTCACATTCCCTCCCCAGCCCTGGGGCGCGCTGCACGCCGCGACGGGCAGAAACTGCCCAGGAAGCCAGGGGCAGGCATCTTGTGGCAGCAGGGCTGGCCTTGCTCTCCAGCTGGTCTGGGGCCTCAGAGCTCAGCCTCCTGGGTGGCAGGGACTACGGGCCTGAGCCCCCAGCCACAGTCTTTGTTATTGATACAGGGTTTGTGTCTCAGTCTGGCCTTGAACTCCCCCTCCTCCCACTTCAGCCTCCAGACCGCTGGAATTACAGGAGTGTGCCACCATGCCCGGCCGAGCGCCTGTGCCCAGCGGCGGGTGTGTGTGTGTGTGATCTTCTAGATCGGCCGCAGAGGCCTCTTCCAGCCCCTCCACGGGGCCCCTGGTGGCTGTGAACCCCGCGCTCTAGGAAGCTCTTCTCGCAGGGCTGGGCCCAGCCGTCACCCCATTTCATAGAAGAGGAAACCCAGACCCGTTGTGTGGGAACTGGGGGCCACCCGGAAGCCACAGGGTGCCAAGCTGGGGGCAGGGACCAGCCAGAGCCGCCCGGCCGCGGTCCACAGAGCACCCAGTGCGGCCGCGCATGCCCGCCGTCCCGGCGACTCAGGGAACGGCCCGCAGCCTGCGGCCAGCCCCGGGCGGGAAGGCCCACGGACGCTGCCCTCTCGCGGACCAGCAAACATGGAAGTGGAGCTGAGGCTCGAGTGGACAGCACCGGCCTTGAGTGGGCAAAGCGCGGAGGCCGCGGCGGGGCTCGGCCCCCGTGCGAACCCCGCGCTGAGGGGAGAATCCGCTCCCGGAGAGGAGGTGTGCGCACCCCACGCTCCCAGCACGTGTGGAGGCCAGGACCCCGAGAGCCGGCCCCCCAGCGCCTCGCCCCCCACACTCATGTCTCCCGGGGCCATGTCTGGGCGGCGAGTTCAAAGCCCAGGCCTCTATCTAGAAAAGAATCACTGAGTCATGGCACATTGCACTGTGGCCTTTTGAGGAACTGCCCACAGCCTGCGCCCCGCCCGCCCCCCCACTTCCACCCAGTCCTGGGGGGCTCCCAGGACCCCGAATCATGGCCGTGGAGGGTAACAGGGCCAGTCAATGCCTTCTGGTGGGTGGTAGCTTCTAGACAGGGCCCGTGTCAGGGAAACAGCTGAGGCCCCACCTGTAACACCAGCGCTTGGGGGGCTGAGGTGGGGACCCCAAGCTCCCGGCCAGCCTGGGCTGTGCAGGGGGAACCCCATCTCAACACAATGAGCAGCAAGCTGGGCGCCCGTGCCTCCACCTGTCACCCCGGCTACTCAGGAGCTGAGTCCTGAGGACCGCGGTTCAAAGTCAGCCTGGGCAGCAGAGTCCCTAAGGCTCATCTCCAGTGAACCCCCAGAAAGCCCCGTCCGCCTGTCACTTCCTTCTGCACTGAGCACCCCGTTTTCCAGACAAGGAAACTGAGGCTCAGGGCTGGGGGGCGGCAGGGCAGCGGGTGGCGGTGAGGAGGAGGGTGGTGGGGGTGGCCCTGGGACGGGCCCCCTCAGCATGGGGGTGTCAGGGCCCCCACGCCGCCCCGCGGGAAGCACGGGCCCCCTAGCCACGCCCGATCGGGGGGGCAGAGGTGCGGGCGGGCCGGGCCCGGGCCTGGGCGCTCCCACTTGAGCCACGGCCCGTTTCCAGCTTTTTGCCGCTTCTGAAGCTGACTACAGGAGGGCGCGGGAGGCTCGGCCGCCGCCCGCATTCCCCTCCGGGGTCCCGGGCTGCGGGGC
>NW_012267324.1:1012848-1013591 GCF_000151885.1 Dipodomys ordii
GTCCACGGTTCAAGCCCCACGACCAGCAGAAAAACAAAACGAAACGAAAAACGCATCCTCCCGGGAGCCGGGGCGGAGGAGCGGCCAGAGCCCCGCAGCAAAGCCGACGCCCGACCGGGGCGTTGCTCATGTGGAAGAGCAGCAGAGCACCGGCCTGAGCCGAGCAGACAGCGATCCGAGACCCTGAGCGGAAGCCCCGGACAGGGACACACAGACAGACACACAGACACACAGAGACATTGGGAAACACACACACACGGTTCAGCTCAAATCTCAGAAGCTTCCAGAAAGAGGCCCAGCGCGCTCCTCCAGCCATGCAGAGGTGCTGGAGCCCAGCCTGAAAACAACCGGGCTGCGATCGCCCCGAAACCACAGCCGCCGCAGCTGCGAGCCCCGAGCCCCGGGACCCCACGCAACATGGCCGGGATGCTCTGGGTTGTTGTTGGTCGTGGGTCTTGAGCAGCTCTTCGGCTCAAGGCCACGCTCACCCCTGGAGCCTCAGCGCCACTTCCCGCTTTTCTGTATGTGGCGCGGAGGAATCGAACCCGGGCCTCCTGCGAGCCAGGCGGGCGCGCCACCACGGAGCCGCCCGCTCGTCTGGGTGTTTTGTTTCGTCTTTAATGAGACAGCGGAGGCCATAAAAACGAAAGCCGTCGGCTATTTACAATCATTTACAATCTCGGTCGCGGGCACGCACGGCGGGCACGCACGGCGGGCACGCACGCGGCGGACGGTCCCCGGGG
>NW_012267324.1:1015581-1017791 GCF_000151885.1 Dipodomys ordii
CCCCCGCCCGTCTCCACGGCGACGACGTCAACACGCGCGGCACAACAGCCGCGGGACGCCCGCCCGGCCTGGCTCCCGCCTGCGCAGCGCCTGCCCCCCCAGGACCCCCACGGCCCCTACAAGTGCAGGGAAACTGAGGCAGGGCGCTGGGAACGGCGGGGGCCTGGCCGACTGGCTGCCCTGACTGGAAGTACCGGAGACTGTCCCTGGACCCCGGTCCCCCGCACCCCGGCCGGGCCCCGGCCCAGAGCCAGGCTCGGAACTCTCCAGAAATCGCACCCCGTGACGCACAGCTGAGCCTCCAGCAGGCTCCGGCGAGGTCCGCAGGTCCCCGCCCGGGTCGGGTCTGAGTGTTTCCCCCCACACCCCTGCGTCCTGGATCGGGCACGCGTGGGGAGACAGCACTGAGCATCCGCCCCGCTGAGTGAAAGGACGCCACGCGGGTCCCGGGGCTGTGGTGCGGGCACCGTCGGAGCCGTGGCCCGGCCGTCCCGGCCCCGCCCCGCCAGTGCTGGAGAGCAGCCCACCATCCGAGCCACGCCCCTGCCCATCCGAGCCACGCCCCTGCCCATCCGAGCCACGCCCCTGCCCATCCGAGCCACGCCCCTGCCCATCCGAGCCACGCCCATAGTGCACTAGTCACAGCCCACCAAAGCTTGAGCCTCCAACCTGCCATCCTGGCCACGCCCCTGTCACTTAGCCACGCCCACAGCACAGCTTGGGCTGTGCCACTCTAGCCACGCCTACGCCATCCCTGGAGCCGCGCCCCCATCCTAGCCACAGTCTTGCTTCGCGAGCCACGCCCACCCTGTGGCTTGGGCCACGCCCCGTCCCGGTCCCCCAGCTTTCCCCAGCAGATCCACTGTATTTACCCCAAACAGCAGCCTGGGAGCCAGGAGGACTCGCGGGCTGCCGGCCAGGGCGCCCAGCCAGGCCCTGAGTCGGCCCGGCCCGGGCGGCCTGCTGGAGAGACCAGCTTTCTCCCTGGAGGCTGGTGCTCTACCACCTGGGCCACTGCTCCATGTCTTTTGGTGGCTGTAGAAGTGAGCCGCACAGACTTTCCCACCCTAGCTGGCTTTGAACCGCTGTCCTCTGCTCTCAGGCTCCTGGGCCATTGGGACGACTCCGTGAGCGGTGGCTCACGCCTGGCGTCCCCACCACGCAGGAGGCTGAGATCTGAGGATGGCAGTTCAAAGCCAGCGTGGGCAGGAAAGGACGGGAGACTCTGATCTCCAATGAACCACCAGAAAAGCAGAAGCGGCGCTGTGGCTGAAGCGGTAGAGCACTCACCTTGGGCTGAAGAGCTGAGGGACAGCGCCCAGGCCCAGCGTCCAAGACCCAGCACCCAGCGTGGGGGCCTCATGTCCCTGTCCCTCTGCCTTGGGACTCCCCTCCCCCTTTCCCTCCCCCCTTCCTCCCTCCCTTCAAGGCTGTGCTCTGGGTTTCTGGTGCAGCTCTGGACCATCATGATGACTTTTTGCTCCAGACTCAGGCTCGAACACGAGACCTGAGGCTCTGTGGTCACTGGTGGCTGCTCTCCCATCTGATCTCACCTCCACCTCCTAGAACATGCTTTCCTTCTCCTCTGATGATCCCCCCATCCCTTGCTGTGGGGAGTTGGTGGGACAAACCCCACATTTAGGAGACAGGTGAGTGTGTGCAGCTCCGGGCCCGACACACGTCACGCAGGGGGAAAGGGACACGCCCGTGCTGGCTGCGGCCTGCTGAGGTCCGGGATTACAGGCGTGCGTCTCCATGCTCAGCTCCTGCTCAGCCATGGGCTGCCCGGGCCAGGCACGGTGGCCTTCCCCAGCCCCCGCCCTGGGGCCTTGCTCTGCTGTCACCTCGCGTGTGCGTGGCACACGCGCTGCGTGGGGTGCACAGGAGCTGTCTCCTGGGGCTAATTCTTTCCACGCTGCCATTCCCAAAGATTCCCTCTCCTCCCCTGTCCCCTCCTCACCCAGCCTGTGACTGCCTGGCGAAAGAATGTTCTGGAATGTTTTGTTTCGGGTACTCCTGGCTGTCTGGCAGTCTCCCCCCACCCCCCGGCCGGCACAGCACCCCAGGCCCTGCCTGGCCGGGCTCGGGCGCGGGCGACCCTGGCCGCGGAAAAGAGCTGGGCTTCGCTGCGGCCCGGTGAAGAGCGGAGCCTTCCTGAGCCCACCGGAAACCTCCCCCCTCCAAACCCTTCCCCCTCCAAACCTCCCCCC
>NW_012267324.1:1018458-1022708 GCF_000151885.1 Dipodomys ordii
CACATCTTGAGGCAGAAACAAAAACAAACACATCAAGGTTTTTCTCTTGCAGGCGGGTGCGGTTCCCGCTCCCGCGTAGGAAGTTGAAAGCCTTGTTCAGAAACCCCCAGCACTGGGGCGGCTGGCGGGAGGCATTTCTGCCCTTGCGTCCCGCTGGACTGACTGCAAGCTCAGAATCCCCTCAGAGGGGGCCTGGTCGTGCAAGGCTGTAGTCCCAGCTGGCTGGAAGCAGAGGTAGAACAGGGAGCCTCAGAGTTCCGGATCAGCCCGAGCAACCCGGGTGGGGCCGAGCTCCAGCCTGAAGTTGAGATGCATTGAATGTGCCCAACTCAGTCTAGAGAAAAAATAAAAAAGCAAGGCTGGACGGAGCCAGGCTCCTGGCCACGGGGCAGAGGCAGCGGGCACAAAGCACAGCTCACGCCACACGGCCACGTCCTGTGGAATTCATCACACATCACCCCAGGAGACATACGAGAGCATTCGTGGAAGTCCACAGCTCTCTACCCTGAAGTAAAAACATCAGAAGGTCAGCTGGGCACCATAGGGTTTGCCTGTAGTCCCGGCTGCCTGAGTGAGACTCTGTCTTACAAACAAAAACAAAAGTAAGCCTGGCACCGGTGGCCCCAGCTCCGTGGGAGGCTCAGCTCTGAGGATCAAGGTTGGAGGCTGGGCTTTGTCCCGCAGTGAGCTGAGCTGCGTGGTGCAGGGGGTGTGAGGAGGCTGGGCCTGGGCTGGGGGGACGGGGCTCCCCGCGGCTGGGCCTGGCCAGCGGAGCGGACTGGCCAGGCAGCGCACACCTCCTTATATACCCGGTTATTTTTACCCCGCCCGGCCGGGGCTTCCTCTCCCCGCTCCACGCAGGAAGCCGGGCTTGGAGGCGCTTCCTGGAGCCCCGGCCTCTGCTCCATCTCCTGCCGGTCTCGGCTGGACCAGGGCTGAGCCCAGCCTGGGCCCCACACGGAGCCCCAGGGGCCCCAGCCAGGGTGGAAAGAAAAGGGAGAGCCCATTCATGCAGGGTGGAAGCTTCCAGAAACACTGCCTTTCATTGAGTGTGTGCCCCTCGTGGGGCTCGAACTCAGAGTCTAGCTTGAGTGCCCTCGGCCGGCGCTCTGCCCCTTGGGCCACAGCTCTGCCCCGGGCCCGGCCGCACACAGCCGGAGGCCGCGGCGCTGAGCCCGCTGTAGTTGGCAAACCGCGCAAGCTGGTTCCTTTGATTTTGATTGATTTTCTGCCCTCCACAAACAGCTGCGGCGGCTGCAGGCACTGCCCGGCCCAGCCTGGCCCGGCCCGCAGGGGAGACCGCAAGCCCCAAGCCAGGCAGACAGGCCCCGCGGCCCGTGCGGCCCAGCCAGGCTTGAACTTGGGTCCTCCACAACTTGGCCCTTGATGCCTGTTTCTTCTTCTTCTTCTTCTTCTTCTTCTTCTTCTTCTTCTTCTTCTTCTTCTTCTTCTTCTTCTTCTTCTTTCTTCTGCTTCCTTCTTCCTCCTCCTCCTCCTCCTCCTCTCCTTCTCCTCCTCCTTGTCGGTCCTGGATCTTGAACTCTGGGTCTGGGAGCTGTCCCTCAGCTCTTCAGCTCAAGGTGAGCGCTCTACCACTTGAGCCACAGCACCACTTCCAGTTTTCTGGTGCTTTATTGGAGATGAGAGTCTCATGGACTTTCCTGCCCAGGCTGGCTTTGAACCACGATCCTCAGATCTCAGCCTCCTGAGTAGCTGTGATGCCAGGCGGGAGCCACCGGCGCCTGGCTCTATTTTTAATTTGCTTTTTATTCCCCCAGAGGCTGGAAGCGTGACTCAACAGTAGAGCACCTGCCTAGCAAGCACCAGGCCCTGAGTTCAAAGCCCCGTGCTGCCAAGTAAACCGTACCAAACCACCAAACCAGAACGAAGGCGGGAAGGCGGGACTGCACACTTTTGGAGGCAAAGCTCAGGGGTCGGGGCCAACTCTTGAGAACAAAGAGCCAGGGAAGCGCTCTGTGGTGGGGGGCGGGGGAAGGTTCCGGGGCAGGGGGTTGTGAGGTTGTGGGGTTTGGGGTTCGTTGGCCTGCTATGACTCAGCCAGTAGGAGCTGCAGGGAGGGGGGCGGCTGCGGGGCCGCCTACGGGGCCACGGTGGACTTCGGTCTGAGCTCCGTGGCTCCTGCCTGGCATCCCAGCTGCTCAGGGGGCTGAGATCTGAGGATCACGGTTCAAAGCCAGCCTGGGCAGGAAAGTTCATGAGACTCCAATGAGCCAGCCCAGAGGGAGACTGGAGAGGGGGAGCTGTGTGTGTGTGTGTGTGTGTGTGTGTAAGAGAAAGAGAGAGAGAGAGGGTCGTGGGGCCTGAACTCTGGGCCTGGGCGCTGTCCCTCAGCTCTTCAGCTCAAAGCTAGCGCTCTACCACTTGAGCCACAGCGCCACTTCCAGCTTTTTCTGCTTGTGATGCTGAAGACTCGAACCCAGGGCCTCATGCACGTGAGGCGAGCACTGTACCACTGAGCTGCCTTCCCAGCCCCTTGGGTTTCTTTTGGCCTGGTCGGCCATCCTTTTCTGTTGAGGAGGAGTCTCTCCAGTCTTTCTCTGGCCTCAACTGGCCTTGAACCTCTATCCTCCTCCTCTCAGCCTCCAGCTCAGATGGAGCACCCCCGAGTCCTGCCACGGGTCACCCGGCCGCCTTAGATCTCACCAAGGCCCCGAGAGCTCGGCTGTGTGTTTTGTTTTTGGGGTTTTGGGGTGTTGTGTGTGTGCCTGGGAACCGCAGCCCGAGGCCAGCTGTGGAGGCACCGGTGGGGGGGGGGCAAAGCACAAAACCGTATCCGCCGCGGTGGGGCGTGCCGGGCAGGGCAGGGTGCCGGCCGCGCTCCTGTGGTTTTTGCACCGAAGTCACAAAGCGCAGGCGCGTCCGGGACACACAGCTGTGGCTTCAGATTTCATGGTGAGCTGCTTCAACCCTCTGCACAGCTAGAGAAACACGGGGGCCCCGCGTGCCCCCCTCCTGACACGGCCCCGCGTGCCCCCCCTTCGTGGCTTCAGCTGGGCTTCCTGGGTGTCCACAGTCAGATGCATATCAAAGCCACCCAGGGAGGGGGGAGGGAGGGGTCGGTGGTGAGCTCCCTGCCAGGCATGGAGATAGAGGAAATGCGTGCAGTCGGGAGCTGGCGGAGCCTCCTCTCATCCCGGCCCCTGCAGCAATGGAGTATTACCTAGCCATGAAAAGGAACAAAGTCTGGACAGGTGTCTCTAGGCTGCAGACCCCGAAAGGCAATGCTGAGGGCCAGACCCAACACATAGGGTGGTGTGTGGCCTGAGGGCGGCTGATGGGAAAGTTCTGGAACAGGCAGATCCACAGGGCTAGCAGGCAGCTCTGCGGGGGCTGGGGGCGGAGGCCGGGCCCAAGAGGAACAAGAAGGGGTCAGGGTCCTTCTGGGCAGACTGAGGCACCATGCTCGCTCTCCTGACCTGCCCGAGGCCCCAGCTCGTGTCCCGGGCCAGTAGAAACTGCAGTAACATATCTGGATTTTGGTGTGTGTTTAAAGTGGGAGCAGAGCGGGCTATGGAGGGGGCTGGGGTCCCCTGGGGTCCCCTGCGGCCTGGGGTGTTCAGGTGGCTGCCACCCAGGCTCGAGAGCTGAGGGGGAAGTGAGCTTTTGGGGTCCCGGGCCCCCGGAATTTGCATCGAGTACCTTTACATAAAAATCTTTCCAGGCTGCGCCCGGCAGGGGTCCGGCCAGCCCTGCTTCCTGTTTTGGGGTGCATGGCTGCAAATGGCTTCTTAGAAAGAACCCGAGGTGCACGGGGTGGGGGCGGCACCCCAGCTTTGCCTGGCCGCAGGGGGCCGGGATGGGGATGGTCTGGAGGCCCCACCCCGCCATCTCTGCGGACCCCGCGGGAGCCGGGTGTTGGGGTGTCCGGATGGGTCCAGGCTCAGGCCGGCAGGGAGAGGCCGGCCGGGCTGCGGCGGGTTTGGGGAGGGGGACCCCGGGCTGCGGCTCACTTTCCTCTCCGGGCCTCGATTTGCATTGCCAGCACCTTTATTTTTAAAGCTCCCCAAAATACCGGGCGGCCGAGCCCGGGGACGGCGGCCCGCGGCCGGCCGGGGCAGCAGACGCTGATCTCCGGGAAAGCCCGGGGAGCGGGCAAAGGTCAAGGGCGGCGCCGGCCCCGAGTTCGAGACCTACAGGGTCCTGTGCTCAGCGAAATCACAGACCGGGCTTCGCGGGCAGCAGAACGAAGGACGGGGAAGGGCGGCCGCGCAGCGGGGCCCCGCCGCGGG
>NW_012267324.1:1031071-1032710 GCF_000151885.1 Dipodomys ordii
GCGCTGTCCCTCAGCTCTTCAGCTCAAGGCGAGCGCTCTACCACTTGAGCCACAGCACCACTTCTGGCTTTTTTTCTTTTTGCTTATGGGGTGTTGGGGAATCGAACCCAGGGCCTCAGGCATGCAAGGCTAGCGCTCTACCACTGAGCCCCACCTCCCCAGCCCCTCAAAATGAACGCTTCTAATCAGAGTATGGAGCAGCCACCCTTAAGCCAAAACGGTTCCAAACCCAAAATAGGATGCAAACAGAATTACACACCATGAAAGCCTCATGACCACAATTTAAAAATATATCTCATTACACATATGCACATATTCAATATGCAAATATTCCAAACTCCAAAGGGTCTACAGTACGGAAGGCCAGTGCCAAGCATTTGCCATCTCCCTTCCATGCCTACACAGAACAGTTCCTCCAGGAGGCAGCAGTGGCCTCTCAGGAGCCTGAGATCTGACCATCGTGGTTCAAAGCAAGCGCAGGCAGGAAAATCGGAGAGACCCTTATTTGCAATAACCACCAGAAAACTGAAAGTGGAGCTACGGCTCAAAGTGGTAGAGCACTGGCCTTGCCCAAAATAGCCAAGGGAGTTGCACACACAGGTTCAGCACCACACCCTGTCGGTGGACAGTACTCGGTGGCCTTCTCCTGCAAGCTCTGGCAGGCTTTATTATGCAGGTTACACACAGCCTGAGGCTTTATCCTGGGGCTGCTGACTGGTTCAGGGTCTGTCAGCAGCAGGTGCAGTCCGACCACACGGTAGCTGGAGGCCCTCAAAGACCTCGGTCGTCCAGGGCTGGGCCCAGGCCCCAAGCATCACCTGCTCTGACTCTGTGTCCTCTCGGTGTCCTGCTCCTGTCACTGTCTTCAGGCCAGGGAGCCGCGCGGCCCCACACGGGGCAGCTGCGTGCATACTGGGCCTGGGTCCAGGGTGGCTGGTGGCTCTGCCGCGGTCCTCACCCCACTGATCCCTGCATCAGGGAGGTCCGTCATGGCGGTGATGGGCAGGGAAGGGCCAGCCCTTGTCTTGGGTGGCAGCTCTGCCCGCGGCCTGCCTGGCCCCAGCGTCCATGGCTGTGGGAGCCTGGGCGGGGAGTCCCACTTTGGTGGAAAGCGGTGGGTGAGGGTGGTCTTGGAGCTGCCCGTGGAGGAGGTCTGTGAGGGTCTCCTTTTCACCTGGCGGGCAGCTGACTGGGCCTCTTCCAGGATCCCACCTCAAAAAGACCCTTCGGGTGGGTAAGGCCAGCTTTCCCCTGAGAACTGCCAAGGGCTCTTTCAGATCTGGAAGCCTCGAGATGGGAAGGGGTATGCAGGATGGAGGCCGGGAGTCTGGAGGAGGCTGGGCGTCTGGAGGAGGCTGGGCGGTGGGGGATGGGAGGGAGGGGTGCAGGAGTCTGGAGGAGGCTGGGCGGCAGGGGGTGGGAGTGGACGGCCGCTCTACTTGGTCCAGCTGACTTTGGGGATGTCGTAGTGCTCGGTCAGCGTGTCCAGGTGTCTGTTGAAGTCCTGGGAAGCAGGAAGCAGCAGGGCTGGCATCAGGAGGGTGCCCCCCCTCCCCAGGGGCCCCCACAGCCCTGGGCCCCCACCCCCCTCCCCAGGGGCCCCCACAGCCCTGGCCCCCCCCTCCCCAGGGGCCCCCAC
>NW_012267324.1:1032760-1033166 GCF_000151885.1 Dipodomys ordii
GTGGATGCGCATTTCCAAGTCCGGCGCGGTGTCCACGGCGCGGTGGAGGCGGAGCGTCGGGCAGCTCACTGCGTGCGGAGCTGGTAATCTGGGGGGCGAGGTCACGGGGTCACAGGGGCCCAAGGGCGGCCCTCCCCGCGCACCCCGGCCCGCCGCTCACCTCCGTTCTGGGTGATGTAGCGCACCCAGGGCAGCGCCTGGTAGCCGCTCTTCTCGATGATCTTCAGGTAGCGCACCTGGATGCCCGACGTGGTGAAGTAGGGGATCTCGAACTTGACGCTGATGGGCGGCTTCCCCTCCTTGTCCTCCGCCTCCACGCTGGGCAGCCCGAAGTGCGCGCGCATCAGGTACTCCTTGCCGCCCTGCGGGGCGGGGAGTCAGAGCGGGGGTGGGGGGGCGGGGTGTG
>NW_012267324.1:1040058-1041948 GCF_000151885.1 Dipodomys ordii
TCCCCAGGGGCCCCCACAGCCCTGGCCCCCCCCTCCCCAGGGGCCCCCACAGCCCTGGGCCCCCCCCTCCCCAGGGCAGCCCAGGGCCCCCTCCCCAGGGGCCCCCACAGCCCTGGGGCCCTGGCTCTGTCCCACCTCACCTCCACTCTCTGTTTGTGGGTTTTTGATGCTTTCTTCAGGATCCTTTCCATTTGCTGCAGAGAGAAGACAGAAGATGGGGGTGGGGAGATGAGGAGATGGGCCTGGGGGCTGGAAGCCATGGAAAGCCCGGTCAGTGGAGGGCTGGCTGTCCACCAGGCCTGCCCTCCAGCAGATGGCTTGGTGCCCTTTGCCCCCAGCTGTGGGCAGCAACAGGGCCTTAGGCTGATGGCCCTGCCCGAAGGCTGGCAGGACACCCCAAGCCCACGGCCCCAGCAGATAGCAGGGAGGGGATGGGGCTGCAGCCACTGATGCCATCTGTCCGTCAGTGGTGCTGCCCGGGAGGGCCAGTGAATGCTTCACTAGGAACTAAACCCACCCACGCGAGGGACCTGAGGGGGAGGGGCAGCCAGCCCTCTCCTTGCCATCACAGGCTCTGCGCACATCGTGGGTGGTTTCAGGACGGCCACACACGACCGGTCACCTGCCACAGACAACTGTGGGTCCAAACCTCAGGACGTCGGGGGAAGGCTCGGACCCGCTGGGAAACACCAGCAGGAACAGCAGGGCTCTGCGCCGCACACACCAGGCCCAGCTCTGCTTCACCCATGCACGCCACCTGCCCTCAGGTGCCACGCTGCGGGCCTGTGAGCACAAGCAAGGAAAGCAAGTGGGCTACAGAGAAGCCCTCAGGAGGCACCGGTGCCGACGTGTCCGGCAACGCCACACAGCCCGTGCAGGCTGCAAAGGCTGAACAGAGGGGAGACTCGGTGGCCAAGGGCCTCACTGGGCCCCAGGGGTATAGACAAACCCTAGCAAGACCTGGCGCTGTGACTCAGCCTACCTTCCTTCCTGAGGAGGCTGAGAGTAACCAACCTCAGATCCCAGCCGGCCCTACAGACACTCAACTCCCATTAGCTGGCAAAAAGCTGAGGTGCAGGTGTGGTTCAAACAGCAGGGTTAAAAAGAGCAAAGCAAAAGCTTGAGCGCCTGAGTTCAATCCCCAATCAGAAAAATAAAGAAAAAGAAAAAAAGCTTTACGAAGATTATCTCAATGTAGACGTTAACAAAAATATTAAAGGGCCTGGGCAGCTGGGTGCTGGTGGCTCACGCCTGTCATCCCAGCTACTCAGGAGGCTGAGATGTGAGGATCACCACTCAAAGCCAGCCCAGGCAGGAAAGTCCATGAGACTCAACTCCATAAACCACCAGAAAACGAAGTGGCGCTGTGGCTCAAGTGGTAGAGCGCTCGCCTTGAGCTGAAGAGCTGAGGGACAGCGCCCAGGCCCAGAGTTCAGGCCCCACGACCAACTCCCCAACCCCCCCCCAAAAAAAATCTGTAATTCTATCTACTCAACAGGATGAGATTATCGCAAGCAGGGCGCCACTGGCTCACGCCTGTAATCCCATCTACTGACAAGGCTGAGATCTGAGGATCTCGGTTCAAAGCCAGCCCAAGGAAGACGCAGTCAGGCAAGGCTCTTATCTCCAATGAAGCACCAAGAACAAGGTGGAAGTAAAGCTGTGTGGTTCCAGCGGTAGGGCGCCTGCCAGCCTTGAGCTCAAACCCCAGGACACACACAGACAGACAGAAAGACACGCACGCCAACAAACCGAAGCCGCCACCCGAAGTCACACAGGGAAACAGGCCCGACGAACACACACAGGCGATGCCCAGCGGACCGCAGCCCCGGCCCCGCCCCAGGCTGTCCCGGGTCTTGGGGTCCCCTCGGGGCGCCCGGTTTCCGGCCC
>NW_012267324.1:1042080-1056845 GCF_000151885.1 Dipodomys ordii
CGAAGGCCGCCTGCGCCGGCGTCCGCGGGTCCGGGCCGCGCCGCTTCTCCTCCTCGCTCTTCTTGCTGGAGCCCATGGCTTCGAGAAGCTTCGCCGTGTCCTTGTCCTTCTTCTTCTTCTTCCTGGGAGCGAGAGAGGCGGGGCCGAGCGGGTCAGGGGCCGCGGCGCGCGCCGCGAGCGCCAGGGAGCGCCAGGGGTCCCGCGGGCCTCACCGCTTGGTCACGCCGACCTCGGCGCCGCCCTTCAGCCTCAGCGGCCCCTTCTGCACCTGCTCGTACGCCGCCGCCATGGCGCCGCGCTGCCAGGCCCGACCCGCGACGACTCCGCGCCTCTTCCGGTTTGCGGACGCTGTTTGTGCCGGAGCGCCCGCCCCCGCTGCTTCCTGATTGGCCCGCCTAGACGTCCCGCCCTGGCTGCTGCCACACTTCCTGTGGGGGCGTGGTCGACGCCGCAACGTGGCTCCCGCCACACTTCCTGTCCGGACTCCCACTTCCGCTTTCTCCCCACCCTGCCCTGGGGTTATGCGTTCCTTTCTTTTTCTTTTAATTACTGAGGCGGCTGAGCCCCCAGGACCGCGGTTCAAAGCCAGCTCGGGCGGGAAAGGCCGTGAGACGCCTATCTCCACTGAACCACCAGAAAGTGGGAGACTGAGCCGGTGGCTCAGGTGGTCGAGCGCCAGCCTTGGGTGCAGAAGCTCAGGGCGGCCCGCGGGCCTGCAGCTCCAGGCCCAGCGCGCCATTGACACAAAGAAGTAGAGCAAAGACGGCTGGGAAGGCGGCTCCGTGCTGGAGCGCTCGCCGGGCATGCGTGAGGCCCTGGGTTCCACTCCTCAGCACCACAGAAGCAGAAAAGCGAGCTGAAGAGCTGAGGGACAGCGCCCAGGCCCAGAGCTCAGCCCACGACTGACAAAAAGAAGAAAAGAAACTCTGGAGGTGGTGTGTGGCTAAGTAGTAGAGCATCTGTCCAGCAAATTCAGGGGCCTTGAGTTCAGAGCGCAAAACCGTGAAAAGAGAGAAGAAAGATTACCCGGCCAGGCAGAGGCCTCATTCTGAGAGACGTAGGTGGAAGGTGCTGGAATGTACCCTGGGCCTTAGCGATTCCAATCAAGTTTCCTAGGCCTGAAGCCCAGACCCCAGGACTCCACCAGCTGCTTTCCCTGTGAGAAATCGATGAGATCATTGAAGGATGTGGACAAAGCAGTTTTGGGGATTGAGATGAGGGGAAGAGAGCAGAAGTGATTTGGGGGTGACAGGCCTTAGGACTGTGGGGACCGCTCTAAAGAACACTGTGATCCAAGACAAAGTGGCGATGATCTAAAACACACTCTCCTCTTACTGACATGTTTACATACCTATGGGCACCTCCACCGTCAAGATCTAGAACATTCCCTCGCCCTTCTTCATTCCTGGCTCAGCTTTGCCTCCCCCCTCCCCCCCCAGGTCCCTGGACAGCTCCTGACCTGTTCTGATTGGTCTGGACTTTCCTGTCTGAGCCGGACATGTGAGATGCTTCTGGTGGGTGTGACGATGGGGCATTGATTGTGTGGAGAAAGCCCTTCTGTGTATCCACCCACCTGCGGACAGACTCCGGGCTCTTGTCCAGTTTGGAGCCTCTCGGAGTGGAGCCGCGGTGAGCTTCACTGAGTCCTGTTCATCCATCCTCCAGGCGTCAGGAAGACACTGCCAAGCTCTCTGGGGATGCTGGGGATGGTGGCACACGCCTGTAATCCCAGGGCTTGAGAGGCTGAAGCAGGAGGATGGCAAGTTCCAGGCCAGCGACAGAGCCACACCTGCTCTCCAACAGAAGGGGACAAAAGTGAGAGGGCAGAGTGACGGCCATTCCCGGCCTGGCCAGCAGGGGGCACCAAGCGACTGCCTCCTGCCAGGACCTGAGGCCCGGCAGACGGAGACAAGCCCAGCGCCCGGCTTTGGGTGGGTGGGAGGGGAACCCCGCTGCAGGGCCCCGCAGCGGGCGCTTGGGCTCCAGAGGTCTTAGGAGGCGCTGAGGCTCACGCCCGTCATCGCAGCTGCCCAGGAGGCCCAGATCTGAGGATCACAGTTCAAAGCCAAGCTGGGCAGGAAAGTCTAGGAGATTCTTATCTCCCACCAGCCACCAAAAAGCCAGAAGGGGTGCTGGGGTTCAAGTGGTAGTGTGCCAGCTTCGAACTGACAAAAGCTCAGGGACAGTGCCCAGGCCGGACGTGCGGCCACCTCCCCAGGGCCACACAGCACCGAGCGGTTCACCGCCCAGGCCAGTCCCCCAAGGGCTGGGGCCTCGAGTCTCGCAGGATCTAGGGGTCACTTTGGTGCCTCCTCCTCCCCAGCCGGGGACACCTGCACACTTTTGCCCAGAGGGCTTGGCTGTAACCTGAGCCCGGGCAGCAGGGGGTGAGGCGGGTGCGGCCGGGCCTGGCCGCAGCGCTGCCCAGCGCAGTGCTGTGCGGGAGGCCACGGTGGCCGGCATGGGCGGCACGCAGAGCGTGTTCACCGCGGCGCAGCTGGAGGAGTACCAGGTGGGGTGGCGGGGGCCCCGGAGGGGGACAGCGTCCCCGGATCTGTGTGTGTGGCCGGCCTGTGGTCCCCATCGAGTGCTGAGTGGACCCAGGACGTGGGGGGGGGTGGAGGTGGGGACCGTGAACCCCAACTCCAGAGCCAGGTCCGGGTTCGGCCGACATTTCTCCCCACAGGACTGCACCTTCTTCACCAAGAAGGAGATCATGCGGTGAGTCTGTGTCTCGGGGGCCGGGGGAGGGGGATGCCCTCCTCTGGCCTGGGCCTCCAGCAGGCTGGGATTGCAGGCATGTGCCAAGGCGCCCGATCTGAGTAGTGATTTGACAGGGCCCAAGAAGGCAAAGCCTCACGGAGGTGGAGCGCTGGAGCGGGAAGGGGGGGCAGGGAGGGACGTGCCATGGCCTTCATGCTGTGGAAGGCACCGGGCCTTTCTCCCAGGATGGCGGGAGCCATGGTGGGTAGAGAGCCAGGAGAGGCCTGAGCCCAGCCCTGGGCCGGGGTGGCACCGGGCCAGGGGGGCTGCAGCCTGTGAGGGTCCCTGGCGCGGGTCCTGCAAGGTGGACACCCTCGGCCTGCGGGCCTTTGTTCAGAGGCCTCGACCCATGAACTCAGAGCTGTGAAACCCAAGCTGGCCAGGCTGGGGGAGGCAGGGCGGGCGGCGCGGCCGGTGGGCAGAGAGCATTGATTATTGATGGGCACACGCTTGGCCGGGCAGCACCATTGTGTGTGGGGGACAGCTGACCGGGTCACCCTGGCCATCACGATCAGGTTACTGCCAGGGAAACTGAGGCAAGGCCAGGCTGACCTCGGGTCAGGCCTCACGGGCAGAGCCCTCCCCCCACCAGATCCAAGGCTGGACCTTGGTCCGTTGTCAGACAGGGAAACCAAGTCGCCTAATCAGCCACTCAGAAGCTGAAATTTAGGGAGCTTGAGGGAACCAGAATTCAGGACTGACTGAGGTTCTAGATCCTTCTTTCAAGGGCTTAGATACCATGTCCTCCAGAAGCTCCCATTGCCCTGATAGACTGGGAACCTCAAGGTCTTCTGAGACGGCTCAGCCGGACCAAGACAGCCGCCAGTGCGACTCCACCGGTAACCTAGGAGCTGTGCTTCCAGTGCTTCTTAAAACACTTTCCATATTTACTTTTTTTTTTTTGTCAGTGGTGGGGCTTGAACACGGTGCCTGGGCGCTGTCCCTGAGCTCTTCTTGCTTAAGGCTGGTGCCCTACCACTTGAGTCACAGCACCACTTCTAGTTTTCTGGTGGTTTATTAGAGATCAGAGTCTCACAGACTTTCCTGACCAGGCTGGCTTTGAACTATGATCCTCAGATCTCAGCCTCCTGAGTAGCTGGGGTGACAAACAAGAATATCACCAAGCCCTGCGGCCCCTGATGTCACCCAGGGAGGGCAGGGCGGGTCCCTCACCGCGGTGGCAGCTCTGCCCGCTCCCACTCTCCCTGCAGGCTCTTCTACCGCTACCAGGACCTGGCCCCACAGCTCGTGCCCCTGGACTACACCAGCGGCCCCCGCGTGAAGGTGCCGTACGAGCTCATTGGGAGCATGCCAGAGCTGAAGGTATGTCCACATCACAGGCCAGGCGCAACCACAGAGTAGAGATGACATCCCCGTGGCAGCCCTGTGAGGGTCCTGCGACCATCCCACTTCACACAGCCACAGAGAACAAGGCTGAAATGAACAGGCAGGAAGGAGGCCGGGCACCTGGGCTCACGCTTGTAATCCCAACCACTCAGGAGGCTGAGATCTGAGGACTGAAGTTTGAAGCCAGCCCCAGCAAGAAAGTCCATGAGATTCCTTTTTTTTGTCAGTTGTGGGGCCTGAACTCTGGGCCTGGGCGCTGTCCCTCAGCTCTTCAGCTCAAGGCGAGCACTCTACCACTTGAGCCACAGCACCACTTCAGGGTTTTCTGTGTATATGGTGCTGAGGAATGGAACCCGGGGCCTCAGGCATGCAAGGCAAGCGCTCTACCACAGAGCCACCTTCCCAGCCCTCCACTTCCAGTTTTCTGGTGGTTTATTGGAAATAAGAGTCTCACGGACTTTCCTGCCCGGGCTGGCTTTGAACTGTGATCCTCAGATCTCAGCCTCCTGAGTGGCTAGGATGACAGGTGAGCCACTGGTGCCCAGCTCCTGAACTTTGTATCTCCAATTAACTTCCAAGAAAAGTCAGAAGTGGAGCTGTGACTCAAGTGGTAGAGCTAATGCTCAGACATGGCGCCCAGGCCCTGGTGGAGCCCCAGGACTGCCATGCGCACCGTAAAGAGCTTGTGCATTTGGTGCTGATGCCCTTAGTCTTTCCGACGCGTGGTTACGGATCTGAGGATGAGGACAGGCCCCTGGGCTGGTTGCACTTTATTGTGAATGATGAAAAGCTCACTGACGGGGAGCTGAATGGATCAGAACGCCAGAAACCAAGTAAAAGTCCAGGCGCACAGCCAGTGTCCGTGCAGCCGGAGCCAGGGCCTCCACGTGGGCTCAGGACTCCTGCACCTCCCAGCCCCTCTCAGGACAAGGCTTCCCGCTCAGGCAGCCTCTGATTGGTCAGTCTGAGTCAGGGATCCATCCACGAGCCAATCACAGATAGAAAATGAATGAGTCTCTCTGGTTGGTCCTTTTAAGAGCCAATCACAAGTACCCGGTGAGGATCGCTGATGGGTCAGTTCGAGTCACATGCCCATCCAAGAGCCAATCACAGTAGACAGGTGAATGAGACGCTCTGATTGGTCGCTTTGGCTCGTGCGCCCATCCGAAAGCCAATCACGCAGTAAGCAACCGACTCAGTGAGGAGCCCCTTGGAGAAGCTCCTTCCTTTCAGGAGCCAATCACATGTGCCAGGTGATCGGTCAGTGGTCACGTGCCAACAGGTGAGTGACCCACTGTGATTGGGTCACCTGCCCACCGGAAGCCCCGCGCCCGGCAGGGGCCTGGGGGGCCCAGGCGGGCGCCCAGCCGGGTCCTTCCGGTCCCCAGGACAACCCCTTCCGCCAGAGGATCGCGCAGGTCTTCTCCGAGGAGGGCGACGGCCACATGACCCTGGACGACTTCCTGGACATGTTCTCGGTGATGAGCGAGATGGCGCCCCGGGACCTGAAGGCCTACTACGCTTTCAGAATCTACGGTGGGCAAGGGGGGGCTGGCCTCCGTGGCTCCCCGAGGTCCCTGTGCCCCGCGCCCCGGGGCCTCTGGGCATCGCGCCCTCGCTCAGCCCTTCCGGCTGGGCCTCGCCCCGGGGCTGGGTCCCACCGCACACGGCCGCACCCCAGGCCCGAGGAAGCCAGAAGGGCAGGGAAGGCGGCTCGCCTCACATGCACGAGGCCCTGGGTTCGAGTCCTCAGCACCACATACGCAGAAAAAGCCGGCAGTGGCGCTGTGGCTCACGTGGGACAGCAGCAGCCTAGCAGGTTAGCAAGGGGGCCGGGCTCGAGCCCCAGCCCCGGTCTCCCGTGTGCTCCACAGACTTCAACGACGACGACTACATCTGCGCGGGGGACCTGGAGCAGACGGTGCGGAGGCTGACGCGGGGCGAGCTGAGCCCTGAGGAGGTGCGGCTGGTGTGCGAGAAGGTTCTGGACGAGGCTGACGGGGACCACGACGGGCGGCTGTCGCTGGAGGACTTCCAGAACATGATTCTGCGGGCGCCCGACTTCCTCAGGTGACGCTGAATGCGCTGGGGGCAGCCCCAGCACCCCCAGATCCCGCTGCACCGGGAGCCAGCCCCCAGCCCCCCCAGATCCCGCTGCACCCCACATCCGCTCGCGCACCGGGAGCCAGCCCCCCAGATCCCGCTGCGGATTCCTGTGTGGCCTGGGGAGAGGGAAGCCGGGGCTGGGGCGCAGGCGGACCCACGCCGGGGCCTGGCGGGGCCGGCTCCGGACACCCGGCCCCCTGCCACCCCATCCTGGGGACAGGAAGGCGGGGGAGGGGCGCCTCGGTGTGCGGTGACCACCCCGCTCCTGTGTCCACAGCACCTTCCACATCCGCATCTGACGCCCACGAGGAGAGGCCCGGGAGGCCGGGCCGGGGGCCGGGCGCAGCTCCCCGTGGAGACTCCCAGAGCTGTGAGAATAAACAGCCACACCTGCTGGCTGGCTGGGCGCTCTGTCTGTCTGTCCGTCCATCTGTCTGTCTGTCCTTCCCCCCATCCCGTCTCTCCTGCCCGGGCTGGCTTTGAACCGCCATCCTCAGACCTCAGCCTCCTGAGTAGCTAGGATGACAGGCGGGAGCCACCAGCGCCCGGCCCCCCGGGAAGTTTTGATCCTCCCTTCTCGGCCTCCCCAACGCTGGGAACATTTTTTTGGCCGGGACAATGGCGGGGCCTCCGCATCCAGGGAACCCGGGGAGCCCCGCACCCCACCCCGCCGGGGCGGGAGTGAGGGGCCCCGGCTGCAGCTGCCGCTCCAGGCTGCGGGGTAGAGGCGCTCACGGAGGTCAGGGTACAGCCGCCCCCGCCCCCCGCATCGGGGAGGCGCCCGGACCCCACACCCCGGGATCCCCACATCCGCGCGGTTTGTGGAGCAGTGCGGCGTCTGTGCGGGAGCTCGCTCCCTGCGCACCCCACACGCCGGCCCCGCGACCCGCACGCTGCCCCCGCACCCACCACAGCACCGCCCTGCGTGGGAATCACGCGTGGACACGCACTCCAGGCACCAGGGAGGCCACGCCCACCGAGCCTTACAGGGAAATACGCCCCGCCTAACTTCCGGTCTCATAGGTGGTCACGCCCACTCGGGCTCACAGGGAGATGAGCCCCGCCCCCACTGGATCTGAGGCCCGCCTGCCCACGGAGCCTTGTAGGGAGTGTAAGTTCCGCCCGCAGATGGGCCTCAAGCAGGCCACACCCACCGGGCCTTGTAGGGCATGTAGGCCCCGCCCAAAGCTTGGCCTAGTGGTGTAGGGGGTCCCGCCCACTGACGGGCCTCAGGCAGGCCACGCCCACCCGTCCCTGTGGCGACGTAAGTCCTACCCACCGCCGCTTGGGCCACGCCCTCTGAGCCTCGCGCCGGCACCCCTCGGCCCAGGAGCCGCGGTCCCGGGGCGGGGAGGGGGGAGACGGGGGCGAGTGGGGTCAGGAGGGCGGGCGGGCCCTCACCTGCGGGCAGGCCTGGGTGAGTAGGTCCCCGTGGGGCCGCAGCGGCGTCCGCTGGTGGTGGGTGACCAGGGCGTCCAGCGAGGCGTGGGCCTCCCCGTCGGGGCCGGAGACGCGGCCGTCGTCCAGCAGCTTCACCATGAAGTGGCGGCAGCAGCCCGGGGCTCTGCGGGGACACGCGGGGCGGGGGTCGCGTCCACGCCGGGCTGCCCGCCGCCCCCCGTGTCCCGGCTGCCATGCCTCAGTTTCCCCGAGTGACACTGCCACCCCGAGCTGCTCCCCGGGGAGACGGTGGCTGCGCGTGGCTCGGTCCCCAGAGCCGGTTCTCCGGGCCAGACCGGCTTGACAGTCCTCAGTTTACCTAACTGCCCAGTGCGGGGTTTGGCCTTGGCCCAGAGGAGACAGATGAGGAGGACCGCAGCCAGAGGCCGGCCCGCTTGGTCTGCTCCCCGGCCCGGGTCTCTCCACATCAGTGCTGGGGAGGCTGTGCGGCTGGGGAGGAGGCCTGGGCCCCCCCCCCGCGCCCTGCCCGGCCTCAGCCCCGCCCACCCCATGTCACCCTAGCCCCGCCCCACCCAGTTCACCCTAGCCCCGCCCGGTTCACCCTAGCTCCGCCCCACCCCGTTCACCCTAGCCCCGCCCACTTCACCCTAGCCACGCCCACTTCACCCTAGCCACGCCCAGCCCAGCCTTACCTGCAGGAGAGCGTGTAGCCCACGTGGCTGTGGCTGACCCGGACGAGGAAGGACCCCGCGGGCTGGGGCTCCAGCAGCTTCTCCGCAGCCCTAGAAAGGCGCCCACAGCGAGGAGATGCGGGGTCCAGCCGCCCACCCCGGCCTCGGAGGCTGTGGGGCGGGGGGAGCACGGGCCTTCGCACCAAGGACCTCACAAGCCCAGATGGAAGGGACACCAGCCCGAGGGTGACCTTTCACCTCCTAAATGCCTCCAGTCCCGCTCCGGGGGCAAGGGGCGACCGTGGGTGGCGCTGGGCACCGCGGCTCCCGCCCGGCATCCCAGCCGCTCAGGGTTCGAAGCCAGCCCGGGCGGGAGACCGGAAGTGGCGCTGTGCGGGTGGGGGGGCAGACTTCTGCAGGCAGAGCTGCGGGGCGGGGCGGGGCGGGGCGGGGCGCGGCGCTCACTCTCGGGAGATGGTCCCGTGGAACCACTCGGGGATCCCCTCGGCGGTCAGCTGCGCCACCTGCGTGTGCACGAACCAGTCCAGCCGTGGGGGCAGCGGCGGGGGCGGCTCCGGCTGGAGCTGCACCGTCCCTGCCGCACACGGTGCCCCAGGGCTGGGGCTCAGCCGAGCCGGGCGGGGCCGCCTGCAGTCCCGCAGTCCCAGGCCTGGCCAGGGGCTTTGCAGCGAGGCCTGGTCTCAAAGGAAAAAACAAGGTTTCTGAAGGTGGCGGACGCTTCTGATTGAATCCATGGCCTCCAGCCGCCTCCTCCCCGGGAGAGGCGGTGGCCAGGCAGCGAGGCCTGGGTCTGGTCGGGGGCCACAACGCCCTGGAGGGAGGAAAACAAACCCCGGGTCGGGGCTGGGAAGGTGGCTCAGCGGTAGGGCGCTCGGTAGGGCGCTCGCCTCGCATGCATGAGGCCCTGGGGTCCATTCCTCAGCACCCCATAAGCGGAAAAAGCTGGACGTGAGTGGTGCTGTGGCTCAAGTGGTAGAGCGCGAGCCTTGAGCAAAAGCAGCTCAGGGACAGCGCCCCGGCCCTGAGTTCAAGCCCCAGGGCTGACCCACAAATCACAAACACCCACACGGGGCCAGGCCTGCACAGCTGCCTCCTGCTGCCTTCCTCGCTGCGCTTCCTTTGGGTAACTATTTGAGGTGGGGTGCACTGTGACCCCAAGCTGGCCTCAACTCTCCAGCCTCTGGCCTGCGATTTTAGTAATGTCCTCTCCTCCCCAGCCACCCCTGCTCCCCGGGCCCCCCAGGCCGAGCCCGTGTACCTGGAGGTGCTGGGCGCTGGGTTTCGATTCCCGGGGTGAGCGTGAGCAGGACAGCCACTTCCTGGGGTGCAGGTGGGGGGGCGGGGCCAGAGCCTGGGCCTTGATGGCGTGCCCACGTGTCCTGGGTGCCAGCAGAGAGGAGCCCGCGGGTGACCCCAACACCCAGGGCATCGCAACCCCCCCCAGCCCAACGGCAGGATCTTGCGCTCCCTGGGCGGGGCCCAGGCACCCACAAGCAAACCACTTCCTCCTCCGCCCAGTGGGGCAGGGTAACCCCGGGGGACTCAGCCCTGCTCCCCCACCCCCGGGGGCGGAAGGGGGCGCTGGTGTCGGTGGCCCCCTCGGGCGCATGAGGCTCAGCCTTTCGGGGCTCTGGTTCTGCACCCCTGAATCCAGCAGGCTGGCGTTTTCTTCCTGCTCCTCTTCCACGCGGGGGTTTGAACTCAGGGCCTTGCTGCACCTCCGCGGCCCCTCCCCATCCGGCCTTGTCTCTAAATTGTGTCCCGGGATGACAGACCTGCCCTACCGTGCCCGTGTCTTTGTCCAGATGGGGGTCCTGTAAAGGTTACCAAGACCAGCCTTGAACTGCAGTGCTCACACCAGCCATCCGAGCAGCTGGGGTGACAGGTGTGAGCTTAGATCCCCAGCTTTGTCAGGAGCCTCTGGGCTGTGGGCTCACCCAGTAGGTTTGGGCTCGCCCTTGGGTGCCTGGGGAGGGGCTGGAAGGGGAGGGGACACTCACCTCCCATGGGGCCAGTGGCCACAGCACCAGCTCAGCTCTGGTGGGGGCAGGGGTCCCTGATGTCCTGGGGGGCTCAGGCTCCCCCCCCCAACTGCAATTCCTGTTATCTACTGTTCTGTGAGCATCCCACTCATCCATTCATTCACTAATTCAATCACTCATTTATCCGCTCTCCTGCTCACTGGTCCATCCAGTCTATCTTCCGGTCACTCATTCAATATCCTGAGTTCATTCACCGATTCTCATCCATTGACTCATTCAATGCATCGATAATTCATTCACCTGCAGGGCAGGGCAAACCCTGCTGGAGAAGACACTGTTAGAAGCCAGAGGAGGGAAACAAGCCGGGCCTGGGGGTCACACCTGTAATAGCAGGCCCGCAGAGCCTGAGCGTTCCGAAGACCTGGAATGCCAGTTCTCTGACTCTCAGAAAGCCAGGAGTGGCCCAAGAAAGACCAACTGCTCCCGGCATTGCAGACATCCTCCACTCTCCCCTAAAAGGGAGTTAATCAGCACCCAAAGCTTCCCAGATCTCGGTGTTAGATAAAGGCTTGTTATGCAAATTGCGGCTTTTCCTGCCTGGCCAGGGCTTCCTAAGATCTGGAGGTCACTGCTTCATGGTGGTGTCTCTAACTTCAGAGATTGCAGCCTTGATTTCTTCACACACTCCCATCCCTAATTCCCTAAAGGCTCTGTGAACCTAAATCAATCACGGCCCTGTGAACCGGACCTTGGGGCGTCTGTTGCTGGTGAGAGGCCCCGGCCTCCCTCTGTGCCCCAAACCCAGTTTCATTGTCCGGTTTCAGCTGCTGGTCACCTTGGGTTGCAACAGGGTTGTGAGTTCAAGGCCAGCCTGGGGTACAAAGGCCCTGTCTGAAAATACACAATGCCCCGGTAGAGAATATGAGAATACTGACATAACATGCTACTTAACATGACATAGTGTGCTATTAAATACACACGTGACGTGTGCCATTAAATACTGACATGATGTGTGGTGCTATGGTAGGCTATTCAATAGATACATTGAGTGCATGTGTGCTGTGAAAGACATGAACAGTTAAAGTAGGAGTTAGAAGGTAGAGCTAAGGAAGGGGTAGTAAGAACACACAGGGGGAGCCCAACCAGCCCTCATCCATCACCAGACCTGACCAGCAGCCAAGCCGTCACCAAGGCAACCCCGGTGCTCCGACATCGGCAGAAATGAACATACAGACACCCGGGCAACGGAGGCCCAGGGAGTCAGCCTCCCCGAGCGCGGAGTCTCCACATCGGGCCGACCCTCCCTTGGCTGACCCGCCCCGGCCAGGCAGCCGCTTCTCCCTCCAGCGACTCGGAGCAGCCCGAGGATGCCCACGGCGGACGTGGGCTCGCTCAGTAGGATTAGGCGAAGGAGTCAGTGATTGGTACGGATGGTATTTGAAGTGCTTAATAAACTGAAACTATTACATGTAAGCGTGGGGCTGTTGATATGCAAACTCGTCTCTCTCTCTCTCTCACACACACACACCCATTTTTCACCCTTGGTACAGCAGTCAAGAAATCAAGCTGGTGCTGGTGGCTCCCACCTGTCATCCTCGCTATTCAGGAGGCTGAGATCTGAGGATCGCAGTTCAAAGCCAGCCCACAGGAAAGTCTGTGAGACTCTCATCTCCAATAAACCATCAGAAAACTGGAAGTGGCGCTGTGGCCCCAGTGGTAAAGGGCTTGCCTTGAGCTGAAGAGCTGACGGACAGCACCTGCCTAAGCCCAGAATTCAAGACCCACAACCAACTAAAAAAAAAAAACAAAAAGAAAAAAAAATCACTTCCCTTCAGTGTAAGCAAGACATTATATCTCCCAATCTGCTCAACTCCCAAGCGTTTGAGGTACTCAATATACAACATGAATTCAGGATTTTCTTTTTGCCAGTCTTGGGACCTGAACTCTAGACCTGGGTACTGTTCCTGAGCTTTCCGCTCAAAGTTAGCGCTCTACCACTTGAGCCACAGTTCCATTTCCCTGTTTTCCTGGTTAGTTGGAGATAGGCGTCTTGTGGACTTTCCTGCCTGGGCTGGCTTTGAACTTCGATCCTCAAATCTCAGCCTGTTGAATAGCTGGGCTCAGGGATGCACCACTGACACCAGGTGAATTCAATATTCTTCTAGGTGGTGCTGGAACGGAGGGACTCAGCCTTCTGAGGGAGGCGCTCTACCACCCAGCCAGGCCTCCGGCCCTTCAAGCTTGAGTTACTGTGTAGATAGTGCTTCATGCCCTGCCTCCTGTGCAGCCGGGACCCCAGGCTTGCTGGGTGCTGCGCACCCAAGCAGTTTGCTTCCTTTTTAACCCTCAGGGAACTGCTTTTCTGAAGGTTCCGGCTTTGGCCAGGTGACTCGGCCCTCATGAATTACACTTTAGTTACAAACTTTTCCTGAGTGCTTTTCATGAAGGCATCCCCTTGGACACTTCTGGAAGCCCAAGCTAGGTATGGTGACTCACGCCTGTGATCCTAGCCACTCAGGAAGCTGAGACCTGGGGATCCAGGTTGGAAACAAACCCAGGTAGGAAATTCTGTGACTCTTATCTCCAATTATCCACCGGAAAACAAGAGTGGAGCTGTGGCTCTGAGTAGCAGAGCGCTCGCCCTGAGGGAAAAAGCTCAGAGATGGTCTCGAGGCCGAAACTCGCAACCAAAAGGAAAAGAAAGCTCCTTAAGTTAAGCCACATCCTTTTGCAGATTGTGGACCTGAGCTCAGCCAATGGAGGGTAGAGGGGCCTGAGCTCAGCCAATGAGGGTGGAGGGGCCTGAGTTCAGCCAATGAGG
Organism: Dipodomys ordii; assembly: GCF_000151885.1. NCBI lineage: Eukaryota > Metazoa > Chordata > Mammalia > Rodentia > Heteromyidae > Dipodomys > Dipodomys ordii. The sequence goes on from NW_012267324.1 coordinate 1,055,193, forward strand.
GTGGAGGGGCCTGAGTTCAGCCAATGGGGGGGTGGACGAGCCTGAGCTCAGCCAATGGGGATAGAAGGGCCTGAGCTCAGCCAATGGGGGAAGAGGTGTGGGCGAGGCCTGGTTAGGGATAAAAAGGGAGTGGTCTTCCTGCCATGTGCTGCCCAGCAGCGTTTTGGCTGATGGCGCCCCTCCTGCAAAGGGCCTTGTGGAGTTAGTGTCCTCCATGACACCCCAACATCCCGAGCTATTTCTGTGTGAGTCCTGGGTCTTGAACTCAGGGCCTGGGCACTGTCTCTGAGCTTCTTTTGCTCAAGCCACAGCCCCACTTCCGGCTTTTCTGTGTACGTGTACTGAAGAATCGAACCGAGGGCTTCATGCATGCTAGGCGATCACTCCACCACTGAGCCACCTTCCCAGCCACTGCCAAATTATTTCTAACATTGAGGTCTTTTTTTCTTGGAGGGGTCTGTTTGGCCTCAATCTTCGAATCTCTGCCTCCCAATACATTAATTTTTTTGTCGGTTGTGAGGTCTGAACTCTGGGCCTGGGCGCTGTCCCTCAGCTCTTCAGCTCAAGGCGAGTGCTCTACCACTTGAGCCACAACACCACTTCTGGTTTTCTGGTGGTCATCCTGTCCGGGCTGGCTTTCAACCCTGATCCTCAGAACTCAGTTTCCTGAGAAGTTAGGATGACGGGTGTGAGGCACTGGTGCCAGTGAATTATTTTTACTTAGGGTATTTCTAGGGTTTGTGATGGGTTATCAGGACACAACGACATGGCTAAGGATGGCTGAAAGCCACATGCTGTAATGTACTCTTTGCAGGGCTGTGACCCTGAGCCTTGCCTGGGCCATCAGTCTCTGCCCCTGAGCCCCGTTCCCCCACCCCAAGCTATTCTTAGACAAGATGTGAAAGAGGAAGCTGTTTGAAGGACACAGGCAGCCTCTTGGGGTGCCTGAGCTCCAGACCGAGGTCTCTCCTCGCTGGCTGCTCAGCCTCAGGTCATTCTGCACAGGGAGAAGGTCTTAGCCAGGGAGGGTTTGGGCCCAAGGCTGGGCCTCCTGCCCACAACTCATGACCAGTGAAGGTGTGCATTTCTGGAATCCCAGCACAGGGGAGACTGGGAGGTTAAAGCTCCAGGTCAGGCTGGGTCCAGTACCTAATGAAAATGCGGCTGCGGCGGCTCACGCCTGTAATTCCAGCTTCTCAGGAGGCTAAAATCTGAGGGTTGTGGTTCAAAGCCAGCCTGGGCAGGAAAGTCATGTGATTCTCCAGTGAACTACCAAAAAGCTACCAAGTGGTGTTGTTGTTCAAGTGGTAGAGTGACAACTTTGTACACACACACACAAAGACAGACACACAGCTCAGCAGTGACACCTGAGGCGCTGGGTTCAGGCCCAGGCCCAGCGCTCGCTGTGCACTGTCAGGCCCAGCAGCCTCAGCTTCCCACCAGGCCCGGCGCCGTGCCCAGGCCAGGGCAGGGCAGGGCAGGGCAGGCCAGGGCAGGGGTGCTGGCGGAGGCTGGGGGCCTCGGGGTCCCCCGAGCCGAGCGTCTGGCGGGGGCAGTGCCAGGGGCCGCAGGATGGGGCTCCGTGGGGCCCTTTGTTTCTTCGAGACCTGGGCTTCCGACGGCGCCCAGGCCGGCGTGGTCGGGCCCGCCGGG
>NW_012267324.1:1057475-1058079 GCF_000151885.1 Dipodomys ordii
GGTCAGGGGTCGCGCAGTGCGCACGCGCCGCCGCCAGGCTCCGCCCTGCCCCCCACTCACCAGCTTCTTGTCCATTTTGGCTTTGATGTCCCTGGCGAGCGTGAAAAACGCCTGCGGGGGAGCGGGGTGGGGGAGGGGGTCAGCGCGGGGAGGGGCGCGGCCCCGCCCCCTGACCCGCGACCCCTGCCGGGACCCCCGTGGCTCACGTTCTCCACGTTGATGTTGGCCTTGGCGCTGGTCTCCATGAACTTGATGCCGTAGTCCAGCGCCAGCTGCGGGGCAACCGCATCCCGGTTACCGGGCGGCGCGGGGCTCCCCTGGGATCGCGTCTCGGGAACGCCCCCGCCCCCCGCCCCGGCGGCTTCCAACCGAGACCCCGGCGGCCCGCGGGCGGCGCACCCACCTTCTCGCCCCGCTCCTTGGACACCTGCCTCTTGTCGTTCACGTCGCACTTGTTCCCCAGGATCATCTTCTCCACGTCCGCCGATGCGTGCTGCAGAGGGACGCAAGGCTGCCATGGCGCTGCAGCCCCGGGCGACGGGGCGTGGAGCCCGCCCGCCCCGCCCCCAGCTCCTCCCCTCCCCGGTGCCCCGGCCCCGCCCCC
>NW_012267324.1:1059267-1065730 GCF_000151885.1 Dipodomys ordii
CCCTCCCTGGCCCCGCCTCCCCTCGGCCCCGCCCCCACCTCCTCGATGTTGCGGATCCAGTTGCGGATGTTGTCGAAGGAGCGCTCGTTGGTGATGTCGTAGACCAGCATGATGCCCTGGGGGACGCGGGGCTCAGGGCGGGAGGGCACCCCAGCCCCAGCCCCCCTCCCCGCCGGCCAGGGGCCCACGCGAGGCCGGGCGCCGGGCACCAGGGCCCTCGGCCGCCCGCACCGCAAACGCCCAGATCCTGCCATTCCTCGGGAAACTGAGGCTCAAGGACGGCTGCCTGGCGCCTGTCACCCGCCCACCCTGGAGGCCGGGTCTGAGAGCAGCTCCCCGCCAGCCGGGCGCCCGGGGCCTCTCCCCTCCCGGGGCCTCCTGGAAGGGGGCTGCGGCGCAAGTGCGAGCAGCAGCCCGAGCTCAGCAGCAGCAGCAGCAGCAGCAGCAGCAGCAGCGAGCGCCCAGCCCCGATGGAGCCCCAGGACCAGCACAAAGAGGGAGAGAGCGACAGGGGAAGCCGCAGCACCCGGGTTGCGGCTCGGGCCCTCCGCCTGCCCCAGGCCCCGGTCCCCGCGCGGCCCCGTGGCCGGTGCCTCCAGGAACAGGTTTGCTCTTTTCGGGGTGCAGGGTTTGAACTGGGGGCCGTGCTCTCGCCGGGCGGGCACCGTCCTGCGAAGCTGGGACCCGGCCTTGTGCCTCCCTCGCTCTCTTTCAGGGTGACAGGCGTGCCCCACCACGGCTCGGCTCGTACTGGTGGGGAGGGAGCCGGCTAGCTTGCTGCCGGGGATGGCCTTGAACCACAATCCTCCCGGCCTCCGCCTCCAGAGTAGCAGAGTTCAATTTCGATTTTAACGATTTAAACTGAAATGGTGGCCAGGTAGCGGGAGGCCCGGGCGATGTCAGGAAGACAGCCCTGGGGACGCCCACACCGAGGCCGCGGGGCCACGAACTGCAGTGAGTGGGGCGGGCTGGGCGGGGGCCCGGCCAGTGGGGAGACCCTTTGGGAAGCCCTACCATGGCGCCCCGGTAGTAGGCGGTGGTGATGGTCCGGAAGCGCTCCTGGCCCGCTGTGTCCCTAGAGCCGGGGGAAGCGGGAGGTCGGTGACGGAGGCCCGAGCGGGGCTTTCCTCTGCTCCTCAGCACCGGGATTTGAACTCAGGGCCTCAGGGTTGCCAGGCCCCGCTCTGCCCCTTGAACCCGCCCCCCCAGCCCTTTCCTTAGGGCCTCGTGGTAGGGGCCCCCTCCCTCCCCAGTGTGCTTCCTCTGGTACTCAGACGGCCGGCACAGGCCTCCGCGCCAGCTTCTGGGGGAGATGGGGGCTCGGAGTCCGGGGGCTTGCGCAGGGTCTGGCAGCGGGCCCCAGGCTGGCTGGGAACCACTGTCCTCTGCCTCCGACCGCTCAGACCCCGGTGTGGCCGCCAGCCCCGGCCCCCAGCCCTTCCTGGGGTTCACCCTCACACTCAGCCAGCAGAGTCTGCTCTGCCCCACCACAGACGAAGACCGCAGCTACAGCCCAGTCACCACCCACTCCCTGCCGGGCTTCTGGAATATTATCTCCCGTTTTCTGGTCACACTACTGGCGGTGAAGAGCTGTGTTATGGGTGTGGCGGCTCACACCTGTAATACTAGCAACCTAGGAGGCAGAGACTGCGAACACTGCTGTGAGACCCCATCTCAACTGATGAAAAGCCGGGCCATGGTGAGTGTGATTGTACCGTATGCAAGATGCGTACCCAGGAAAATCATGGTCCCGGCCAGCAAGAGGATTCCATCCTCAAAGTAAGAAACGTGGGTGGAGTCGGGAGGGGCTGGGGGTACAGAGCAAGGGCTGGCCTGGGGCTCCCCAGGAAAGAGGAGGTGACAGTGGACCTTTGTGGTTGAGGGTGAGTGGCTGGGCGTGGGGACCCTCCCGCCACCCACCACCAGGCAGGGGGATCTGGAGCTCAAGGCCAGCCTGGGCTACAGAGACCCGATCTCCACAGACACACAGACAGCACCCCACCCCCACCCCATGCTGGGGCTCCTGGCTGGGGCCCTGCGCAGGGCTGGGCCAGGCCTGACCAGAGGCCACGCGGTGCAGCTCCCCGGCTGCGAGAGCCTGCAGGAGCAGGAGCTCACACCTGGCATCCAGCCACTCAGGAGGCTGAGAGCCGAGGATCCCAGTTTGAAGCCAGACCAGGCAGGAAAGCCCATGACACTCTCATCTCCAATGAGCCAGCAAAAAGCTGGGAGTGGCCTGAGACTCAGGAGGTAAAGCGCCAGCCTGGAGTGAAAAGCTCAGGGGCAGCGCCCAGGCCCCAAGTTCTCGTCCAAGGACTGGCGGGAAAAGCCATGCACCAGAGGTGGCGGGAGACTCACCAGATCTGAAGCTTGATTCTCTTGCCATCCAGCTCTATCGTCCTAATTTTAAAGTCAATTCCTGAAAGAAGAAAATGGCTCTGTCAGTCCCTGCCTGCAGGGTCTCGGTGTCAGGACACGCTTCCTCCTCTCCCAGAAGGAGGGCCTGTGGTTGGGGGCGGGGCCAGGGCAGCCAGAGCCTCCCCACCTGCACAGGCCCAGCCCCCACTCCCACAGTGCCCTGCAGACCCCACATACCCACAGTGCCCCGCAGACCTGAGCTCCCCTCCCCCAATGCCCTGCAGACCCCACAGACCCACAGTGCCCTGCAGACCTGAGCTCCCACAGTGCCCTGCAGACCTCCCAGCCCCCACTCCCACAGTGCCCTGCAGACCCCACATACCCACAGTGCCCCGCAGACCTGAGCTCCCCTCCCCCAATGCCCTGCAGACCCCACAGACCCACAGTGCCCTGCAGACCTGAGCTCCCCTCCCCCAATGCCCTGCAGACCCCACAGACCCACAGTGCCCTGCAGACCTGAGCTCCCACAGTGCCCTGCAGACCTGAGCTCCCACAGTGCCCTGCAGACCCCACAGACCCACAGTGCCCTGCAGACCTGAGCTCCCACAGTGTCCTGTGATGTTCACAGGCCATGCCCCCAGTAACCCCCCTCGTCCGTGTGTCTTTCCCAAGTGATGGCTGTGCTCACACTGGCCCAGAGGTTCCCCGGTCTCACAGGCGTAAGTCACATGGTCTACGAGGCAGATCTCAAAAAACTTAAGCTGGGCGCTGGTGGCTCCCGCTACCTGTCATCATAGCTACTCAGGAGGCTGAGATCGGAGGATCACAGTTCAAAGCCAGCCCAGACAGCAAAGTCCATGAGACTCTGATCTCCATTAAATCACCAGAAAACCGGAAGTGGCGCTGTGGCTCAAGTGGTAGAGCACTCGCCTTGAGCTGAAGAGCTGAGGGACAGCGCCTAGGCCCAGAGTTCAAGCCCCACGACCGAGACACACACACACACACACACACAGCAAGCTGGATGGGCAGCGCAGGCGCATAATTCCAGATGGAAGAGACAGAGGCCAGAGGATCATGAATTGGAGGCCAGTGTGGGGCGGCATGGTGAGACTTTACTTCAAAAATCTCAAAAACAAAAAACGAACCCCCTTTCCCCATGTCCCCTGCCAGTTCCCCCAGAATGCAGGAAGGCCCGTGGAACACCTGTGCGCATGCACCTGGCCCCCCCCCAACACGGCTCCTGGCCACAGGGCCCCCCTCCCCCAGCTTCGGGATTCTGTTCTTGGGGAGGTGCTGGGGACGGAGCTGGGTTGCAGCCCTGCCAGGCAGGTGCTGCACGCCACACCCTCGGGGCACCCTCGGCACTTTTTGGCACTGGTTACTCTTTTTTTTTTTTTTTTTTTGTCGGTCGTGGGGCTTGAACTCTGGGCCTGGGCGCTGTCCCTCAGCTCTTCAGCTCAAGGCTAGCGCTCTACCACTTGAGCTACAGCGCCACTTCCGGTTTTCTGGTGGTTTATTGGAGATCGGAGTCTCACGGTCTCTCCTGCCCCGGCTGGCTTTGAACCGTGATCCTCAGATCTCAGCCTCCTGAGTAGCTAGGATTACAGGCATGAGCCACCAGCGCCCGGCTTGGCACTGGTTACTCTTGAGACGCGCCCTCCTTCCTGCCCAGGGCAGGGCAGGGCAGCGACTACAAGCCTAGTTTTCATTTCCCTTTGGAGCTGAGCCGGTAGGCGAGCCCCACCACGCCCAGATTTAAGTTCATGAAACTCTCACCTCAAACGAACCACCGAAAAGCTGGAAGTGGACCTGTGGCCCAAGTGGTAGAACACTGGACTTGAGTAAAAGCTCAGGGACTGTGCCCAGGCCCTGAGTTCAAGCCCCAAGACACACATGCATGCACGCATGCACATACCCAGCCAGGGGTCCCTGTCATCGTACTGAGACTCTGTCTAGAAAGCCTGGCCTGGCCCTAGTGTGGGCAGGGATTCGGTCACCATGGCTTTTGGGGATCTCTGGGGACAGGGACAGCCACAGGAGGGAGGGGCTGCCTGGGAGTTTGCCGGGAGCAGGGACCCCAGACCCCAAGCCGCGCCCCATTCCGGGAGCGGGGAACCCCAGACCCCAGGCCGCGCCCCATCCTGGGAACGGGGAACCCAGACCCCAGGCCGCATCCCATCCCGCTTCCAAGTCACGCCATGGTGTCTTCCCAGCCACGCATGCTCACACCTGCGTACACGCAAAGCGCAGCGCAGCACAGCAAGCACAGCACAGCACAGCGCAGCGCAGTGCAGCACAGCGAGGCCTGGTGAGCCGGCGGAGCACAGGCCACGGGCGAGGGTTCCGAGCCGTGCATCCCCTTGAAGCCCTAAGCGGCCACAGAGCCGGAGGCCGCACCAGGCTGCAGGCAGTGGCGGGAGCGGAGCCATGCTGCCCGGGGACCGTGGCACTCGCCTGCCGGTGCTCAGGCGCACAGGGCCAGGAGGGGCTTTTTCTAGAATGCTCCCCACACTGGGGCCTGTCTTCCACTGGGCTTTATTAACACACGGCGTTTCATTAAAACGGATCAACTTTATGAGGCCATAACTTCAAAATCAAAGCGAAGATCGCTTTCCTAGAAGACAGCGGTCGTGGGCAGCCCACGGACTAAAGACAGAGGAGTGATCGGCGTGGTCCCGGGTTCAAATGCTGCCTCCACCTTGCCAGCCCCCCTGAGCAAGCCCCATGCCACCTGCAAGTGAGGGGAGCCTCCGTGAGACCCTGCAGTGCCGACTGCCTGCGTGTGCGCGTGCGTGTGTGCGCGTGCATGGGGGGACGGCAGTTCTGGCCCAGAATTCAAAAGCACGACAGGAAGCCCTCCTGACTTCCTGTTGGCTGTGCTGCGCGGGGCAGGAGTCTCGGGCTGGGAAACCGAGGCACAGCCTGGCTGAGGGAGTCGCAGTCCAGGGAGTTCCACTTCCTGGTTCGTGGGGCTCAGGGACTGACTCCCCAGCTGGACCTTGGAGTGGGGAGGGGAGGGCTGCGGGCACCTGCACGGGTCACAGGGCCCTGGGCGCGGGCCAAGGCAGGGTGCACTTGCTTGAAGAAAAGAGAGGCTCAGAAAGGGTTAGTGCCTGCTCACGAGCAAACAGCAGCGGGGCGCCGTGGCTCACGCCTGTCATCCCAGCCACTTGGGAGGCAGAGGTCTGAGGAGTGAGGCTCAGAGCCAGCCCAGACGGGAAAATCCATGCTTTTGTTTTATTTGTCAGTCATGGGCTGGTGCTCAGGGCCTGGAGCTGTGTCTGAGCGTCTGAGCTCAGGGCTAGCCCTCTATCTCATTGAGCCACCGTTCTACTTCCCGTTTTCTGGTAATTAATTGTGGAGATGAGTCTCAAAGACTTTCCTGCCTGGGCTGGCTTTGAACCACGATCCTCAGATCTCAGCCTCCTGAGTCGCTGGGATGACGGGTGTGAGCCATGGGGCTTCTGTGGGATTCTCATCTCCCTTGAACAGCTGAGAAGACAGCAGAAGTCTGCCGTGGGAAAGCAGGACACCGCTCACTGCCCTCCCGGCCGGGCCTCTTTGGCTGTTTTTGTGGCCGGGCCAGCGGTCAGCGGCCAGCGCGGCTCCTGGGGCTGGCAGAGGCAGGCTGTGACGTCCAGCCACCCTGGAGCATGCCTGTGTGCAAAGGGACTGTGGTGCTGGGGCCTGTGATGGGAAGCAGGGCCGGGCGGCCTGTGCCGCTCAGGCTGTCACTCACTTGCGGGGCTATCACTTCGGGGAGCAGGGCCAGGAAGGGGCTCCACGCCGGCATGGCGTGCGGATTGCAGGGAGGGGGGGAGAGATGGCACCTCGGGGCGGTGGGTCACCTGGGCCTCAGATCACACGGGGTCAAATTCCACCGCTGCCACCTGCAGGCCGTGGCCTTCAGCGAGAGCCCCCGCAGCCCGGACTCCGGCCGGCCCTCCATCCCCGGGCCAACCTCCAGGCCTCAGTTTCCACTTCTGCTAAGGCTGGAAACCCTGAAGTTAGACCGGCCAGGGTTGGAAGACGGCGCGGCCAGACCCGAGCCGGGCCGACCTGCGACCGGCGGCTCCTCCGCGCAGCCCCCAGCCGTCCTGCGGCC
>NW_012267324.1:1066405-1071644 GCF_000151885.1 Dipodomys ordii
CCCGGCCCCTCGGGCGCGCCCCGCCCAGCCCCCCGGAGCCCGGCCGTCCCCGGGCGCCTACCTATGGTGGAGATGAAGGTGGAGTTGAAGGCGTCCTCGGAGAAGCGGAACAGGACACAGGTCTTCCCCACCCCCGAGTCCCCGATCAGCAGCAGCTTGAACAGGTAATCGTAGGTCTTCGCCATATTACACTCTCTCCCGGACGGGAAGTGCGGCCGGCGCCGCGCCACTGGCCGGCGCATCCGTCCGTCAGACGCGAACCCACCCCCTATTGGCTGCCGGCCCGCCGACGTCACCGAAGCTGCGCCCGCCCCGACCCCGCCCTGCGCGGGGAGAACTGAGGAAGGGGCGAGCGCCGCGCAGAGCCGGAAGCAGCTCGGCCGCGCCGCCCATTGGCCGGCGTGTGGGATCAGCCGCGTTCTGATTGGCCCGCGGGAAGAGTCGGGGGGCTTCAAATGAGAACCAGGTGGGGGGCGTGGCGCTCGCGTCCCCGCCTTCGGGGCCGCGGCTCTTCGGAGGGCTCCGCCCCGCCCTCTCGTCGGGAGGGGTGCCAACAGCTCAGCGCGCCTTCGGCTCGGCGCTTGGGGGCGCGATGCGCGTGCGCACGGGCGAACGGTCCGCTCCAGCAGGCGGCGCACGCGCGTGGCGACACGGAAGCCCCGCCCTCCCCCCGGGCGCGCAGCCGCAGTGCGCGCCCCGAGGCGAGCGCGGGAACGGGCGGGCCACGCGGCGAGGACGGACGCAGCGACCGCGGGGTTCGTGTAAAAGTTTATTTTGCCCAAAAATGTAGAAAAAGTGGTGAGTGTGACACAGGGCGGGGCAGCGGGGCGGCTCAGCCTGGCCCGGCCGTAATAAATAGGAGCGGGGCGGGGCCGGCGAAGCTTCTAGAAGCGGCGGCGAGGCTGTGAACCGGCGCTGACCCCCCCACGGCCGGACGGTGTGACGTCGGCTGAGAGGTGACGAAGACCGAGGCCGGACTGCGGGTGCCCCCGGCCATCCAGAAGCTTCTATGCCAGCTCGCCCTCGGGGTGCCCCCGGCCTTTGACCTGGGCTCTGTTGGGGGGTGGGGGGCTGGAGACCCGCCCCGTCCGCTCTTTGGGCTGGGTTTTCCCGCACGGGGCGCGGAGGCTCCCCGAGGCCCGCAGGGACCGGGATCCCCGCAAGGCGCGGCGGGGCCTGGGCCGCCCTGCGGGGCCTCCCTGCGGGGCCTGGGCCGCCCTGCGGGGCCTCCCTGCGGGGCCTGGGCCGCCCTCCGCTCGGGTCTGCTCTTTGATTTGCCCCCTGCCCTGCGAGCTCACACCGCCAGCGGCGAGGAAGGTTCTAGCACGGTCCAGAGCCTTGTGGGTTGCTGGCTGCGCGTCCTATTCCACCATTTCCCAATCCAGCCTGAAGAGAACAATCAACCGACCCTGCCTAAGGAAGAAAGGTAGCGCGTATAGAAAGGGCTAGAAAGAAGCGGTGCTCCGGGAAGCGAGGGGGGCGCTGGACTGCGGTGCGTGCGCAAAGCTTGTCTGATACAAAATGCGTGGCCAGGAACTCAGCATCCGCTCCCAGTCTCACGCTGAGCCCGCTGGACTCCAGGATTCCTTAAATACAGTTGAGTTCATTGAGCGTCTGGTCCAGTGTTTGGTGCAAACCCACGTTCTCTTCTTTGGCCTGCGCTAGTTTCTCTGGGGGAGGGGGAAGAGAGAGGAACGAATGAATGAGCATCGACATCCTCAAAACAATGTCGAGGGAACCTCCAACGTCCAGACTAAAAGTCAAAATGCTTTTCTCTGTGTGTGTCAGTCCTGGGACTTGAACTCAGGACCTGGGTGCTGTCCCTAAGCTTTTTCCTTCAAGGCTGGTGGCACTTGAGCCACAGCTCCACTTCATTTTCTGGTGGTTCATTGGAGATAAGAGACTCATAGACTTTTCTGCTCAGGCTGGCTTTGAACTGCGATCCTCGGATCTCAGTCTCCTGAGTAGCTGGGATGACAGGTGTGATGAGCCACTGGTGAATATGTTGCACACATGAGGATTCTTTGCCTGTCTGAAATGCAAACTGAATCCCCTGCCCCCCCCCCCCAGCCCTGCGTGCAACAGAGACGTGAGTGGCGTCACATTCCTGGCTGTGATCTGTGTGTAACAAGGGGCGGGGGGCGCCAGGGACACAGACGGGGGACAGGATGGTCACCATAACAACGACAGCAGAAGCTATGGAGTAAGTCATAATGAAGATTTCTAGGCCCAGAGACAGTGCACGCCTGTAATCCTGGCTTCACTCCGGAGGCTGAGATCTGAGGGTGGCGGTTCAAAGCCAGCTCGGGAAAGTCTGTGAGGCTCATCTCCACTTACCACCCAACAGCTGGGCGCGGCGCTGGAGCTCACGGGGTAGAGCGGCAGCCTTGAGAGACAGAGCCGGGGGCAGCGCCTGCCGGCCGGGTGCCAGCACAGTGTTTAGTTGTCGTGGAGATGCATTTCCCCTCCACACCCCTGGCCCAGCCCGGTTCAGGGAGGTGCCTGTGTATCCATGGCAACGGATTCAAACAGAACTGAAACTGAAGCCAGGGCGGCGAGGCCCAGCAAATACACAAGATGAGGCCCGGTGGCTGCGTCTCCTAGAACTGTGCACCTCTTCATCCCACAAAGCCAGGAAATTTCACTGAGCTCAGTAGCTCCTGCCTGTCATCCCAGCGATGCAGGAGGCTGAGATCTGAGGATCGCGGTTCAAAGCCAGCCCCGGCAGGAAAGCCTGTGAGACTCTTATCTCCAGTGAACCACCAGAAAACTGGAAGTGGCGCTGTGGATCAAGTGGTAGAGTGCTCGCCTTGAGCTGAAGAGCTGAGGGTCAGCGCAAGGCCCAGAGTTCAAGCCCCACGACTGACAACATCAAACGACAGGGCCTTGGTCATGGCCGGAGTGCAGCTGTCCTGCCGGGGTGACAGGCCCAGTCCCCCGTTTTCTTAGCTGTGTTGTAAGAGTGGGATGGGGGTGAACAGGATCGGGGTTGGCTGTGGCAGTGAGGACAGGGGTCCTGACCCCAGCCCTGCGAGAAACAGACAAGAAAGAACAGGAGGCCTGAGGAGACCGCACTGTTGCTGCTGTTCGGACGCCCATTCCAGCCTCTGAGACCAAGGCCGGCTTGTATGTCCTGTAGCCTCAACCTGCAGCCCAGACTCCCCAGGGGGGGAGGCCCCCACCTATGACTCCAAAGGCAGCGAGGAGGGAAGAGAGCAGTGGGAAAGGGAGGAGAGGAATGCAGTTATCAGAGGGCTTGAGTGTGAACTGGGATGCGAGGGCTGGAGCTCTGGCAGCCTGCGGAGAGCGTGAGGCTCGGGCTGGAGTGGATGCCAAGGCCTCTACAGAGGTCATGTCACTGACCATGTGGTCCAGCTCCTCACCGATGGAATAGAGCCGGGCGGGGGGGGGGGAGACGGAAACAGCACAGAGATGGAGTGTCAGGGCGGGCGGCCCACGTGTGTGAGGGAAAGAGAAAAGGCAGAAGTGACAGAGGCAGGGCGAGGGTCACGGGGTGGCCCACAGGCACAGTCATGTCCAATGATGTCACCAGGTCAAAGGCCACAGACCAGGTCAAAGGCCGCGGTATAGATGTCCTTATAAGGAAACCTTGCCTCCACCAAAGCTGCTGGAATTTTCCACTACACCCAGAGGCCCAGGGGCAGAATTTGAGAATTGGCCGGCCCACTGGAGACCTCAAGCCAGGGAAGCCGGGCACTGGCGGCTCTTAAGACTCAGGAGACTGAGATCTGAGGATGGCGGTTCAAAACCAGCCCAGGCAGCAACGTCTGGGAGACTCATCTCTAATGCATCAGCCAAAGGCTGGAGGTGGAGCTGTGGCTCAAGAGGTTGAGCACCAGCCTGGACTTTGAAAAAAACTCAGGGCCAGCGGCCAGGTGCTCCGTTCAAGCCCTGGGACCAGCACAGACACCAAACTAAGACAGCAGATGCGGCCGAGACCTAGACAGCCACCGCCCCCCCCAGCCGAGACCTAACAGCCCCCCCCCCCCCCCGCCACCCCCTCAAGACGCACTCACCTTCCAGGTCGTCAATGGTCTTCTCCAGTTTGGCCACCGTTCGTTCTGCAAACTCTGCCCGGGTCTCGGCCTGCAGGGGAGCAGAGTCAGTGCTGCGCCCCGGGCCGGGTGCCCGTGGGGGGGCTGTGGGGGGGGCAAGCGGGGTGCTCACCTCCTTCAGTTTGTCAGACAGGAGTTTGATTTCTTCCTCATATTTATCCTCCTTTTCAGAATACTGAGAGAGAAACAAACACTTAAAAATCAAAAGAGAAGCCGGGCGCCAGTGGCTCACACCTGTAATCCTAGCTACTCAGGAGGCTGAGATCTGAGGATCTCCGTTCAAAGCCAGCCCGGGCAGGAAAGTCCCTGAGACTCTGATCTCCAATGAACCACCAGAAAACTGGAAGTGGCGCTGTAGCTCAAGTGGTAGAGCACTTGCCTGGAGCTGAAGAGCTGAGGGACAGCACCCAGGCCCAGAGTTCAAGCCCCACGACCAACCAAAAACAAAAATAAAAAAAGAGAGAGGGTGCCGTGACTCCTGCCCGTAATCCCAGCTACTCCGGAGGTGGAGGTCAGTGAGCCTGGGTGGAGAGTCAGCCAGGGCCCCCCCAGCCCCCGAGGCGAGGAAGCAGGGCTGCAGGGTGGGCTCCGCCACAGGCAGGAGGCAGTGCGTGAGTGCGCGTCTTCCCACACCCCGCCCCAGGGGCCGTGTGGGGAGCGGGGTGCAGCACCCACCTTCTCGGATGCGGCCTCCAGGGACTTGAGGTTGTTGGTGACGTTCTTGAGCTCCTCCTCCAGGTCCCCGCACTTCCTGCGCACACGGGAGAAGGGGCGCCTCACTAAGGCCGCCCGGGTACGGGGTGGGGTGGGGGGGGCCCTGAGGGGCAGGGGTCAGCCCCCATCACGGCGCACAGCGCTGGGGGACCCCCCTCCCCGGGCCTGAGGACGCCTCCTCCCGGTCGCTGGAACTCCTGGGATGCCACTCGGGGTCTCAAAACAGAGGGCAGGGCTGGGTGCTGGTGCCGCGCCCGTCCCCCCGCCCTCAGGAGGCTGAGATCTGGGGATCACGGTTCAGCGCTCCGCGGCGGGGGGCGGCCGCACCCCGTCCCCCCGAGCGCCACTCACAGCTCCGACACCTCTGCGCGCTCCTCCGCTCGCTCCAGCTCGCCCTCCAGGATGACCAGCTTGCGCGCCACCTGCGGGACGCAGGGCGGTGACGCGCG
>NW_012267324.1:1072399-1072982 GCF_000151885.1 Dipodomys ordii
TCCCAGCCGCTCCCGAGGCGGAGGCCGGAGGCTGGAGGCTGAGAGGCCGCGCTCACCTCCTCGTACTTGCGGTCGGCCTCCTCGGCGATGTGTTTGGCCTCCTTCAGCTGCATCTCCTGGATCTCCATCTTCTCCTCGTCCTTCATGGCGCGGTTCTCGATGACCTTCATGCCTCTGCAAGGCCGGACGGTGCCCTCAGTGCCCGCGGGGGGGGGGGGCGACCCCAGCCTGGGCGCCCTGACCCCCTGACCCCCGGCCGGTGGCGTCAGCTCCTCAGATCTGAGGATCGCGGTTCAAAGCCAGCCCGGCAGGATCGCCCGTGAGACTCTGATCTCCAGGCCAAGGTTGACAAGAGCCCAGGATGGCGCTCTGCGGCCTCTGGGGAAAGGCAGGCGGTCCCCGGATGATGCAGTGCGTGCCACACCCGGCCTGCTTTGGAGATGGGGTCTCCCGCACGGGCACCCTGCCTGGCAGCCGCTGAGGCCGGCTCTGCTGCGGATGGCCGCCGGCTCCTCGGCTGTGCTGTGTGGGAGGGGAGCCAGGGCCTCGGCCCCGCGCCCGCGGGGTCTCCCCTCCCCGCGCC
>NW_012267324.1:1073943-1075459 GCF_000151885.1 Dipodomys ordii
GGCTCAGGCGGGGCGGAGCACCGCGCCACCGCGCCGGGGAGCCCCAGGCCAACCCGCAAACACAAAACAAGCCGGGCGCGCGGCTCACGCCTTCGCCCCCGAGACTCTGATCTCCAAGGCACCACCAGAAAACCGAGGGACGGAGCCGGCCGAGCTCAGGCCGGGGCCAGCAGACCCCCCCTTCATAACAATAGTGATGACGCACAGGCGGCCGCTCCCGCTTTCTCCACCTCCCAGGAGGTCCCTGCCCGCAGGGCGCCCCGGTACCGGGTCGCAGGCCGCAGCCCGCCGGGCCCTCACCGCACCGCCCGCCGCGCACCTCTCGCTCTCGTCGGCTGCCTTCTCGGCCTCCTCCAGCTTCTGCAGGGCCGAGGCCAGCCGCTCCTGCGCGCGGTCCAGCTCCTCCTCCACCAGCTGCACGCGCCGGTTCAGCGCCGCCACATCGCCCTCCGCCTGCGGGGAAGGACGGACAGACGGACGCGCGCGTGAGGACAGGCCCCGGCGCCCGGGGATCTCAGCCTCCCCGAGTCTCAATGCCGCTCTGCCCTGCGCCCCAGCGCTGCCATGCTGGCCTGTGAGCTGGATTGCTTCATTATCCACACCGAGGAACATTCCAGCACTCCGGGCCTGGCGTGCGGGGAGCCACGGAAAACAACATAACCAGCGTAGGGCAGGCTGAACCCCAGCACTGGAGAAGAGGAGGCAGAAGGAGCCCAAGTTGGGGACCAGCTGGTGGGGGGGGTAGGAAGGTCCTGGCTCCAAAATCAACCGAGCCAAGAGAAAGCAGAGCCTGAGAGACGCGGGCATGGCACGCCACCGAGGCACGGGCCGGGGTCCCCTGGACGCGCAAGCCCCCCACGGTAGGTAAGAGCTGGCCCAAAGCCGGGCAGGCACCGTGGCCCAGGGAGGCTGGAGGTGAGGATCCCGGCGCGGAGCCGGCTGGGGCAGGAGAGTCCCTGAGACTCTCATCTCCGGCGACCCACCGACAGGCCAAAGCAGCCATCACAGGGTCCTGAGTTCAAGTCCCAGTACCGGCCTCTGCTTCCTCCCCAGCCCTCTGCCCCCCCCAACAAAAACGGGAAGGAACAGGGCCGCACCCCGCGAAGCGGGAGTGGGGCTGCCCGGCGGAATCTGGAATTCTCCAGCCTGGTCCTGCCCGGACCGGCTTGGCCACATACCAGGCCCGGGAGGCCGGAGCTGGGCCCCGGTCAGAGCCGGCTGGGCCGCAGGGCGCTCGGGGCACCGAGCCCGAGGCGCCCGCCCCTCATTCCAGCTGCACAAGAGGCCGCGATCTGAGGATCGCGGTTCGAAGCCAGCCGGGCAGGGACGCCGCGCTGACTGATCTCCCGCGGGCTTCCGAGACGTGGGGTGGAGCTGCGGCTGGCGGGGCGGGCACCGGCGGGGCCGACTCCCCGTCCACCGCAGGCCCGCGGCCCGGCAGCGCACTCCAGGCCCCACCGGGAAAAAGGAGCTGCGGGCGGCCAGGGAGGTTTCGAGAAATGACCAGAAAAGCCCG
>NW_012267324.1:1076042-1076474 GCF_000151885.1 Dipodomys ordii
CCCCCCCCCGTTCCCGCGCCCCCTCCCCGGGCGGCACAAAGGAGGCGGCGGCGGCGGGCGGAGCGCGGGAAGCGGAGACGACGCGGGGCCCGCGGATCCCGTGGGTCCCGGGGTCGGAGGACCGGAACCGGGAATCCAGAGCCTCTGGGGCGCCGGGGTTGGGGATCTGAAGGGATCTGGGTCCGGAGGAGGGGATCTGAGGCCGGGATGGAGCCCGGGGCCGGGACCGGGGGTCCGGAGTCAGGAGCCGGGATAAAGGCCGGGCCGGGGATCCGGGATGGGGGCCGGGGTCGGGATCCGGGATGGGGTCCGGGGCCGGGAACCCGGGATCGGGGATCCGGGATGGGGGCCGGGGTGGGGTCCAGGGTCGGGGTGGGGGCCGGGGATCTGGGATGGGGTCCGGGGCCGGGAATCCGGGATCGGGGATCCGGG
>NW_012267324.1:1081039-1081507 GCF_000151885.1 Dipodomys ordii
CCACCCGGCCGCCGGCGAGCCCGGGCCTGCGCCCCGCAGCCGCAGCCGCAGCCTTATTTGGGCCTAGGCGTTTCCAGAAGGAAGAAGAACATCACCGGGCCAAAGCCGTGTCCAGGTTCAACCTGCGGTGCGGCCTCCGTGCGCACGCGCGGTCTCGGGGAACAGGCAGGGCCCGGGCCGGGGCATGGGGGGCAGGCTGGCCTCAGTTTCCCTGTACTCCTCCCCACCTTCTACATTTCTCCGCCTATACAACTCCTATGCATCCTTCAAAGCCCACCGCAGACGGCCCCTTCCCCTCCCATCTCCCCCCACGGGCCCTGGGTTCGAGGCCGCCCGCAGATCTCTGCGAGAGCTCAGAAGGTAGGAAGCCGCCTGCTCTCCCCGGCGGGGGCTCGGCCCCCCTTCGACCGCGGGGGACACTGAGCCCCGAAGGAGCTGAGTCAGGGCGGCTGGAAGGCCAGGGGGGCA
>NW_012267324.1:1081784-1083556 GCF_000151885.1 Dipodomys ordii
CCAGGAGGCCAGAGCCGGGGACGGTGAGACCCCGAGGGAGAGGGTCACCCGGTGCAGTCCCACCGCCGGCCTGTCGGCGGCAGCAGAGAGCACGCGCTTCCCGATTGGTCGAGGGCCGTCGCCGGAGGATGCTGATTGGACAGCACTTCTGTATGGACGAATCAGAGGCAAAGATGGAGCACATGCAAATATCCGGAGTGGGCGTGGCTGGCTGGCGTGGGTGGGCGTGGGTGGGCGTGGCTGGCGTGGGTGGGCGTGGCTGGCGTGGGTGGGCGTGGCACGGCTGTTGTCGGAAGGCCGCAGAGCCAGCCTGTGGCGGAGGCAGGATTTGAACCCGGGTCCCTGTGAGTCGCAGGACTCTGGAACTGCCGTGCCCAACGGGGTGACAGCCGTGGACGGAGCGCTGCCCCCCGCGCCTCGCCGCACTTAGATTCCTCCCCAGACAGGGGCTGCTGCTGTTCCCATGTTTTTGCAGGAGGAGAAACTGAGGCACGGGAAGGCACAGCCGAACGCTCCAGCAGAGCTTGGATTTGAACCCCGGGCAGGGCGGGGCCGCGGCAGCCTTCCTGCGGGCGCGGGGCGGGAGGAGGACGGCTCCCTGGGGGGGGAGGGCGGGGTTGGTTTGCACACGTCACTGAAATGTTGGACTGTCTGCCGGCACGGTGGGGCACGCCTGTAATCCCAGCCACGCCAGAGCTAGCCTGGGCAAAGGGAAGGAAGCGAGCAAGCGCAGCTAGGGTGGCGGAGGCCCTGCCGGGCACGCACAGAGCCAGGGTTCGATCCCACAGCAGGCCTGTTAGGCTGGAGGCCACCTTCCAGACCCAGGCTGGCTTGCTGCTGCCACCGCCCCGGGGCTCGAACCTGGGCCTGGGCGCCGGCCCTGAGCTTTTTCACTCAAGGCTGGCGCTCGACCCCTTGGGCCAGGGTTCCACTCCCGGCTTCGTGCTGGCTCGTTGGGGGTGAGACTCCAGGACCTTCCTGCCCAAGACTGGCTTCCAACCCTAACCGTCCCCAGGAGCTGGGATTACAGGCGTGAGCCGCCGGCCTCCACCTCAAACCCTGGGCCGAGCCTGTGCCCAGCCGCACCCAAATGTCCACCGGGGCTGGCCGCTCCCTCCCCCCAGTTGTCACCCAACTGGTTTGGCGGCCCTGGGGCCTGGACAGACTCTTTACCCATGACAGGTAAGTTCTTTGGAAACACATGCTGGGTGTGCTACTGGGAAGGGATTCCAGTTATTCAAGACCCAAAGACTTACAAGAGCACACGCACGCACATGCGCACACACGGAACTGGCCCAGGGCCTTTGCACGCCTAGTGCTCTCCGCCTGCCCCCCTCCCCCTCCAATCTTTCACACATGGCCCTACGCGATCATCTCCTCCCAGCCCTCCGCCAGCCCTCGGCTCTGCAGTATCTGGATACAACCGCCTGTGGTGCGGGCTACTCAGGAAGCTGCCGTCTGAGGACGGAGGCTGGAGGCCAGGATCGTCTGTGGGACTGATCCCCAGGGAACCACCAGGGGACAGTGAGGCTGTGTGGCTCAAGTGGTGGAGCGCCAGCCCTGATCGCACCAGCTCGGGACAGCGCCCAGGCCCCGAGTTCACGCCCCAGGACCACCTGAACACAAATGTGAATCAGCACAAGATGCAGCTCTGGGAGCCAGGAGCTCCCCCCCCCCAGGGCCCGGGCGCCACCTGCAGGCCAGCGTGACAAGTGCAGCCACCAGAGAGGGCAGGAGATGGCTGTGGGTGTGTGTGTGTGTGCGTGTGTGTG
>NW_012267324.1:1084436-1085734 GCF_000151885.1 Dipodomys ordii
GGCACCCAGGCCCCAAAACACCCACAGCGACCAGGAGGAGGAGGCGGGCTCAAAAAGCCCAAGCCTAGGCCCCGCCCAGGGGCTCACGCCTGTCATCCCAGCCACTCAGGAGGCTGAGATGTGAGGATCGCAGTTGGAAGCCAGCCTGGGCAGAAACGTCCATGAGACTCTTAGCTCCAGTGAGTCACCAAAAAGCCAGGCATAGAGCTGAAGCTCAAGGGCAGGGCTCTGGTCCTGAATTCAAGTTCCAGGGCCAGCACACACGCACACGCACACACATGCGCATACACATGCACACATAGTGTCATGGCAGCTGGGGATGGGCTCTGAGGCCAGGTGTGCCCAGACTCCCTTGAGGCTCCCTGCTCTGATACTAAACAGCTGCTCACCAGCTCAGCTGTGTGTGTGAGCTGGGGTATCAAGAGACACGCCGGCTGCTCTTCCTCTAAGTCTGAACCACCATGAGCGTGAATCTAATGGCCACAGCTCAGCCGGGTGCTCTTGTCAGCCAGATGCATGTATGCAGCCCGGGCTGGTCTTGAGCACTGGGTCTTCCTACAATTGTCTCCCGAGTTGCTGGGATTCCAGGCATGTACCACTCCCCTTAGCTTTCCATTGATTTTGTTTTCTTTTTTTTTTTTTTTTGCCAGTCATGGTGCCTGAACTCTGGGCTGGGCGCTGTCCCTCAGCTCTTCAGCTCAAGGCTAGCACTCTACCACTGGAGCCACAGCGTCACTTCCGGCTTTTTCTGCTTATGTGGTGCTGAGGAATGGAACCCAGGGCCTCATGCATGCGAGGCAAGCGCTCTACCACTGAGCCACCTTCCGGGCCCCGCCTCCCCCCTCCCCCGTGGCTTATTTCTTGAGCAACAGAATGAGGAAGACACAAATGTGTACGCCAGCTTCTTCTCTTCCAGCCTCTCCTCCGGAGCACAGGACGCAGGGCGAGAGCGAGAGCGAGAGCCGTGGGAAGAGCGCGGGAAACTGCCGGTGTTCATTGCATGTGGTGGATAATTTCTCCCACCAGCCGCAAACGAACCGATGGAAAAGGATATCTATCCCAATCTCTATATAATCTGCAAGCTGCTAGCATCACAAAAGATGTTCACACAAAGCTAACAAGAGGCCGGGCGCCGGAGGCTCCCGCGTCATCCCAGCCACTCAGGAGGCTGAGATCTCAGGCCCGTGGTTCAATTCCAGCCTGAGCAGGAAAATCTGTGAGACTCTTGTCTCCAATGAACTACCAGAAAACTGGAAGTGGCGCTGTGGCTCAAGTGGTAGAGCGCTCGCCTTGAGCTG
>NW_012267324.1:1088269-1089277 GCF_000151885.1 Dipodomys ordii
GGTGAAGCCGGTGTCGGGCTCCTGCTCATCCCGGGCGCGAGCCGCGAGCCCTGCGCGGCCACCGCGCGCGCACGCACGCGCACGCACACACACGCATGCATATGCACACACACGCACACGCGCGCACACACATATACACACGCAGGCGCACGCACACCCATGCATACCCACACGCACGCACATGCACTCACACATACACACGCATGCACACACATACACACGCAATGCACATATACACACGTACACGCGTGCATGCACGCGCGCGCACATGCATGCACACACATGTACGCACACGCACGCACACACGCACACAGAGGCCCGATGTGCCAATGAGCCCCGTTGCCAACCTCGATAAAAGCTGGCGGTCCACGGTCCACTCCCCTCGGGGAGGCCGCCGCATCCGCCCCGCCGGCCTCCCCCCACCTCGGCCCCGGTGCCGTCCAGTGCGGGAGGGACAGAGCGGGGAGGGCCGCCCCGGCCCGGCCCCCCAGCGTCTCCTGCTCAGGGCGGGCGCTCTACCACTGAGCCACCTTCCCGGCCCCTGCTTCAGCTTTTTACTGAATCATTAGCCAAGAGTCTCATGGGTCTTCCTGCCCAGGCTGGCTTTGAACCGCAGTCCTCCGGGGTGACAGGCGGGAGTGGACCCTGGGCCGGGCGGCCGGGCAGGCGTCCTACCAGTTGAGTCACGCCCCGGGCCCTTTTTCCTCCTTTTGTTACTTTTCAATACGTGGACCGAGGGCCGCGGTGCAGGGTGTGGAGAGGAGGATGAGGAGTGGGAGGGACCCTGGGCTCAGCCCCCCCCCCCCCCCCCCCCCGCAGATCCGGAGCTCCGAGGAAGGCCTGCGGGGCCTGCAGGGCCTGGCGCGCGGGTTCGAGACCGCGTGCCTGTGCTGGCTGGCGCCCTGGCAGCCCGTGGTGCGCCTCTTCCACCCCGACTTCATCAAGCCCGTGCTCCTGGCCCCAGGTACAGCCCCGCGGCCGGCCCCGCGCTGCCCCTGCCGGCCCACG
>NW_012267324.1:1089432-1092897 GCF_000151885.1 Dipodomys ordii
GGGGGGGGGGGGGGGGAGTCTGGAGAAAGTTCTGGAGACAGGAAGGTGAGCTCCAGGCGTGACGGGCAAAGGCTTGGGGACAGTGTCCAGGCCCTGAGTTCAAGCCCTGGGTCGGGTATGAGAAAAGAGAACCAAAACGCTGAAGTCGGGGCTGGAGGCGTGGTTCAGCAGGAGCTCACCCGCCTGGCAGGGGAGGAGCCTGCGCCCACTGGAGTCCTGCACACGGCAGACAGCGCCGTGCGGGCTTGCCACGCCCGCGCGTGGGGGGTCGGGGGTCGGGGGTCCGCAGGCTAGGGGTGCGCTGTGCGCCCTCGGTGCTCCCCCTCCCCCGCCGCCCCTTCCCTCCGGGCTTGGGGCGGGGACGGGGGACCCCAGGCTGGGAGCCCCACTCCACCTCTCCCTCTGCCTGTCCTGCACCAGCTGCCGTCGCCCCCAAGGACACCGTCTTCTACCGGTTCCTGAGGCCCTGGCTGGGTGAGCGTGGGGGACAGGGCAGGGGGGACAAGGGGGGGACAAGGGGGGGACAGGGCAGGGGGAACAAGGGGGGGACAGGGCAGGGGGACAGGGCGGGGGCAGCCCCAGGGCCCGGGGGGCGCTGCCCTCACCCACGACGCACTCTGCCACTGCCAGGGGACGGACTGCTGCTGAGCGCCGGGGACAAGTGGACCCGCCACCGGCGCATGCTGACGCCCGCCTTCCACTTCAGCATCCTGAAGCCATACACCAAGATCTTCAACCGCAGCGTGGACACCATGCACGTGCGTGCCTGCCGCGGCCCCGTGAGCTGGGGGGCACTCTGAGGCCAGGGCGGGGTCCCTTTCAGCCATGGCTTCCTCTTTTGTAAAAAGAAAAGAAAAAAGGAATCCCCACTGTGAAGGCCACACCGGTGGCTCCCGCCTGTCATCCCAGCTGCTCAGGAGGCTGAGATCTGAGGATCGCAGTTCAAAGCCAGTCCAGGCAGGGAGGTCTGGGAGAGTCTGATCTCCAACTGAAGGCTGGAGGTGGCCCTGTGCCTCCCGGGGGACAGGCTGGGCCACTGAGGCCCCGCCCCGCCCCCTTCTCTGGCCAGGCCAAGTGGCGGCGACTGATCGCGGAGGGCGTCACGCAGCTGGACATGTTCGAGCACATCAGCCTCATGACCTTGGACAGTCTGCTGAGATGCGTCTTCGGCTTCCACAGCGACTGCCAGGAGTGAGTGCCCGGCGAGGCCCAGGGCACCCAGAGAGGAGGCTGAGATCTGAGCATCACGGTTCAAAGCCAGCCTGGGCAAGAAAGTCCAGGAGACGCTCAGCTCATGCTCATCTCCAGTTTAGAGGCCTGGGAAGCCAAGAGACAGAGACAGGGAGGGGCTGAGTGAGACCCTCAGGCCACACCCCAAAGGCCTAGCCCTGCCTTTTAAAGGGCCCATGACTTCCCACCCAGTTGCACACCATGGGCTGGCAAAGAAGCCTTTGGCAGGTGAGCGCTCCCCGCGGAGATGGAGCTGGTGGTCATGGAGACATGGGGAGACTGAGGCCCGAGGCCCGAGCTGTGAGGAGCCTGCTGCACTCCAGGGGTGCAGATCTGGGACCTGGAGGAGGGAGATGGAGTCAGGCCTGGGGTGGCTGGGTCATACGGTGGGGGAGAGGGGAGTGGGGAGGCTCAGGGGGGCCTCCGTCGGGCTCGTCCTGCAGGAAGCCCAGCGAGTACATCGCTGCCATCGTGGAGCTCAGCGCCCTGGTGGCCAAGAGACACCAGCAACCGCTGCTGCACCTGGACTTCCTGTACCAGCTGACCCCCGACGGGCGCCGCTTCCGGAAGGCCTGCCGCCTGGTGCACGCCTTCACCGACGCCGTCATCCGGGAACGGCGCCGCTCCCTCCTGGGCCAGGGCCTGGATGATGGCCTCCAGGCCAAGGCCAAGGCCAAAACCCTGGACTTCATCGACGTGCTTCTGCTGGCCAAGGTGGGCCGGGCAGAGGATGGGGGGGCAGGGAGGGGAGACACAAACTGTGTTCTCAGCCTCAGGAAGTTCTCCAGAGAAAATCTGTGTGTAGACGGTGGGTTGGGCGCCGGTGATCACACCTGGCATCCCAGCTGCTCAGGAGGCTGAGATCTGAGGATGGTGGTTCGAAGCCAGCCCGGGCAGGAAAGTCGGGGAGACTCTTTATCTTCAGTGAATCATCACAAAGCCAGACGTAGAGAGGTGGCTAGGAGAGGAGGACGCAGGCCGGGCCTGGGGTGGTGGTGGCCGGGCAGCCCCTGCCCCTGCGGGCGCGGCTTGGGGTGGAAGGTGGGTGCTCGGGGCTGTTCTCCACGTCCTCGGCCTCCTGCGGTTCTGCAGCGTTGCTTTCTCTTCCAGGATGAGGACGGGAAGGCGCTGTCCGACCAGGACATCCGGGCGGAGGCCGACACCTTCATGTTTGGGGGTGAGGCTTGGGGCAGGAGTCCCTCCACCCTGGGGCCCCGCTGGCCCTCCCTGCCCGGGCGCCGTCCACGCTCAGCCCGGTGACCCGCCCCGCGGCTGCCCCTCAGGCCACGACACCACGGCCAGCGGGCTCTCCTGGGTCCTCTACAACCTGGCCAAGCACCCGCAGCACCAGGAGCGCTGCCGGCAGGAGGTGCGGGAGCTGCTGCGGGACCGCGACCCGCAGGAGGTGGAGTGGTGAGCGCGGCCCTGGGCCGGATGGCCTCCTCCTGCCTGTGGAAGGTCGGGGGATCCTGGGCAGGCACGGGAGAGCTTGGGTGCTGGGGCCTTCGTGAAAGGCGGGGAGGGCGGGCGCAGCGTCCCTCCTCTCAAAGCAAGTGCAGCTGTCCCCCAGCTTCCCCCCAGTGTCTGGTGCCCCCCAGCATCCCAGCCAGGCCGGGTCAGGGCCATGAGGGGGGGTGAAGGCCTTAGGCCTGCCCACAGCCTCCCTGGTCCCAGGAAGCGTCTCCCCCTGCCCCCAGTCCTGGGGTCTGAGCTCTGGGCCTGGTGCTGTCCCTCAGCTCCTCAGCTCAAGGCTAGTGCTCTACCCCTTGAGCCACAGCGCCACTTCCGGCTTTTTTTCTGCTTATGTGGTGCTGAGGAATGGAACCCAGGGCCTCAGGCATGCAAGGCGAGTGCTCTACCACTGAGCCTCCTTCCCAGGGCCAACATGGGGTTTTGCTGTGTGTGCGCGTGCGTGTGCATGTGCCGGTCCCGGGGTTTGAACTCAGGGCCTGGCGCTGTCCCTGAGCCTTTTTGCTCTAAGGCCGGCGCTCTGCCCCTTGAGCCCCAGCGCCACTTTCCTGGTGGTTCCTTGGAGATCAGAGTCTCAGGGACTTTCCTGCCCGGGCTGGCTTTGAACCGCGACGCTCAGGTCTCGGGCTGGGGCTGGGAGTGGAGAGCCCGAGCGGCCCGGTGACGGCGGGCGCCCTCAGGGACGACCTGGCCCGGCTGCCCTTCCTCACCATGTGCCTCAAGGAGAGCCTGCGGCTGCACCCGCCCGTCACCGGCGTCTCCCGC